>NW_012115266.1:5455475-5501463 GCF_000951035.1 Colobus angolensis palliatus
TTGGCGGTGGGCGGGGCGAGCGGGTGTAGCCGGCGTGGGCGTGGTCAGCGTGAGTCCCGCTGCGACCTGTGGGCGGCCTGTGTGGTCAGGTTCTGAAGGGGCTGCTGAGGGTGGGGTGCACGAAGACCTGTGGGCTTGGTGGGTGAGGGGCTGTGAGGTGCTGGTGAAGGCTTGTGGGTGAGGTCTGTGTGGACAGGGCCCATTAAAGGCAGTGGGCGGGGACCATGGAGCCCCTGGAGGACAGTGGGTGGGGCTTGTGCATAGAGCGGGACCTCGTATGAGGCCGTGAGGGGCGGTGGGTGGGGCCGACGTGGAAAGGCCAGTGTGAGCAGGGCTTATGAGACAGGGGGCAGGACCTCGTGTGAGGCCATGAGGGGCGGTGAGTGGGGCCTGTGTGGAAGGCCAGTGTGTGCCGGGTCCATGAGACAGGGGGCGGGGCCTCGTGTGAGACCGTGAGGGGCTGAGTGGGGCCTGTGTGGAAGGCCAGTGTGGGCGGGGCCTATGAGAAAGGGAGCAGGACCTCGTGTGAGACCGTGAAGGGCTATGAGTAGGGCCTGTGTGGAAGGCCAGTGTGTTCAGGGCCTACGACGACAGGGCAGACCTTGTATGAGGCTGTGAGGGGCTGAGTGGGGTCTGTGTGGAAGGCCAGTGTGAGCCGGGCCTATTAGACAGGGGACTGGGCCTCCTGTGAGATCATGAGGGGCTGAGCGGGGCCTGTGTGGGCGGGGCCTATGAGACAGGGGGCGGGGCCCCGTGTGAAACCGTGAGGGGCTGAGTGGGGCCTGTGTGGAGAGGCCAGTGTGGACAGGGCCTATGAGACGGGGATCGGAGCCATGTGGTGGGGCCTTCGGGCAGGGGGGCGTAGTCGACAGTGGGTCGCAGTCTTTGAAGGTCCGCGAGCGAAGGGCGGGAAGTGCGACCTGTGTGGCCTGGACAAGCACCAAGGGATGAGGGCCTAGGTGTGAGGACGCTGAGTGTAAGGAGAAGGACACAATAGCGATTCCAGGGCAGGCGAGGGAGAATGGGGATTGCGAAGCTGTGGCCAGGAAGGGAGTGTTTCTTTTTCACCACAGAATCCTCAGAGCTCCTTCAAAGAGTAAAGGGAAAACGAGGGAGAGGGTGGCTGAGGCTTCTCAGGCTCCTGACGAGGAGTGGACAGTTTGGGTGAGGGGCAGAGATGGCCAATAGTTTCTCTTGATGACAGACGGGGCGTGGAGCCACTGAGAGCGTCGGGTTTGGTGGGAGATTGCTGGGCTGGACAGGGCGAGGTGGGACCCTGGGCTGTGGGGCTGACTATGGAATGGCGCTTGGGAGAGAGGCTCAGCGGAGGGAGGGGTCCGGCCAGCCCCCGCGCTGCCCGAGGCCGAGAGTCTTTCCAAGACCGTGCAGTGGAGAAGTGCGGGCGGGCCCTGGGCTGAGCGGCCCGGGGCGGGGCTGTGGTGTCGGGGGGCTGAGGGGAGGAGGCACTTGGAGGAGCCTCTTTCTTAAGGGTCTGGCTGGGCGGTGGGAAGGGGCTCCCCCATCAGTCTGGGGGCAGCGCATGCGCGTCTCTCCCCGCCCCTTGTCCGTGTTGTTCCAGCCCGTGTGTGCCTCAGGCCTGCCCTCCTCTCCCCTGGTCCCTCTAGAAGCTGTGGGCCACTCAGCGGTTGTGTGTGTGTGTTCATCCTCCCAGGGGCAGAGGCTTTTGAGGGAGCCTGTGCATGTGCACGTGTGCGCCAGCAAAACGAAATGGCCCGGTACTGCTTTGGGGATAAGTGTCCTGTGGCTGTGTGCCTATGGGCAGCCATGGGAGGAGCCCAGCCTGCAGGTGTGGCCCTGGGTGTGGGAAGCCTGCACTTGGGAGTGTCGTTTTCCTGCGTATCTGTAGTTGTGGTCGATGAATACATTCGAAAGTTCTGGGGATTGTTTTCTTGGGGTTATTGGTACAAGGTTGTGGGATACGTCATGAGGAGCTGTGTATTAAGTTAAGCTGACACCTTCTCACCCTTTCTCCAAGGAGTTCAGGTGTTTCCTAAACTGTGAAATTCTGTGTCGGTGTGTGTTTGCCTGCATGTAGAGGCCCACGAGTCTGGCAGTGTGTATTTGACGTGTGAATGGGTCTGTTTGAATAGCAGTGTTTGCAGATAGGAGCCTAGTGCCTAGTAGAGTGAGTAGTTCCCAAGTGTGAGGGTGTCTGCTCATGTGCCTGTGTTTTAATGTGAGGCCTCAGTAAGACAGCTGGAATGTATGAGGACTCTTTCTTTCCAGAACCTTAATTTGATCCTCTGGTTCCTCTACCCTTCCCCTAAAGCCCGCCTAAGAAAACAGGATGAACCATCCTCTAATTTGATGGAGGGAAAGCTCGAGCTGCAGGAGGTTAGGGTAACTGGTCCCTGGCCTCACTGTGGCTGAATTGGGCTTGGGTGTATGAAAAATGCAGCCAGAGGCACCTTGGTCAACCAGAGCCTTTGTATCCATTCCTTGAGAAGATTCATTGGCCAGAGGCTTCCAGTGAGGCAAACAAGTGCATGCTTCTGAGTATGGGTTGTGTGGTGGTGTGTCTAAGATGTGTTTGAGTAACTGTAGGAGAGGGATGGATGTGTGTATAATATGGCTTGGTATCAGATGAATGTTTGTGTCAGCTGTGGTGAAGCTGTGAGAGATGGTTGAATATGTGTATCTGACCCATTGTGTGTGTGTGTGTGTGTGTGTGAGATTCAAGTAAGAAAAGGGAACGTGAGCCGGGTGCGGTGGCTCACACCTGTAATCCCAGCACTTTGGAGGCTGAAGTGGGCAGATTACTTGAGGTCAGGAGTTCGAGACCAGCCTGGCCAACATGGTGAAACCCCGTCTCTACTAAAAATACAAAAATCAACCAGACATGGTGGCAGGTGCTTGTAATCCCCACTACTTGGGAAGCTGAGGCAGGAGAATTGCTTGAACCTGGGAGGTGGAGGTTGCAGTGAGCTGAGATGACACCACTGTACTCTAGCCTGGGTGACAGAATGAGACTCCATCTCAAAAAAAAAAAAAAAAAGGGAAAGTGAGATATAAGGTGGGTGCCAGCTGGTAGGGGCAGGGTTGCCTGTGTGTATGTGGTGTGTGTGTGATGTGTGTGTGTGGTATCTGTTGAGAGAGCAGTGCTTTGTGGTAAAGGGGGAGTGTTGTGTCTTTATTCATTTCTGTATTTCCAGCACCTAATCTGGTACCAGACACATAGTGGGTGTTTGATAAAGATTTGTAGAATAAATGGAGAGATGTTAATAAGTAATTGAGAGAATAAAGGCTTGGGGCAAAGCTGTACATACATATGAAAACATGTATGTATATATTTTCAGATATATGTTGTGGGTGGGCACGGGGGTTGTAGACACTGATTGCATCTGGAGATGACAGGCACAGCAACAACCCTACTGATTCCCTTCTTTTCTCTCCCCACTCTGCAACCTCGTTTCTTCTTCAATTTGTTCCTTATTTCCTGGGTAGCTTTTATAATATCCTGTGCTCATTATACTTCAAGTACTTTCTCATCCAGTCAAGGAGGAAAGACATGGGCTCCCACGGTTGGGTACTGGGGTGAGGAAGGAAGATTTTAAGGGGAGCAGGCCTGGCTCCTGATCTCTGAGACAACTCTAGGGGTCAGAATCCCCAGGCCTCCTTGGAGTTATAATCACTTTATCATCTGTTGTGAATGGTTCCCAACTCTTTCTGAGACTGAGGACTTTTTTGTTTGTTTGTTTGTTTGTTTGTTTTTGAGACGGACTCTCACTCTGTGCCCAGGCTGGAGTGCAATGGCATGAGCTCAGCTCACTGCAATCTCTGCCTCCCCAGAGGTGATTATCCTGCCTCAGCCTCCCCAGTAGCTGGGATTACAGGCACCTGCCACTATGCCCAACTAATTTTTGTATTTTTAGTAGAGATGAGTTTTCACCATGTTGGTCAGGCTGGTCTCGAACTCCCGACCTCAGGTGATCTGCTCGCGTTCGCCTCTCAAAGTGCTGGGATTACAGGCGTGAGCCACTGCGCCTGGCCCACTGAGGACATTTTTAAAAGTCAGTAATTCACAGTACCCCTTCCAAAGTAGTTATTATTTTTATATCTGTTTAGTGTGAGTATAAATGACTCAAAGCTACTGTGAATTTGGAAAAGCTTTTAGATGACTTTGATGTTATATTTGCCATTGTGGTTAATAAAATATACATTAGAAAAATGGTTTTAGCTTTATATGCAAGATGCTTCAATCTGCCTTCAGATGTTTAGTGTACATACAGATTTGTGTATCCTTTGGAATCCCTCCTGCTCTCCCAGGGTCTGGGCTTACTCATTGATGGAGAACCTCCATGCTAGGAAATTTGCATTCTCTCTCTCTCTCTCAGGGATCTGGCCACACATAATTGAAGACAGAGCTCAGTAGGAGTGGCTGAGAGTCTGTCTACTGTTGCTGATTATCTGCCAAAGCTGGGATAGAGTAGACTGGGATCTTGCAATTATTTGCATATCAGTGCTTCCTCATGTCACCTGTGTGTGTGGAAAAGGGGCTGAAAAAGGATCAAAGAAGAAGGGATGTGCAGGCACGTGTGTGAGACCTCAGGTGGAGTGATGGTGCAGGTGTTTAGAACAGAGTGTCAGGTATATATGATTTGCTCAGGAGAGAAATAGGAAACTAGTTGTAATGTGTGTGCTTGCAGGGAGATAGACACACGTGTCTCATGTGTTTTGTGTTAGTGATTTAATTCAACAGGTAGTTATCAAGGCCTCCTTTGTGATAGACTGTGTGTTGGAGGCTACAGTGGGGTCAGAGATGAATAAGATGACTCTGTGCTCTGGGAGTTGACTGTTTTTTTTTTTTTTTCTGAGGTGGAATTTCGCTCTTGTTGCCCAGGCTGGAGTGCAATGGCACAATCTTGGCTCACCGCAACCTCTGCCTTCCTGGTTCAAGCAAAGCAATTCTCCTGCCTCAGCCTCCCGAGTAGCTGGGATTGTAGGCATGCACCACCACGCCCAGCTAATTTTGTATTCTTAGTAGAGACAGGGTTTCTCCATGTTGGTCAGGCTGGTCTCAAACTCCCGACCTCAGGTGATCCGCCTGCCTCGGCCTCCCAAAGTGTTGGGATTATAGGCATGAGCCACTGCACCCGGTCTGGGAGTTATTAAATTAGGGAAGCAGATACTATGAAATTGAGGAAGCAGATAAAAAAGCTGTCCAGTGTGGTGTTAAGAGATTCCGCCTCCAGACTGCCCAGACAGTGACTTTATACTTCAACTCTCTTTGCCCCCATTTCCTTATCTATAAATGAAGATAATAATGGTACCTACCTTAGAGAGTTATTGTGAAAATTAAATTAACTAGTTTGTGTAAAGTGCTTAGAACAGTGCCTGGCACGTAGAAAATGCTCAATACATAATAGCAAAAAACAAAACAAAACAAAACAAACAAACAAAAACAACACAATAGTGTGTGGCCCAGAGAGATGCAGTAAAGCAGTGTGGCTTAGTGATTAAACCATAGACTTCTGTGGCTTTGGTCTTGGTTTAAATCTGTCTTGTCTACTCCCTAGGCCTGTGACATTAGGTGAGTACCTAACTTTTAGAGTCATTTTTCTTTATGTATAAAATGGTGATATGTGACTGGGTGTGGTGGCTCACTTTGGGAGTCCAAGGCAGGTGGATCACGTGAGGTCAGGAGTTCAAAACCAGCCTGGCCCACATGGTGAAACCCCGTCTCTACTAAAAATATAAAACAGTTAGCCGGGCATGGTGGCGCACACTTGTAATCCCAGCTACTTGGGAGGCTGAGACAGGAGAACTACTTGAACCCAGGAGGTGGAGGTTGCAGTGAGCTGAGGTTGTGCCACTGCACTCCAACCTGGCCAACACAGCAAGACTCCATCTCAAAAAAAAAAAAAAAAAGGGATACACACGCTTATCTCATAGGTTTGTTGTAAGAATTAAATTAGCATCTGCTATATAAAATTAGTGATGAGTAAATGGTAGTTATTATTACAAGCAAAGTGCAGGGGAGAGTTTATAAGTTGAGGGGATCAGTAATAGATTTATGAAAGGCATGCTGTTTGCAATTGACCTCGAACACTGATTAATAAACTTGATTGGGAGAGGTCATTTGAAGCAAAGGAGCTGGTATGAGCAAAGGCATGGATGCGGGGAAATGTACATCATATCTGTAGAGGGCACCAAGAAGTATAGGGAGAATAGTAGAACCTAAAGCAGGAGAAGCAGGTTGAGACCAGGTCTTGATGATCTGGCTTAAATTATTTAACTCACATGGAATACTGACTGGGTACAGTGTACTGGCAAATGGAGCCACAAAAGAATTTTGAGGAGGGAAATGCATAAGATCAGAGCTGTACTTAGGGAGCTGGGAGTGAAGTGCAGAGGGATTATAGAAGACAGAGTTATGTAGTGAAGAAATCAGTTGGGAGATAGGTCACACAAGAGATATTGAGGACCTGAGCCTTGGTTGTCTTGGGGAGTGGCGAGGAAGGGTGGTGGCAGTTGTGGTGGCAGTGATTGAAGGCCATTGCTGAGCCTGAAACTGTAGGATTCTTACTCTTGGATGTGGAGTGGGAGGAGAGGGGTCAGAGATGATGAAGTTTCAGGTCTGCACGGTTGGAGGTTTGGTGGAGGAGTGAGAGGAAAGGGGAGTGCCAGGAAGGGGAGCAGGCTTGGCACAATAGATCATGCTTGTGTTAAGTGGTGGTGCCTCTTGACATTCCAGGTGATTGGGAATGTGAGACCAGAGCTTTGAGTTGTAGCTGGGGCTGCAGATGGAGCTGTGTGTGTGTAGAGATAGTATTTGAAGCTCTGAGATCAGATGAAGTGGCCAAGGAGAAGGTGAGGAAAATTGAGCAGAAGACTTCAGCGGCGCCGACAGCTGGGAGAAGGAGGAAGAGTAGTAGTGGCCGCAGAGAATTGGATCAGAAGGTCAAGGGAGGAGAGGGGGAGACTCGCAGCTATTGAGCATTTGCTGGGTGTCTTAGATGTTTTATCCCATTTAGTCCTCATGATCTCCACATGAGGATAACTTTCTCCATTTTACAGAGGGTCAAAGAGAGGCTCAGAGATTAAGAGTTGGGATCTGAGCCCTGAGCTGACTCAAGAACCTGTTGCTCCCTACCTGTCTCCATGCTACCTCCGGAAAGGAGAGCTGGTCAGTTTGATTACCCACATTTGGTTTATTGGGGCTATTTAGGGACAAGGTTTCTTTTTTTTTTTTTGAGACAGAGTTTCGCTCGGTCGCCCAGGTTAGAGTGCAATGACGTGATCTCGGCTCACTGCCAGCTCCACGTCCTGGGTTCATGCCATTCTCCTGCCTCAGCCTCCCGAGTAACTGGGACTACAGGCGCCCGCCACCACGCCCAGCTAATTTTTGTATTTTTATTAGAGACGGGATTTCACCATGTTAGCCAGGATAGTCTCGATCTCTTGACCTTGTGATCCGCCCACCTTGGCTTCCTAAAGTGCTGGGATTACAGGCGTGAGCCACCGTGCCCAGCCTAGGCACAAGGTTTTATCAGAAACCAGTAACTACCCTAAATTCCTTGGGCCACAGCTTCTTCCTTAAGCCAGTGTGTGCTGAGGGTGTTCCTGTGTTTATCGGTCAGCTGTCCCAGCACAGAGAAAGGACGATGGAGATAGATCAGGAAAATCTCAGTTTTCCAAGCCCTTGGAGAGGAACCCATCCCATAGAGCAGGGCATTATCCTATTAAAACACACAGCTAAGCCACATTTAACACATTTCAGATGGAAATCTCTTCACAATGTGTTACACACCTCTCTGCCTCCCTAAGCATAATAGCTGGAATGTGATTTAACTTTTTTCAGATGACTCAGGGTGGTCGTGATTCCCCTCAGGTATTACATCAAACTGTTATGCAGTGGTTCCTTCACTGAGGTTTGTCCCTGCCTGAGATGATGCCTGACTGCTGTATTTCTGAATTCTTATATTAGCTTTTTCTAGTTTTTCCATCTCTACTCTTAGGAGGAGTTGTCAGGTAGCAACTGACACCTCTGTGTGTGTGTGTGTGTGTGTGTGTGTGTGTGTGTGTGGTGTGTGTGTGAATGTGGAAATCAGCATTCCTAAGCTAGGAATTGCTGTTAGAATTGTGTGTCACTAACAGTAGGTGGACTCTGGCTAGGGCCTGAGAGGCCCTATGAGAAAATAACAGTTCTTTTTTTTCGTTTTTGTAGAAGTAGCTTTATTAAGGATGCAGCTTTACAGCTCCATGACTCCTTCTATAGAGCAAGGCTACCTTCTAGGCAGTGTGTGTAGAGTAGCCAGAAAATAACAATTCTTAATCGCCCAGGTGTTAGATGTATGTTTTGGTTGTTTAGAGCCTTTTCTTTTCCCTTTTGTTCTGGTCTTCATCACTGTCCTTGATCACCAATCTGCTGGAATCCTGAGTTCATGTTAGGCAAGACATACCATCTATGACACCATCTCTGTATTCTGCTGGGGGAATGAAGTCTTGTGTCTGAAAGTTAACCAGATGAAGTCACCTATGTTGGGTTATTCTGTCAGCTCTAACATCCAGTACCTGTGGTCCTGACAGTTTCTGTGGGTAGAAGTGGCTTCAGATAGAATGGGACAGGCTTCTCTAGAGGGTGGTATAGACAGCAGCTACTCTCAGAACCCAGAGACAAGCTAGATGCCTCTATGTAAAGATGGCAAAATGGGTAAGTGCATAGGCTGCCATGGTTTGAACCTAGCTTTGCTACTTGTTAGCCGTGTGAACTTGGGCAGTTAACTTATCCACATTGTTCTTCAACGTCCTACTCTGTAAGACAGAGGTAATAACGTTGTAAGAACTAAGTGAATTAATATACGAAAATCCTTTACAATCCAGGCACTATTCTGAATGATCAACAAATGGTACTATGGTTATTAGCTTTAGTGGTCAGGGAAGGCTTCAAGGAGGTGGTGGGACTTGGCCAGACCTTGAAGAAGGATGACTGAGTGTGAATTATAGTGGTGGAAAGGAAAGGGCAGGGCTTTCCCACCAGGAGAGTAGCCTACATGAGGAATATAGGGGATGTGAATTGAATGGGTCAGGGCGTGGTGAAGAGACAAAGTTGGTTGTGTTTTATGGTAGATAAAATCAGAACCTTAGATTAGAATCAGTTTCTAGAAGTCTTGACTTCCAGGCTAAGCACGTAGCCCACTGGAGGTTTTCAGACAGGCAGATTTGGGTTCAAATTTTGACTGTCACCAACTAGCAGTGTGACCTTAGCCAAGTTACTCCTACTTTCTGAGTCTTGGTTTCTTCAGCTCTAAAAGGAAGTGATAGTAGTATCCATTCACAATGTAGCAGTGGTGGGTAAAGGAACAATGGGCGTAAAGAGCCAGGCACACCCTAAGTGCTCAGTATATGCAAAGTGTTATTTTATGATTCACTCAACAAATGTGAGAATGCCTTTTTTCTGAGCCAGGAGCCATGTAAGCAGCTGGATATAGAGAGATGAATGAGGCATTGTCCTCACTTCTGGATATTTCACAGTCAAGTCAGGAAACAGACATGTTAATACAGTTGCAATAGAGATTCAATAAGATAATTAATAATAGAATGTACATTTCTAGAGTTGGCACAAAAGAGGAAGGCTAGCTCTCCTTTGTTTAGAACAGAGACAAATGTATATTGACCTGGATCTTTTTGCTTTTTCTTTTTTTTTTTTTTTAGAGACCCAGGCTGAAGTGCAGTGGTATGATCATAGCTCACTGTGACCTCAAACCCCTGTGCTCAAATGATCCTCTATTTCAACCTCCTGAGTAGCTGGGACTACAGGCGCACACCACCCTGTCTGGATAATTTATTTATTTATTTTTTTTAGGCAAGATTTTCTCTGTCATCCAGACTGGAGTGCAGTGGTGTCATTATGGCTCACTGCAGCCTCGACCACCCAGGCTCAAGTGATTCTCCCACCTCAGTCTCCCAAGTAGCTGGGAGTACAGACACGAGCCATTACATCCGGCTAAGTTTTGCATCTGTTTGTAGAGACGGGTCTCCCTATGTTGCCCATGCTGGTCTCAAACTCCTGGGCTCAAGTGATCCTCCCACCGTGGCTTCCCAAAGTGCTGGGATTATAGGCATGAACCACTGTAGCTAGCCCTTGACTTGGGTCTTAAAGAAAGAGTAGCTTTTCTTAGCCAGCTGTAGGTGAAGAGTATTTCAAGCACAAGGAATATTATGTGCAGAAACATAGCATATTATAGAAACAGGAAGAGGCTGGGGTGATTGCAGCCTGGATTGTCGCAGGAAAAGAGGTTAGAGGAAGGCACAGTCAAATTTCGGGTGGGATTTTCTGAGAAGATTCGACTTTAACCTACAGGCACTGAGAAGCTTTGAAGAGTTTTCAGCAGAGTGGTAACATGGTGGGAGTGGACCACTTTGTTATGCTGTGGTGTATGAATTTCAGGGTGAAAAGAGTGGCTGTAGAGGGCGTCATCTCCTAGGCTTATTAATGTTCCAAGGAGAGGGACTGATCAGGGCCTGGCCTTACCAAGGCTGGGCCTGGGCAGTGCCGGTGGAAATGGAGGGATGATAACGATTTCTAGGACTTTAGTTTTGTTTTTAGGGTTTTAGAAGGTGGGACCAATAGAATCCGGTGATTGGCCTGACAAAAGGAGCAAGTGCTTTCTGGGTGCCTAACTTGATCAGGGAATTTGCTGGGGTGAGAAGAGGGTTATGAGGCCCACCTTAGACATATTGAGTGTGAGAAGCCTATGAGACACTCAGAGACAGCGGCTCTAAAGGCAGATGGGTACATAGGTCAAGAGCACGGGAGAGAGGTTTGTATCAGAAACACTGAAAAGTTCTCATCACAGCAGTATTTAGTAAGGCACATCTGTTACCTGTGCCAAAAGGCTCAGGCTGGGGATGGGTAGGGAGACTGACCAAGAGGAGGCTATTGCAGGAAACCAGGCACAAGGGGTGCGGCCAGAGGCTGTGATGACCTAGGATTGCAGTGGAGAAGGGCAAAGGTGATTCTGCGCTCCTGGGTGTGTATTCTTCTGTGCACCAAGGAGATAGATAACACTGAGCTCAGTGTTGCAGTGAGGCTGATGTGTGACATTGCATGTGAGAGTCAGTACGGTGCCCAGCACATGGCTGACTAATGGCATCTCTGGATCCTGTGAGGGCAGTGTGGGGCATGTAGTGGGAGCTCAGGCGGCACTGGTTGAAAGCAGGGGCTTTGCTAAGCACTTGACTGTGGGAGTGGAGGTGTCGAGAATGACTTCAGTGGTGGAGTTTAGATGTCAGAGAGTTGGCCGAGCAATTACATTGCTGGGCGGACACATAGTGATACAGGACTGGCACTCAGGGAGGAGGCCGGGACTACCCGTGCAGGTTTGGGAGTCTCTGAGCACAAAAGTGAGCCAACACTGAGGACAGCGAGGAGAAGTAAGAGGAATGTGGAGGGCAGGGGCCAAGCCTGAAGGCGACCTGAGGTGGCAGGGGAGGGGCATAGGTGAATCAGCAGAAAGCAAAGGGCAGCAGAGGAAGAGAGATATGTGAGTTTCTAGGTGCTGTCTCTCCAAAGCCAGAAACAAACCAAGCCTGGTTGTTTCAACTTCTTGAGCATAGCATGACGTACATTTCTGGCATGTGGAAATACGTTTTGAAATACCTGCCATGTTGGATTATCTAGAAATCACTACGCCTCCTTATTTGCACAGGTGCTGGTGAGACAATTGTGCTGACTGACCAGGGTCTTAGCATACTAGGACCAAAGAAATCCTGGCACAACAGTCTTCATGAGAGCCAAAGGTTTTCCTGAGGGCCCCTTTATTAGCCAGCTCCCCCCATAAATGTAATGTGATTCAGTTTACTTAAGAAAACTATTGGCTGGGCGCAGTGGCTCACGCCTGTAATCCCAGCACTTTGGGAGGCTGAGGTGGGCGGATCACAAGGTCAGGAGATCGAGACCATCCTGGCTAAGACGGTGAAACCCCATCTCTGCTAAAAATACAAAAAATTAGCCGGGCGCGTTGGCAGGCGCCTGTAGTCCCAGCTACTCGGGAGGCTGAGACAGGAGAATGGCGTGAACCCGGGAGGCGGAGCTTGCAGTGAGCCGAGATCATGCCACTATTACTGGGCACTGTGGCTCACACCTGTAATCCCAGCACTTTGGGAGGCCGAGGCGGGCCGATCACCTGAGGTCAGGAGTTTGAGACTAGCCTAACCAACATGGAGAAATCCTGTCTCTACTGAAAATACAAAAATTAGCTAGGTGTGGTGGCGCATGCCGGAAGCTGAGGCAGGAGAATCACTTGAACCCGGGAGGCGGAGGTTGTGGTGAGCCAAGATCGCGCCATTGCACTCCAGTCTGGGCAACAAGAGCAGAACTCCATCTCAAAAAAAAAAAAAAAAAAAAAAAAAAAAAAAAAAAAGAAAGAAAGAAAACTACTGGATACATAGCTTTTAGGTGATGCAGCTGTCCGGTAGAAGCAGCTCTGTGTTGTAGAGGAGTGTGTTTGTAACACATATTGACATGGAAAGACTGTGTGTGTAGGTTTAGGAAATGGAAGATAGAAAAAGAGCTGTGTTCATTGCTGGCTGTGTGTCTTTAGCCACTGGAGTCACTGTGGGGTGGTGGTGTGTGTGTCTAGTGTTATGTAGTGGATTACTGTGCAGGTATTGGTGCTTGCATTCAGCCTGTGTATGTGCGTGGATTATGGGAGTGGTATAAGGTATGACAAATGACTGTTTGTTTTCAGAGTATAGCTACCTCTCTGTGAGTGAATGAACAGATATCACCAAATGGGGTTGGAGGTAGGAGGAGATAGTGTGTGCATGCGTGAGTGTGTACTGGATAGTTGTGTGTACACAAGTGTATATCCTGGGGCCTGCACATGCAAGTATGTGTTTCCCCACTGGATTTGTGTGTTTGTAGATTGTGCTGTTTGTCCCTTCCTGCCTATTGCTTCATCTAAAGGCTCCCAGGAGGTGGGCACATGGCAAATGTTTGGAGCTGGGAGCACCTCCATCCTCTTACAAAGCAGATCAGAGCCCAGCCTGCTTGAGGAGTTACAGCTTAGTTGAAGGAATTGTCTCCATCTTCTCTTTGTTCCATCTTCTCCCTTGACCCATTTGGTGAGTTTCAAGGCCAGGCCCAGGCAGGGCCCTAATAGGTGAGGTCTGCCTGTCCAAAGAATGTGGTGTGGTCTAGCTCTGGGCCCAGTGTGGCCTACTGAATTTGGACTCTCTTCCCCCACTGGCATGGCCATCCAGCCTGGGGAGCCTTGGCCTTATCCAGATGTTAAGAAGACATTTGTCCTAGAATCAGAATCAGAGTCAGAAGAGGCCTCAGAAACTATCTAGTCCACCCCTCTCATTTTTGCAGAAGAGGCAGTAGGGACTCAGAGAGGTTAAGTGAATAGGATGAAAGTCACACAGTGCTGTGTGGCAGAATCATGTTTGCTCACTCTGTGTCCTGATGTCTTTTTACCCCCCCGGGAGGGTCAGGGGCTGTAGGTGGTTGAGTCCTGTGTACAGAGGCTTTATATGTGAATTGTGTGAGATGGTGTGTGTCACTGGATTGCTAAGTGCCTATGTGTGTCAGTGTGTCAATGAGCATGAGTGTGTCTCTAGTAAACCCTGGGAGACAATTAGTGGTGTGAGTGTGTCCCCATGTCTCTGAGATGCAATGGAATGCAGGGGAGGAGCCTGTCTGGGGAAACTGGGAAGCCTGACTGCCACTCTTGGCCCTGCCTCAGATTCTCTGTGTGACTTTGAGTGGTTACTTCCCTGTCCTGGGCCTCAGTTTCCTGAAATGTAACTTAAGGCTTGGGTCTGATGGGTACTGGCTGACTGTGTGTGAGGTTCTGACTCAGGGAGTAGCTCTGTCTCTGCCTCATCCCCAACATAGCTGTTTCTTGGGATTTGGGCCTTCCACGTTGGGAGACTCATGTCAGGGTCTGGGTGGGCTTGGACTCCTCTCTCCCCTTGGAGCCCCTGTCTGTGGTACCTTTGCTAACAGCCCTCCTTTTTCTTCTCTCTCTGCCTCCCCCTTCTCCAAACCTCGCTGGCTGCAGAGGAGCACCCCATGGAAGGTGAGTGAAGCCTCCTGGTCGCTGGGGTAGTGGATCTGTTGCTATGGGGATCCTACATGACGGGCTGTCGTTGGCTACCCAAGGACTCCCTTTCCTGCCATGTTTAGGGCCTCTCTGGAGAAGGATGGCTGGGGTCCTCCCTTGGCTGCCTTGCCCCACTCTCTTGCATCCCCTCTTCATGGGTTTCAGGGGAGCTGCTGACTGGCCTTTCTTCTTAGGGAAGAGATGAGCGGTGGGGGTGGAGGGACGGGGCTGACAGGATTCCGAAGTGCCCAGAAATAATTAGGTAGACAACGTTTAGCCCAGCCCAAGTTAAGAAACTTAGAAAGGCAATTTTGCCAGATGCTGGGGCAGGCTGGGGTGGGCTGTTGCCCCAGAAACCTGTGCTTGGGGGATATCTGCCCTGGAGTCTGGTGCCATTGTGCAGGGCTCAGGGGACTGGAGGGTGGTGGAGTGCACTGGCAGAGTAGGGGGTCAGGGGTGTATAGGTGGGGCAGCTTCTCTGTCCCACTGTGACCAGCACTTGCCACTTGCAGCAGGCCCCTAGCTGCTGCCCCACAGGTTGCTAGGTAGGAGTGGTCTGCTTCTTCCTTCATCCAGGTCAGAGGGCAAGGGTAGGGCTTCTGCCTCTCTCTGAGATCTCTCTGTTCTTTCTCTAGCTCCTGTTTTGTTGGCCTCTTCTCCCTGTCCAGTTTCCGTCTTTACCTCCTTTTCTTTATGACTCTGTCCCTGGACTATGTGTCTCTCCTTCCCCAGGCTCTCTCTGGGTTTCTGTCATTCTCTGACTCTTTCTCTACCAGTTTGGCTTTCCCTGTGTTTCTTTTCCTTCTCTGGGGTGGACTGAGAGCGGGAAGAAGGTAGTCTTGGCTTGAAGGCTGTGTTGAAGATGAGCTCACATAGCCACCATGAAGAAGGCTGCAGAGCAGGCATGAGGTGGCATCCTAATCCCTTCTCCTGGGAAGGAGGAGTGGGAGGGCAAGCGTGTCCCTGGGGAGGAGCAGAGGAAAGTGCCAAGGATGCAGTAGTCATGGGAAAGAAAGGCAGCAAAGGGCTCTTTGCCTGAGTGTGGGGCTGGAACCCATTTTTCCTTGTGATGTCCATGGTCTGACTTGTCTCTCTTGGAAATCTCTTCTCCTTGGGGTCCTTAGGTCCCCTGGGCCCAGCTGGCAGATGTGTGTGTGTGTGTGTGTATGTATGTATGTCTGCATACACATACATTTATACAGCTCTGCTGGTCTCTGTGTCTCTGTGCACGCCTGAGGATATATGCTGTGTACATGTAACATGATTTTGTGTCTGAGTGCGTGGGTGTGCTCTGCGCCTCCATCGATGCATATGTGGTGTGGCCCACATTTCTGTATGCCTGTGTAGAGCATCAGCATCTTTGTGTGTCTGCATCTGTGTTTGCATCTCCGTGTGTCAGTGTTTACCTCTGTGTGTGTGTCAGAGAGAGAGTCTGCGTGTCTGGGTGGACGCAGCCTTCTGAGGGCTGGAGATAAGATTTAGTGCTGATGTGACTTTTACTTGCTCTTGATGTCATGTCTCCTCCGGAACAAAGGGAGAGATGGAGGGAGGAAGAGAGAAAGGGAAAAAATGGTGGAGGAGAGAAAAAAGGAAGGAGCAGAGAGATGGAGGAAGGAGAGGGGGCAAGTGAAGGGGTGGGAAGAGAAAGACTCAAGCCTCAAGCTGTAGGGAGGGGCAGGAACGGGGAACAACTTGGCCAAAGGAAGAAAGGCAGGGGGGTACTTGGGAAGAAGGAGTCTGGCGGGAGTAGGGGAGAGGAAAGGGGCTGATAGACAGGGACAAGACGGGAAGCTGGGCTTTGGGGACCCATGGGGAAAGAGGCCTGTGTGGATGCCACCTCACTGTTTCTTTGGGTGGTGTGGTGGTCTGCTGGTTTAGATGTGGCACTGTGGGTGCCTGCATGTCAGTGGCTGTGCAAGGCTGTGTATTGGAGGCTGTGTGTGTGTGTGTGTGTGTGTGTGTGTGTATACACACCTAGGAGTCTGATGCATCTCTATGTCACTCTGTGACATGTCTTTGTGCCTGCTTTTGTGTCTCTTAACCTTGTCACCTATCACCATCTTTCTTTCAATGGTGGTCCTCTCTGGGGTTTCAGTAGGAGAGTTAGGGGATGAGACTGAAGGTGGGGAGGTGGGTTTAGCAGGTGGTGGTTCCACGTGGGTAGGCTGGGGGCTTCCTCTGTGGCACTGTGCTCCAGACTCTGCAGCTCTCCTTATATCTCTAAGGAGTCCTCTGTACCTTCGCCCTCTTCCCACTTGACACTGTGCCCGAGGCCTAGCTTTCTCCAGGAACCCCAAGATCCTGCTTTGCAGCCCCTGCCGAGCACCTCCTTTTTCCTCCCAGCCTCTTGTGGCAGGGCAAAGAGAACCAGAAGTAGCCAGATAAAGTGCCCTAGGAAGGGACCCTTGGCAATGCCATCCATCACTGCCAGTCTCTTCTCCAGTGGTGGGAGGAGGGGCTGATGTCACAGGTGGATGTGGGGAAGTGAATACCCCAGTAGGGCTGGGGGCCAGGAGGAGGGAGCAGAGATTTCAGATTAGCGGGGAGACAGACTTTAGGGAGAAAACCCTGGGGCCAGCTGGGGCTGAGCCAGGGGTAGACAGGAAGGGAACCAGCCTCCCCTTCACCAAGATGGCTGGTGCTGTCACGCCTGAGGGAGCTGAGCAGCTGGTTGCCGTGGTGACAGAGGGAGACTGCCGAATGCTAATGAGGCTGGCGAGGAGCTGGGCAGTGGAAGGGTCTGGGAGAGGGAGATGTGGCTTCCCCCAGTAGCAGTCAGGCCTGTGGGAGACAGAGGGTGGGTTCACAGGGCACCTGGCTCCTGGGCTGGGGGTGGGCAGAGGCCTGGATTCTCAAGAGTGGGAGCCTGAGAGCAAGGCTGCTTCTGACAGGGAATGTTGGATGTGGGTTGAGGGCTCTGGGTCTGGGTCCTGGGTTTAGGGGGTTTGGACGGAGATGCTGGTAGTTCTTGGGGAAAGGGTTGGTGGCAGAGTAGGAGGGTATTCAGAGTAAGGAATGAGGAGACTTGGTTCAAATGCCTGGGTCCTTACTTGTGTCATGGATAAAAACCTACGTCCTCCCAAGAGCTGTTCAGTCCTAAGGCTGCCCTCAGCGGCTGTGGCCTCCTCCTCCAAGTGGCCTCAGACTCAGTCGTGGGGAGAAACCAATGCCACCCTAGAGAGATGGGGCAAAGAGGGAAATGTGAACCATCTGGCCACGTCCTTCCTGGCCTCCTCACTGCCTTTCCTCTTGGAACCCAGGCATCCTGGCCCCCGTCTCAGAAATACTTGTAACTCTTTAACCTTGCTACTTCCATCCTGGCCCCAGCTTTCTATCCCTAGGGTTAACATCTCATTGCCACAGCAGTGGGACTGGTTTCCAAGGGTGACAGCGGCACTGCAGGGCTGTTCCCTTTCCTACCCTCTTGGCCAGACACCACAGGGGAGTGAGTGGGGCTGGGGGGGCTCTGAGGTTTGGTGGAGCTGGCTGGACATCTCAGGGAGCCCTGGGGTCTCAGACCAGCTGTGGGGCCTGGTGCTGCCAGCCTCTCTAGAAGAGAGCGTTCCTTGGCTGGTGCCCGTTGGGGACAAGGGTACTGATCCAGTGGGCCAGATTCCTTCCCACTAAGGCTGGGGAGGGATACTTTGGGTTAGGGCTGACAAGGCTGTCTCAAGGGGCCAGTGTAATTCTGGGTGGAAATCCTAGCTGATCTTCCTGTCAGTCCATTTTCTATTTTCAAAATCCAGCTTTTGGGTCATTTGAGAGAGGTCCTGGCCAGAGAAAGGGGGTCTGTAATTTATGAATGGTGTACTTGGACCTTTCAGAGAGCTGGGCCTCCTCCCATAGGGCTTGGCTGTCCTCTTTGGACATTGCTGTCTGAGAGCGCTGAGCCCAGTCTCTCAGTGTCTCCGTAGATTCTACCTTCTCTTACCTGCTTCCTCTCTAATTTTGTCCTCTTGAACCCCAGTTTCCTCTTAGAACCCAGGTGTGCAGGGTCCCTACTATCCCTACAGAGGTTATTGGGAAGGGTACCTGGGAGGATTAGAACCCAACAGATGCCCTTCCAAACCCCGCTTTAGTGGAGGATCCTTTTAGGCCCGGGTTCTTTATACCCCCCATCTTTCCCCCTTTTCTGTCAGCATCCTAGTGGTAACTGGGATTAGGGGTGTTGGGGGGTTGGAGGCCCCCTTGCCCGCTTAATCCCATGCTAACAGGACACTCTCTCTCTCTCCAGGTGGCTTTGATTTTTGTGTCGTGTTTTATTTTCTCCTCCATCTGAATCGTTTTTCTCGTTGACCATTTTTTTTTCTCTCCGCCTCCCGGAAGAAAAAAAAAAAGAAAAAAAGAAAAAGGAAAAAGCAACCCTCCCAGCCTAATGCTTCTCCTCCTTTTCCTTTTTTTTTTTTCGGCAAGAAGAAAAAAAGAAACCAAAATCTCCTCTCCCCCCTGCAGCGACTCCCCGCCCCCTCCTTCCTCCGGTTCTGCCTGTACCCTTCTCACCCTCTCTGAAGCCCCTAATCTCTCTTTCTCTCTTCCCCTGTTGTGCCCTCCACCTGCTGTTTCGGCATCGGGCCCCTCTCCTCAGCTCCTGGGCTGGGGCTCCCCCCCGATGTCTGTCACAAGTTAAAAAGGGTTTTTAAATTGTGGCAGCAAAAGCTTTTTTCTCCCTTCTCTCTGGCTGATTTTGATGACTTGTGTTTTCTTTGTTTCTTTCCCCTTTTCTTTCTTTTTTCTTCTTTTTTTTTCTTTCTTTCTTTCTCTCCTTCCCCTTTCCAAGGTCCGGCTCACCTGACGTTAAACAGCGAAGGTATGGTTTGAAGTTTTGGTTTGGTTTGGATTGGATTGGATTGCCCCCAACCTGCGCCTGGATTTTCTGTTCTTCTCCCTGTCCCTCCCCTGTCCCCTTCCCCTCTTCCACCTGTCCTGACACCTTCCTTCCTTTCCTACCCGCTTCCTTTGCCATTTCTTAATTTTATTTGGGGGGTGCTGGGGTGGGGGTGGGGGCCTGCCCTTGTCTGTGTGCTCCCCTCTCCCTTGCCCACCCTGAAGCACTCCATCCACCCACATCTCACCTTGGTTTCTGACATCAAGAGATGTTTGAACTCCTGCCGTTGTCTCCAGTCACCATTTTTTTGCGTTTTCCTGGTAGTGTATCTTGCTTTTTTTCTTTCTCATGGTGGTGTTTGATTTCCTTCCACTCATTCTAATCATTCTTTCTTTTCTATGGACCTAAGTAACAAGAGAAAAGCATGGGCTGGAGAAAGAGGGTCTTAGGCAGTCTCATCAGCCTCACCCTGCTACTGTGGGAGGCCCCCATCCATGACTAGAAGGGAATGGGAGTAGAGTTGTAGGGTCTCTGCCTTTCCACAGTGTGCACTCCCAACCCCCTGCCCACCCACACGCCTTCACCCTTGTGTCTTTTGAACGTCTCTCTTTTTTTTTGAGACGGAGTCTCGCTCCGTCACCCAGGCTGGAGTGTAGTGGTGCCATCTCAGCTCACTGCAAGCTCTGCCTCCTGGGTTCACGCCATTCTTCTGCCTTAGCCTCCCAAGTAGCTGGGACTACAGGTGCCCACCACTATGCCGGGCTAATTTTTTTGTATTTTTAGTAGAGACGGGGTTTCACCATGTTAGCCAGGATGGTCTCGATCTCCTGACCTCGTGATCCGCCCGTCTCGGCCTCCCAAAGTGCTGGGATTACATTGAACATCTCTTAACCCTATTTAACAGATGACGACATTGAGGACCAGAGAGATGCAATGACTCGTTAGTGATTCCACAGCCCTAATTGGTGGTATGGTTGGGACTAGGCATTTAATTTTAGCACTCCTTTGACTAAGTGCCTACCATCTTTGAGAGCCCTCGTGTTAAGTAAACCTGGAGTCCTGTCTGAGCTCCTCCAGCTCTGGCCTACTCCAGCCCTCTGCTGTCACTGATTCTCTCTGAGCTCAGGGTTTTGGCCTTCCAGACCCTTTGGCACTGTTGGACCTGCCCAGTTCAGCCCTCTGTTGGGGGGTCATCTTACAGAGGAACACAGTGGGGTCCTTAGCCTATAGGCAGGACCAAGATTGGGCTACAGGGAGAAACTCGTATAGATATGAAATCTGGGTTGGATTTAGGTCTGGGGAGGTAGAGGCCTTGGAGTCTTGCAGGGATGTGAAATTATGGCAAGAAGTGTGGGGAAAGAGGAAGTCCCAAATGGAGAGTCTGGAGTAGGTGCCCTGGTTGGTTCACTCACATCCTTCTTGCCTCTCAGTGCCTGGTTCTATGGGTGCTGGCTGTGGCTCCCCTTTGTCATAAGGGAAGGCCCTCCCAAAGGATCTCAGAAAGCCCCCCTGGAAAGTTCCACAGCTCAAGTATTATTCTAGTTCAAGTTTGGGGATTTGCAACTGGTGTTGGAGTAAGAGCCCATATAGGGACTTTTCCCCTTCATCACTGAGTTTTCTCATCCTGAAGCTATCCTGTGGATCTAGAAGTAGGGCTGGGTACCTAGAAGCCAGGTGCTGAGTATACAGGTTCACTGGCGGGGGGAGAGGTGGGGTGAAGAGTTCAAGCCGGCCTGGAACCCAGACATGGTAACATGTGCCCACCAGGGCCTTTGGACTGAGACCCAGGTGCTGCTGATGAAGGGGGTGGTGGGGAGTGAGAAATAACTCCTGAGAAAGGACTTGCCCACATCCAGGCTGAGCTCCAGGCAGGATCTCCTTTGACATGCACAGCCATTTTGTAGGCACGATGGTGGGATGAAAAACAGACAGGAATTACAGGAAGCCCCTGGAAATCTCTGGGAAGCTCTGGGGTCTAACTGGCAAATAACTGGACAAGGGTGAGCTTCTGAGCACTCACTGTGGTGAATAAAGCAGGTGTGAATGGCCTCAAAGTATAGTGAGAGCCTCAAGGATAGGAAAGAACAGAAGAGGAGCTTGGGGTGTAAATCTGGAGAAGTTTCTGGATGAGAGGGGTGCCTGTGTCAGGCTTTTGAACGAGTTGGGAAGTGTGAGCTTGACCCAGCATAAAGGGTGTGAGCAAAGGTGCAGAGTGGTGGGGAGAATGTGCCTCATGAAGGAGGCTAGGAGAATGAGCGGGCAGTTGGAAGGGGGCACTGGGGGCCTCCAGTTCTGAGTGCTGAGGGCTGGCCTGTTTGCCTGCTGTGGGGAAGGAGGGATCCTGCACTCATGGTGAGGCCTCTGTTCCTCTGCCCAGTCTCCCCACCCCAGGCAAAGAGTGGAAGTCGGTGATCATGAGTCTGATGGGGTCTGTGGGGCTGGTCGTCCTTGGTTTGTCAAGCAGCTCCTTCCTTAGAGGTCTTGAAGGCAAGGGAGTCCCCAGAAAAGCCTCTTCTCCCCTGTCCCTGCAAGCAGCACCTCCACCCTGGAGAGGGCCCTTCATCCCCTCAAGGCTGGGAAGGGACTGGCTCGGTAGCCCCTGTGCCTGACTCCCCAATTCTGCTTCTCCAGTAGGGTCCTTACTGTTCTCCGAGGGGGGGGCCGGGAGAGGAGGAGCCGGCGATGTGCACCAGCCAACAAAAGGTCAGTGATCCCCATGGTCCCCAGAGAGCCCAGCCCTCATCCTGCTGCAGGCTAACTGTGCTTCCTGGGGGGAAGCCAAGTCAATGCAGGCACATCCCCTTGTCCTCTCTGAGGCCTGTGGGAACTGATGGGCCTGCTCCCTGAGTGCCATTCCAAAGGCCCCATTAGCTGCCCTGGTGTGAAGGGCCGCACACCTCCATTTCTTTCGCAAAGCTCAGTTGTTCTGATGACCTCTTTCTAGAACACAGGTATCATTTTTTTGTGGCAGTTGTTTAGGCTGATCCCTAGGAAGTGTCTATTTCTTTGGTAAGGCAACCAGGCAGCAGGGCAACCCCAATTTAACCATCAAATTCTGGAAGCCTGCTAGGTGCCCAGTCCAGAGAGATTCTGGTTGGGAGCTGTGGCCAGCACAGGGCCTTTAAGCCTGCTTGGGGGCTCTAGCTCCTTTTTCTGTAGTGAGGCTGCCTCTCTTAAGATAATCTCTTTCCTAAGAAGTTTGCAAGCCACTATAACAAGTCCTCAAGGAACTCCAGTGGGTGCCAAGCACTGGGGCTATGGAGTCCTATTTCCATTCTTTAGTCTTCTCTTCTGTTTGCCTGGATTTCTGCCATCCTTGTCCTCTCTCCAATGACTTGGTGTATCTCTTTCGTCTGACTCTTAAAAAAGCAGCCAGGCCATCCACACTGGAAGTCTCCTTGAATACCCCAGGCGGACCTGGTCACTTGCGGTATTTCCTTTGTCCACACTTCCCACTAGAAGGCTCATCACACTGTATCATAACTGTCACTTTACCTGTTTGCTTCCCAAACTAGACTAAGCTCCCTGAGGCCAGGGATTGGATATTTTTGTTCCTATGCCCTGGTCCTTTACACAGCTCTTGGCACATAAGTAGCCGTGTGCTCAGCAAATTTATTTTACATGAGCCAATGGGCTCTGTTCCCAAGGGGCTGATTGATATTCTAACAAATAACTACAATAAAGTGTGGTCCATGCAAAGTATATGAAAGTGTAGGCTCTTTTCAGAGGAGTTAATTTATTCATTGAGGCCAGGCACAGTGGCTCATGCCTGTAATCCCAACACTTTGAGAGGCCGAGGTGGGAGGATCGCTTGAGGCCAGGAGTTCAAAACCAGCCTGGCAACATGGTGAGACTCCATCTCAAAAAAAAAAAAAAAAAAAAAGAGAGATTCCTTGAGAAAGAGAGGAGACACAGAGAGAGGCAGAAAGTTACCAACAGGCATGAGTCGTTTATTTGTGGGATGCTTTACAGTTGAGGAAGCTGGACACCGCCCTTTCTCTTTCTGAGATGCCCACAGCAGCCTGTGCAGTTCTTGATGATCAGCTCCATTTTCCAGAGGGGGAAACTGGGACTTAGAGCCCAGCTTTGTGACCAGCCAAGGTCACAAAGCTGGTGGTGGAGCCAGCGCTAGGGCCCAGGTCTTCTTTCTCACATCACATTTCCTCTCCAGGGAGCAGTACAAGATGTTACTAGGCAGTAAGTGCCAAGTGAGCAGAACAGACAGCTGTAGAGCTCGAGAGTAGGGAGGGCGGAGGGGGGCGCTGGAGATCTTCCCAGAGGAGGTCTGGGAACTGGGCCTGGAAAGGAGGCAGCTGCTCTGTCCCTCATGCATGGTACTCAGAAATGCAGGACCACAACAACTAGTCTCTAGCCACATTCATCTTCACTGGGGACACTTGTAGGGCTACAGACTCCCCAACTGTGGGAGATAAACGAGCATCAGCTGTTATCCTCCTTCCTGGGTCCGGAGCAATTAGGGGCGGTAACTGTGCAAGCGCTGCTGGGAGTCGTAGTTCCCAGTCGCGCCAGAGCGGCGAGATGGGGGAGAGCGCCCCCTGGTGCTTCAGGGCTTGTTCAGCCCAGATCTGGTTTGTGCTCTGCTGAGCCCCTTGGTTGCCCCCACAGGCTCACCCCAGTGGAATCCCTCCATCAGTCCCTTGAAGTCATGCCCCGACCTCCCCTACTCAGGTTCTCTCTCTCTCTCCTCACCATCTTCGGGTTTTCTTTCCACACTTGCTCATCCTTGGCTTTCTTTCCACACTTGCTCATCTCTTTTCTGTCCCTCTTCTCAAAGGCTTTCAGGTTCTCTTTGGCTGCTCCTCAGGCCTCTTGGCATCTCTGGGCTGACCCAGGTCTCTGGTGGCAAAGAGACGAGCCCATGGAGGCGCAGGTTCCGGAGTAGCTAGCTTTGCCACCTGCCCCAGGAGACTGGAGGCAGAGCTGAGGACTTGAGGAATGGCTTCGTTTCTCCACTTGGCCTTGGCAGCCACGGTCCAGCCCCAGACCCGCCTCTTTCCTTTTTGCTGGCCTCTTTTGTTCTGTCCGAATCACTTTTTCACACAGTTGCCTTATTCTTTTCTTTCTTTCTGTTTGACTCTCTTTAGTGATATTTTCTTTGACTACAGTGAAGGTGAGGGAGTGGGAGGAGTGGCTTCTGGGTAGGACGAGTACATGTGGCAAAACCAAGGTCAAACACATTCCTTTCTCTGGTCCTTGAGCCCCCTGGTTCTCCCAGTGCCTGGGTGGCAGGCTTCATTGCTATGGAAACAGCAAGGCCCCAGAAAGCCATGGTTTCTGTTCCCTAGAGGTCCCTGTCCACTTTCGTTTCTGGCTCTCTTCCCATCTCCTGTACCTGTCCCCACAGGGCTTGCTCCTTTATCCAGATAGCCGCGCTCATCCCCTCTTGCTCCCTCACAGTCCTGAGCCTTCTTCATTTCTTGTCTGTCTCTGCGATGGTTCACCTTTCCCCGGCTCTGCCCCACCTCCCTCCTCCTTGCCATTCTTCCCTGCCTTCCCCTCTTGTCTCTGCTGGGGTCCTCACTTTTGCTTTCTGGCCCTCCCCACTGGTACCCTAAGTAGACAGAGAAAGGGATTCAGACTGTCCCGATATTGCCCAGGCCCCCACCAGCCTTGCTGCCCTGTGGCCTCAGGAAACCAGGCCTTGCCAGCTGCAGCAAGTGCTGTGCCAGGCTCAGGGGCAGCAGCTGGTGCCTTGGCATCCGGAGGCAGTGGGGACAGAGGCTGTGGGCAGCCTGCCCAGAGAGACAGAAACAGGCTGTGTGTGGAGGGGAGGGGATCTGCAGAATCTGCACTCCGAGACCCCCCCGCCACCACCCCACTGCCTCAACACATAGCACTGCTGCTGAGCCCTGCCCCCACCAGGGGAAGGCAAGTGCCTCCTGGTGGCCCTGTGTGCACCCTGGCATTGTGCCTGTTCTTGCCTGGGCCTTGGGAGCATCTATTGAGAATTCCTGCATTTGGTTAGCTTGGCCTCTTCATAAAGACTCTCACGGCCAGTGTTGTTTGCCCTGCACCTGTCCTGTGAGGTAGGCAGGGCCAGCTGTGTGCCACTGCTTAATGGCCAGAAGTAGCCACTGGTAGAGCCCAGGTCCTCTGGTTTGTCCTGACTTCATATCCGGTTCTCTTCTCTCTGCTTGCACTCTGGCTTGTGCCGGTATTGTATGGAAACTTAAACTTCTTGGTACTACTGAGTCATTGTCTTCTCACTTGTTACCAGCTTACAGAATGCTGACAATCCCTCAGGCTCTCCCAGTAGTTTTTGCTTCTGCTTAAAAAGTGCCAGTGGAAGGGCCCTGTGCCAGGTGCCTACGGACATACATGCACATACACAGACATGCGCACACACGAGGCCCAGGCCTGCCCTTGCCCTGTCACTCTTTGGGCACACACAGGTCACATCCAGGCACTCTTTGCTCTCCACCTTGGGCCTGTCTGCGCTATCCTTGGCTTGGAGTAGGGAGCTGGGGGTGGAGATGATAGCTGGGGCGGTGGCCACCCATGTGAGCTCTGCCTGGTGGCCTGTTGCTATCCGGTGCATATCCCTGTCACCTGCATTGCCTTCCTGTGTGTCTTCCTGACCCTTCCCCCATTCCCCCACCTCCCATTCTCCTCATCTGCTCCCTGTTACACAGCAGGCCTATTGGTCCCATCCCATATGGTGAGGCTGAAACTGTCTTCAGGCACTGAGATTGGCCATCGCTGGAGGAGGGGCAGGAAGGGAGGTGGGCTGTGCATAGGAGGCCCTTGTGGACCCTGCCATATGGGAGGAGCACCCAGGGAAAAGTAAGGCAGAGCCTCTTACTTCCCTTCTATGTCCCTTTGTTAAGGGGAGTGGCCGATGGGAAGGTTGCTGGGGAGGAGACAGTGAGCACCCTCTGCTCTGCTGGGTCCTGTGGCAGAGTAATTGTCAGCTGTCAGTATGGGAGCCACTTAGCAGCCTCCTGGTTTGGAAATGGACACAGGGGACATTGACTTTTGACAGCAGAGACGGCAGGGTCCCGAGAGGATGGTTGACAGGCTGAGGGAGGGAAAGGGGCCTAAAGCTACAGGTTGGGACCTCTGGGCTCCTGGTGCCCAGGACCAGTGCCTGGATTGCTGGAGGGGAGAGGGAAGCACTGGCGTACCCTACCCCATTCAGCCTTCTCCCGTTTCCCCACACCATGGCATCCAGGCAAGGAGGAGTTTGTGGCGACCTTCAAAGGCAATGAGTTCTTCTGCTACGACCTGTCACACAACCCCATCCAGAGCAGCACTGACGAGATCACGCTGGCCTTCCGCACCCTGCAACGCAACGGCCTGATGCTGCACACAGGCAAGTCGGCCGACTACGTCAACCTGTCCCTCAAGTCTGGAGCTGTCTGGCTGGTCATCAACCTAGGCTCAGGTGCCTTCGAGGCCCTTGTGGAACCCGTCAATGGCAAGTTCAACGACAACGCCTGGCACGACGTCCGGGTCACCCGAAACCTGCGCCAGGTAGGGGGAGTGAGAAGAAGGCCAGGGATTAGCTATACCTGGGGCAGAACGGGGGTTGGGAGAGGGGGCTGCTGGGAGCTTGTGATGGAGGGATCAGGGCTGGACAGTGAGGTGTGGTTCTGGAGAAGAACAGGGATTGGGGCTGTGAGGGTGCCAACATAAGGCTGCAGTGGCTGGCAGGCTTCAGAGACCAGGGAGCTGAGCTAGGAGGAGGTTCCAGAGCTGCCCCTGGGCAGGAGCCTGAGGGCAGGGGAAGGACTGGGCTCAGATTGTTGGGAGTAGCTGGGCTTTCAAGGACTGGGGCTAAGAAATCAGGTGATTTAGCAGGAGGGCAATTCAGGAGATGGGAGGAGGGAGCCAGTGCCTGAATGGGTGTGCCTGGGTGCCAGGGGGTGGGGAGGGGGTCCTGTGGAGTGGGCAGGCTTTGTTCTGGTGGAGAAGATGAGGGTGTCCCAACACTTGGGCAGCAAAGCATGAAGGCAAGCCTGAGTTATGTGTGGGGGCAGGATGTGTTCTGCCCCCAGCAGAGGACTTTTTAGGACAGAGGCAGAGATGGAGCCAGTGAGGTGGTGGCGTAGCAGGTGGGTGACAGAGAGCAGGACCAGAGAGGGGGCTTGGCCCCTTATCTCCTCTAGGCAGGACATGCCCTTCTTTTCCTTCTCTTTCTTTCAGCCCTTGGGAGGGCTGCCAGGCCCTCCCAGCATCCATGGCTTGCTTTCTGCCTCCTCCAGCTCCTGGGCAAGCCCATACAGGTGCTCAGACACCTTCCTGCATTGGCTCCTGCAGACAGGAGCTCCTGTTCCCAGATGCTCCCACCAGACAGTTCCTCTTAGAAGTGGTCCTCTTCTCCTTTCCCAAGGCCTCTGGCCAGTCTCTTCCTAGTTATCTTCTCTGAACTTCCTGGTTCTATCGGTGTGGTGGCCAACTTTCCTTGTCTCTCCTCCTGTCATCCTCCTTCTCCTCCCCTTCCTCCCACTGAAAGTCTCGTCAGTAGGCTCAGGATCTTGGCTGGCCTCCCACTCGTCTTACCTGTTCTGATTTCACACCATCGATGATGATCTAGTGGGGATACCTCCTCATTAATGCCACTCCTCCTTGCCAGGAGAACGCAGTGGCTAGTCCTGCTGCTTTTCCTTAGGCCTGCCACTACCTGTTGCAGCCGGGCTCCTACTAATGTGCCTATTCTTAGTGGCCCCTGAGTTTCACAGAGTGACATGCTTGGTGGAGTCACTCCTCAGTGCAGGGCTCCTCTTCTTGTCAAATCATCCCTTTACCCAATCAGAGGGCTGTCCCGCGTTGTCATTACCGAGTGCACCTGAGTGTGTCATGTGCATTTGTGACAGTTTCAGATGCCACACACATTTTATTGAGGAGTATGGAGGACTCTGGTGCTTTCTGCTCGCTTTGCTCTCTCTATGACCAGTGCTGTCACCTGGTACTGACTTCGGCAAGATGCTCCAAGTTCAGAGTCCCCATGCATCATATGACCAAAAAATACATGGCACATCCATACTGGGAACAGAGGGGGGAAAAAAGACATGGTCCCTGCCCTTCCAGGAGTTCAGCTCTTGAAGAGACAAGATGAGTCTGTTAAAAGTGAATAGTGCAAAGCCATGCCAGTGCCAAGTGAACAGCAGAAACCTTAACCATCCTACGACTAGAGTGATACCCAAGACGAGGGAGAGGTCTGTGGCTAGGGGAGGTGGGAAAGCCACACAGAGGAGGAGACACTCGGCCTCAGTAGTGCTGAGTGTAGACAGTGACCCTTGGTTGCTTCTTCCTGGGGTTCCCGTAGTCCAGAGTCCAAGCTGGTAACTGATGGAAACCTCTTCCCCTGGATTGTTCTACCAGAAGACTCAGAGCAGAGGGAGGTCATATGGACCCTAAAGCAGGTCCTGAGGTCCACAGAAGGTGTCTGCTTAAAGACTTTGATTGGGCATTCTCTTTAAAAAGGGATTCTGGGGGAGTTTCTTGACTCCAGTCCACACCCATAAATATGAAGTGTTGGAGCTGCAGACAAGCAGTTCTCTCTTGGTCATCATGGCTACTAGGGGAAGGTCAGCCTCAGAGCCATGCTCTGGCTCCACTGCCCTCACTCAAGGCCTAGACTGTGGCCAAGTTCATCCTCACCAGGCCCTTCATGGGCCTGTTTTTCCTGGCCTCAAAGAGTAATTTATTGGATCTTGTGTCCTTCGAGCAGTGTTTCTCAGTCGCTCAATCGTGTTGTGCTCCCCAGGAGACATTTGGTAACATCTGGAGACATTTTGGGCTGTCATAACTTGGGGGTGCCACTGTCATCTCATGGTTAGAGGCCAGGATGATGGTGAACACCCTACAGTTTGCAGGACAGCCCTCATAACCAAGAATTACCTGACCCCAAATATCAGTAGTGCTGATATGGAGAAGCCCTGCTCAACCAAGTTTGTTTCCTTCCTTCCTTCCTTCCTTCCTTCCTTCCTTCCTTCCTTCCTTCCTTCCTTCCTTCCTTCCCTCCCTCCCTCCCTCCCTCCCTCCCTCCCTTTCTTTTTTAAAGACGGAGTCTCAGTCTGTTGTCCAGGCTGGAGTGTAGTGGCATGATCTTGGCTCACTCCAACCTCCGTCTCCCAGGTTATAGTGATTCTCCTGCCTCAGCCTCCCGAGTAGCTGGGATTACAGATGCCTGCTACCATGCCTAACTAATTTCTGTATTTTTAGTAGAGATGGGGTTTCACCATATTGGCCAGGCTGGTCTCGAACTCCTGACCTCAAATGATCCTCCTGCCTTGGCCTCCCAAAATGCTGGGATTACAGGCGTTAGCCACCACACCTGGCCTCAATCAAGTTTTTATAGTGTCTGGGTGACATCCTGGGATTGGAACAACACTTATGTGATAAGAAGGGTGATGATGGGTGGAGTGATTTGAATCAATATTCTGTCTCCCCCACGTTTGGTGGGCCAGGAGCAAGGACAGGGAGAAATGACATCTGTCTTCAGCCTTAATAGGATAGAGGGCCAGGATCTGAGAACACTGTGGTTCCCAGGTTATTTTTCTCATTTGATTAGAATGGCCAGGGAGATGGCCTTCTGGGGAGGACCTGCCTGAGAACAAGCACTGAGGGGTCTCCATTCCCTTTGCTTCTGCAGCCATGGGACTGGGTCAAAGGCCAGCTCCAAAGATTAGAAGGAGGCAGAATTTCCCTTTTTCCCTTAGACTTGGTAATTATCCCTGGAATCATCTAGAGGCTCTCAGAACATAGCAGTTAGGACCAGGGGCACCTGATGAGACAGTGTCTCGCTCTCTCCTTTCTCTCCTTTCAAATCCAGCCCTCGAGGTCACTGTGATTGGAGGTGTCTCTTGGAGGATCTTGGCAGGAATTATTACCTCTGAGGATTCCCCGAGGTCTATTTTAAATCCTAGGCCCACTCTCCTCCCATACCCAGTATGCTTCCCAACTGCCTCCCACCACCATGCAAGCAGTGTGCAAACCCATTTCCTCATTAGCCAGCACCAAATTTGGAAGACAAGCTGGCTATCCAAATATCACATGGTGCTTCCTCCTGCCCAGCTTGGATAACTCCTCTCCTTGGTGCAGAGGCTTTCAGGAGCTCCTCCAGGTCCCAGAAATGGAGTCACCAAGGATGCAGTCCTCAAGGATGGAGTCCCTCAAAGATGTGGTCCCCAAGGATGGAGTCCCCAAGGATGCAGTCCCCAAGGATGGAGTCTCCTAAGAATGCATTCTCCTAGGGATGGAGTCCCTAAGGATAGAGTCCCCTAAAGATGCAGTCCCCAAGGATAGAGTCTGCTGAGGATGGAGTCCCCAAGAATGGAGTCCCCAAGGATGGATTCCCCAGTAATGGAGTCCCCCAGGGGCAGAGTACCCTAAAGATACAGTCCTCAGGGATGGAATCTGCCAAGGATGGAGTCCCCAAGGATGGAATAGCCAAAGATGGAATCCCCAAGAATGGAATCCCCAAGGTTGGAGTACACCAAGGATGCAGTCCTCAAGGATGGAGTCCACAAACCTGCGGTCTTCAAGGGTGGAGTCCACCAAGAATGTAGTCCTCCAAAGATGGAGTCCCCAAGCATGCAGTCCCCAAGGATGGAGTCACTAAGGATGAGGAGACCCCTGGGAGTCTAGGAATGCCTTCCTTAGGAACGCATTCCCCTAAGGATGGAGTCGCCAGGGGTGGAGTCCATCAGGCAATTAGATTCCTTTCCTCTCCTTCCTGCCCAGGCCTTTCTCCCTCTCTGGCATGGCATACATCCTGTCTCAGGGCCTGCTGTGCTGTTCTCCATACTCATCCATGCCAACTTTCTTAGTTTTTCCCTTTGTTTTCACAGTTCTCCTACAGACACCACTCATTTGCCCTCCTTTCTGCCTGGTGAAATCCTAGATCTGAGGTTTGAGTCAGAAAGACCAGGTTCAAATCCCAGCTCTGCCAATAGTTTGAGTGCTTTTAGGCAAGTTATACAACTTCTGTGAGCTTCAGCTCCTCATCAGCAAAGTGAGAATGAACCTTTTGATGACTAACTGGGGTATTGCCTTAAAACACTCAACACAGTGCCTGGCACGAATTAGTTGTGTTTTTTTTCAATCCTTCAAGCCCAGCTTAAATGCCACCATCTTCATAAAACCTTCCTTGATCCATTCCTCCAGCCAACCTTCCTTCTTGGCTATGTTCTTTGAGCCCTTGGAAACGTGTATTTGAGCCCTCTCGTCACATTCTGCCTGTGTTGTCAATATTTGTGTTCATTCCTTATCTGTACTTCTAGATGGTAAGAAAATTGGTGGCTTAATACCAGCAACTATTGAGTGTTTGTAGTTGTTTTCCTAGTAGTTTTTTTTCTGATCCATTTGGTCTCTTTCTTGAAGCCAACTGGTAAGGTTTTGGACGCGAGGACCCATGTCCAAAAGTAGCAGAGCTAACTACTTCGCGTGAGCACTGAACTACTTCTTGTCCTCTTGGGAAAAAACCCTCCAATTCACTTTTTTACTTATTTTATTTTTTTTTTTTGGCAATAGAGTCTCACTTTGCCTCTCAGGCTGGAGTGCAGTGGCGCAATCTTGGCTCACTGCAACCTCTGCCTCTCAGGTTCAAGCGATTCTCCTGCCTCAGCTTCCTGAATACCTGAGATTACAGGTTCCTGCCACCATGCCCGGCTAATTTTTGTATTTTTAATAGACATGGGGTTTCACCATGTTGGCCAGGCTGCTCTTGAACTGTTGACCTCAAGTGATCCACCTACCTCAGCCTCCCAAAGTGCTGGGATTACAGGTGTGAGCTACCGCGCCCGACCCTAATTCACTTTACAAGACCAGAAGAACACCTCTCCTGGTCGCTCCTCTAAATTTCCTCAGGACTTTATCTTTCTGTCACAGTACTTCTCAGATCGCACTGTAACGTCTCTCCCCACTAGCCCCTGGCCTCAAAGATCTCATTTCTCTTTACTATCTCACCTAATTTTTATGGCAACTCTGTGAGATGGAGATATTATTCCCATTTTACTGATGAGAAAAACAAGACACAGAAGGTTAAAGAACTTGCTCAAGGTTATCCAGTTAGGAAGTGGTGGAGTTGGAAGTCTGACTTTGAAACCACTCTGATCCTCTGCTTCCAAGTGAGGGCCTAGTTGTTGTCATTGGTGCAAAATGCAAAGGAGGCTGGGGTTTGTCCTGTGCTTCTGTCATTCTTGGATGTTCTCAGATCTTGAAGCCATTTCAATGTTCTGCTTGTATCTCTGAAAAATGGGTCCCTCTTATGTGCAAGTGAAGTGGGTTCCTCTTCTCTTTGTCTTGAGCTTCTTTTACTCAAGTTCCATAGATTGTCTTCACCCCAGATTTTTATGATTTATGTAAATATTCCCCTCTCTTGGCTTTCTTGAGCAGGCTGGAGCTACACTCAGATTTCAAGGTGGAGATGGGGTATAGTTTTGTCCTGAGGCTCTCCTTTCTGCCTGGTGAATTCCTAGAGCTGGTGTTTGAGTCAGAAAGACTTGGTAAAAATGACCACTTGATATGATGCCTAACTTCTCCCCTCTGTGACTTTGATACCCTTCTCATTCATCATGTGTTGTCATGCTTGTGCTCCTAGGCTTCAGGAGCTCTCTAGCTAGCTGTTTCTGTGAGTGGGATAAAGCCTTCGTTGCTCATCTGTTATTCTGAAGCCTCAGCTCTCCAGATCCTGGCCACTGGGAAGGCCTAGGCTGCTGTGTACCCCTTCCCTGTGCTGTGTCCCAGGCCACCAGGAATGGGTTCCAGTGGAAGCTGCATTCTAGAATTTCACGACAATTGCCCCCATAAGCATGATCTCCATTGGACTGGGTCTGGATCCATATTCCCTAGGTCTAGAGGGGCCCCATCTCGTCTACTCCAACCCTACTATTTTTAAGAGGAAGGCTGGATCTCTCATCAAATTTGTGGAAGGCCCAAGGGTTAGAACTCACATCTCTTTCTTCTCAGTCCTGATTTTTTTTTTTTTTTTTTTTGAGACAGAGTCTCGCTCTGTCGCCCAGGGTGGAGTGCAGTGGTGTGATCTCGGCTCACTGCAAGCTCCGCCTCCCAGGTTCACACCATTCTCCTGCCTCAGCCTCCCGAGTAGCTGGGACTACAGGCACCTGCCACCACTCCCCGCTAATTTTTTGTATTTTTAGTAGAGATGGGGTTTCACCATGTTAGCCAGGATGGTCTTGATCTCCTAACCTCGTGATCTGCCCGCCTTAGCCTCCCAAAGTGCTGGGATTACAGGCGTGAGCCACCGCACCCTGCCATCAATCCTGATTCTTAATTTGCTGTTCTACTTGTTAAAATGGAATCTTCTTCTTAAAGTTGAAAACATTTAAATCTTATTTTATTCTCCACAACCAGTTCTAACTCAAAGAGTAGTAGTTGGATTTTTACCTCCAATGCCTTTTTCTTCCTGCCTTGTTTGACTAGGGCAGTGAAACCAGACAACACTTACCTTTTTGGGTCTGGTTGTTTAGCTGCCCTGAAGCTAATTGTTCCTTGTTCTGACTAGTTGGCCTCTTCATTTCATGACAGTCCTACCAGCCGCCAGTACTAATCCTCTTATCACATGCTATCCCCTGGCTCCCATCACTGCACCTGCAATTAGACTCTTCTCTTGCTATGTAAACTGCTTCTGCATCACTGATAATTAATATTGGTTATTCAGCACTTCTTCTGGCTGCTAAATATTGAATTCTGTTATTTTTAATTATACGAGGCCCTTATTCATTATCTTACTGAATTAGTCCTGTGCCCACTGGTTATAACAACTCTCTAACTAATGGATCTGTCCCTAGAATACCTCTCCTTCTCACAATCACACTGTCTGGGGTACAGTTTAGTATTTAACAGGCATCAAGCAATAATGTCCCTCCATCTCTAATACTCTTAAGTAAAGCTGCCTCAGTGCCTCTGACATGTCCTCCCCAAAGACAGGGATACTTTGGAAGGTGGTTGTTGCTGCTGTCTGTGGCAATGAGAAGAGAAAATGAACTTAGAGCCACATGAGAGTGGGGACACTAGAGACTGGGGTAGAAAGAGTGCGCTTATAGCTTAGGGAAAAGTCAGGGATTTTAGAGGTTCCTCTTTATGGGTGTAGGGGAGTGAATTTCTGGTGCTGGCTCTGGGGAATGAAGACTCAGGGGTTTATGGGTGTACATGAAAGGAGGCTGTGCTGCCGGGATGGTCTTACCAATTCTAGAGACTGGTAGAGGTGGTGGTGGTGGGCACTTGATTCTGGGAGGGACAATAGCCCGGAGAGTAAGAGAATGGGGTTGGGGTGACTGAAGAGCCTGGAGAACTTTTGGTGAAAGTTCTGAAAAGTCAAGGTGGACATGTGGGAGGAGTCAGCTATGGGTGGGAGATGGGGAGGAGAGGGAGGAGGGTCTGCAATAATTTGATATAATATATGAGCCATCTGCCAGCCCATGGAGGGCAACATTTCCTTTTCCCTGTACTGGTGGCGACTTACTCTCTCTTCCTTTCTTAAGGATGAGAAGAAAAAAAAAAAAACAAAAAACAAAAACAGAGGAGCTGCCCCTCTCCTCAGTGACTCCCAGGATCGATTTGCGTATTCTCCATCCCCAGGAAAAGCAGGCGTCCATGGTCCCTCCTTTGCTCCTTGGGAACCCCTTCCTTTTGCCTCCAAAATGAAATTGCCTCTCATTCTTGCCAGTCCTTTGATTCTCCAGGGGTGATGCCCACTCTTCTTCTAGCCTGATAGCCAGCTGGCCCATCACCAACTGGTTAATCCATTGACCCGGCATGGCCACTGGTCAGCCAGTTGGCCAGCACCAACTCGCTCTTTAGCCAGTTCTCTGGAAAGCCATCTGGTTGATCAGTTAGCCAACAAACCTGTAAGTCCATGTCTCCAACCAATAGCCCAATCCTCTTCACAGCCCTTGTTCCCTCCCTTCCTTCCCCTAAACTCTCTAACATTTCAGCTGATAGGACTTACTAATACTGCATAATTGGGTCTGCTTCTTAATCCCCTGCCTTCCCTCTCTCACCCTCTGTTGGAAAACCCCGTTGCCGACTCTGTGTGTGTTACTAACGCGCTTATAACCCTGGGGACCAAGGGATGGGCAGGGACAGGTGGGGCAAGGTATGAATGAAAAACCGAACTAACCTTTCTGTCTCATCTGCGGAATGTCGGCCATCTTTAAGTCTTTGGTTTCTTGGTCCAGTTCTTTTGTTGTTTTCTTCTCTACTAACCAAGGTCTCTAACTGTTCCCCTTCTCTGCAGACGGCTCTTCTTCGGGGAGGGGATGAGGGGGAAGAGGAATCCAGAGGAGGGATGGGGGAGGGATGGGGAGAAGAAGGGACTTAATTTTTGTGTGTGTTTTATTTCTCCTCCCCCCATTACAATTTAGTTTTCTTTAAACAAATACTTTCGCTGAACCTAAGGTGGGAGGGTTGGAACAAACAACCAAATATATATAGATATATATTTTTTCCTCCTTCCTTGAGTTTCACAGTTGGTCATTTTATTTTTCTTTTCTTTTCGTTCTGTTCTTTTGTTGTTGTGTTTGTTGTTGTTTTTTGACATCCCCCTCCTCCCCATCCCCCCATATCTCCGGTGAAGCACGCAGGGATTGGACACGCTATGGTAAACAAACTGCATTATCTGGTAGATATCACTCTAATTGTCTTACCGTTTGGTTTGCCGTGGGTTTTTTTAACTGTTCGATTCTCCCTCTTTTGTTTCCTCTCCCTGTTTGGTTTTTTGGTTGTTTTGCTCTTCCAATTGTTTTTTGCGTCCTGGACAATCTTTAGATTTTGCTTCTCTTTTAGTTTCTCTCTTTCCCTTTTCTTTCTTTTTTGGTCCAAACTGAAATACAAAAGACAAATGGAAATTGAGGAATTTGGCTTGTCCCTGCTGTAGTCCCTAACTCCTGAATTCAGATTCCTGGCCAGAGAGACCTGGGGGCAGGCCCCATGTTCATCGGCTCTGGTTAGACCAGCCCCGATGCCAGGCTGCTTATTTCTATTGCTTTATTTTGTTCTTTTCCCTCCCCTCCCTTGTTTTTTCTCTTTGATTTAGTTTCTTGGTCCCCTGAAAATCCATGGAAAACACCATCCCATGACATGCTATGCTCTGCTCACTGTCAGCTCCCTGGACAGGGCCCCTCAAGTTTGGGAAGGGGGCTGGGGGTGAGACCTCCAGTGGCAGCCAGCGGGGTGGGTTCCCAGGGGTGGGGGGCATGGCCTTGGGAGATGCGGAGCTGCCTGAGATCAGTCCAGACCTCATGCAAATCATCAGTTCATAGCAGTTTGGGGGCTGCCCCATGCTGGCTGCTCCAGGAAAGGTGCCGTCCCTTCCCTCACTTCTCAGCCTTGAGAGTTCCTGGTTCCATGTCCCCCACATTTTGCATGGCATGAATGGTCTTTTCCCCCGACCAGGGATAGCGTCCAGTTCCCCGCAACTGCTCCGCTGCTCTGACTAACACTGTGTTTCACACTGTCTTCCTTCCCCTCACCCCCTGCCCTCTCTCCCCTCTGCCTGCCCCGCATGGCCTCTGACAGGGGCTGGTTTCCTTTCCTGTTGAGGGGAGTGAGAGGAGGAGGCCTGCAGGGGTAGGAAGGGGCAGCATTGGTTGTCCTTGTCACCGAGTTCCTCTGTTTGGGTTGGGCTCAGTCCTGGTGAGTGTTGGTGTGGGTGTCTGTGTAAATGCAGCTGGTGTGTGTTGGTGTGTGGGTGTGACTGTGTGTAAATGTTGGCGTGACATTTCGGGGTGTTAGTGGGAAGCTGTACCGTGTATGTGCGAGGCTCTGCTGGTGACTCTCCATGTGTGAGCTGGTGTGAGCTGGGGGCTGCGTGACTGTGTAGGTTTTTGAGCCTGGTGAGGACTCTCTGTGGAGGTGGCCCTTCAGTCGCAGTGCCATGGCAGGCAGGAACAGGGAAGGAACTGGGGCTAGCTCTTTGCTCCTTGCTTTGCCTCAGAGTGTGTGCCCGCAGGCCTTGCTATGTGCGATCCCCTGGGATTCCCTTGTGCCTGCCCAGTCCTGGCTCTGCAGCAGCAGCCGGTTAGTCATCGCCTATTAATAATGCAGAGTGATTGAGCACCAGGCTGGGGACCCTGCAGATGGACGTGTCTGCTCCCGTGGGGCTGGCGCTGCTTGGGGCAGCTGCCTGGACTGCCCATCCACCCAGGTTTGCATGGCTGGCTGGTGAGGAGGGAAGCGTGACAGTTGGGGCTCCCAATCTGAGTGTCTCCCCCACTTCCTTAGGAGGCTGTACCTCTGAGGCTACATCTGGCTTTTCCTGAACTTTTGCGGGTCCATGTTTTCCTGTACCCATATAGACTAGTGCCCATGGCCAAAGCCATTCCAGACCTCCCCAATTTAAGATCTCAGGTGACCACTCCCAGTGGTCTTGGTGTTCCAGTAGGGCATACAGTGCCAGGTTTCTTGTTCCTCCAGCTGCTACTTCTAGGAGTTAGCTGCTACCTGCCCGGCTCAGGCCAGGCCATTGAGTACCTGTCAGGAGCTGGCCATTTGGAACTTTCTTTATGGTGCTTCACTAGATAGCCAACCTGTGACTTTGGGGACAGAAGGGAGGCGAGATCAAGCCATGTGGTACACCCCAAGCCTCTGGGTAATACCATCCTAGAATTAGGACCCAGCAGACTTTCCATCTAGCCTCAATTTGGTTAAAAATTGACCACGTGGGTTGAGTCTACTAAAGCTCAGTTTCCTTATCTACCAAATGGGCTAATAGGGGTAATATACCTGCATTGCCTACTACATGGAATCAGTGTGAAGATCAAGTAGAGTAATAGAAGTGAAAACATTTGTACTCTGTAAAGGAAATTGTAATGTTACTAAGCTTTATAAAATGTTAACTGATTGTCTCAGTGTTTCCAGGGCAGGGATGTTTTGTAAAGAAATGATTCTCTTCCATAGCAAACCCTGGAGAATATAACATCTCTGGCCCACTGGAGATCCTATTACTATCTCTTCTTAAGAATCAGTCCCAAAATAACTGTGTGAAACCCTAGAATGCTTCAGGAATTGGGCTGGAGAAGAGGAGGAAAGATGAATGACTTGATTAAATTGGTTAAGAAGCAACAACCAGCTAGGCACCTGTAATTCCAGCTACTTGAGGCTGAGGTGGTTAAGTTGGTTAAGAAGGAAACAACCTGCTGGGTGTGGTGGCTCACTCCTGTAATCCCAGCATTTTGAGAGGCTGAGGAGGGTGGATCACCTGAGTCCAGGAGTTCAAGGCCAGCCTGGCCAACATGGTGAAACCCTGTCTCTACTAAAAATACAAAAAAATAGCCGGGTGTGGTGATGGGCATCTGTAATCCCAGCTACTCAGGAGGCTAAGGCAGGAGAATTACTTGAACCTGGGAGGCCAAGGTTGCAGTGAACCGAGATCGCGCCACTGCACTCCAGCCTGGGCAACAGGAGTAAAACTCCATCTCCAAAACAAAACAAAACAGAACAAAACAAAACACAAAACAAAAAGAAGAAGCCAACAACCAGCTATGAACCTGTAATCTCAGCTACTCAAGGCTGAGATGGGAAGATTGCATGAGCCCAGGAGTTCAAGACTAGCCTGGGTGACATAGCAAGACCCCCCTCCCCTCTTTTTTTTTTTTTTTTTGAAATAGAATCTGGCTCTGTTGCCTACACTGGAGTGAAGTGACGTGATCTCGGCTCACTGCAACCTCTGCCTCCTGAGTTCAAGCAATTCTCATGCCTCAGCCTCCTGAGTAGCTTGGACTACAGGTGCATACCACCATACCTGGCTAATTTTTTGTATTTTTAGTAGAGACAGGATTTCACCATGTTGCCCAGGCTGGTTTCAAATTCCTGAGCTCAGGCATTCCACCCGCCTCGGCTTCCCAAAGTGTTAGGATACAGGCATGAGCCATTGTGCCCTGTCAAGACACCATCTCTAAAACAAACAAACAAACAAGACCCTATCTCTAAAACAAACAGACACACACACACACAAAACAAACAAACAAAAAGTAAACAATGCTCTTTTGTTTCAGCCCTGAAAAGGAAAGTATCTGCCCAATTCTGAGTCTCTAAAGTCTGCACTTTCCTGCATGAGCAATACTGACTGGTAAACAGATCTGGTTGCCTTTTGGTGGCCTCATAGACCTTCATAAACCTGTACTAGGAATCAGCTCTTTCCGGCCAAGACCAGAGTCTGAGGCCTTGTAACAGGGTTCAGTGTGTTCTGATTCCCAAGGCATCCCCCAGACAGGTTTTGGTTAGTTTCCAGTTTATTTTTACTAACTCATTTATATGGACTCTTTTCATGTTGTTTGAGCACTTCTTCGGGGAGAGGGTGGATATAAAGCAAAAAGGCCAACCTTGAGAAGGTTGAGAAGTTTGGATTAGGTGTGATCAGGCTAATGGAGTTTGCTTGTAAAAATAATGATAGCTCTTTGTACACACACTGGGAGTCTTTATATAGCTTTCCCCTTTTGAATATCATTTAAACTTGATGAATGCCTGGGTTGCACGTAGCAGGCAGAGACTGTTCCCAGTTAACAGATGGGGAAAGCTGAAGCCCAGAGAAAGCACCTTGTCTAGGGTCACATAGCCAGATATGGAGGAGTTTCACTTCAGTTTTCTCATTTGATGCTCAGCGTAAGCCTGGAAGAAATGGGAGCCCCAGAAGTTGTTAAACTCCTCTCACAGATGAGAGTCAGAGGTAAAATGGGATTGTTTTGGAAAAGGATAAAGCCTGAATGAGAGCCCAGGATTTCTGACCTGATATCTTTCCTCTCTATTCCCAAACTATCAAATCCAGACCTCAGGATTCACGACAGGGCTGTGCCTGCCGGTTCAGTCCATCTTCGTGGTGTATCTTTCCAGCCCGAGTCTCTGGTTGGTTTCTGCCCTCTCATTGAACGGGTAGCTAACCCAAACCCTTAGCAGGACTTGCAGTACCTCACTCAGCCTGGAGACCCTTTCTTCCCCTTTGTCTTTGTCCCTTATTTCCACCCACTCAATCCTAAGGGGATGCCAGGACCTTTCCCCTAGACTAGTTGCTCTTAACCACCTTTGGCTCTTGGATACCTTTGAGAATTTGATGACAGCAATGGACTCTCACAGGAAAAAAGCCCACGGAGGCAGTTTTGCACACAATATCAAGGGACTTGGAATCTCCCTAGCTCAGTCAACTTGCCCACAAGTTAAAAATACCTGCCCTCCGTCTTGTTCTCCCCAGAATAAGTCCCCCTCCCAAGGAGGTCAGTGACCCTGTGATCATCACAGGCAACTGAGAAAGGCTTCAGAAGATGGCAGAAGGATACTTCCCCTCTTCCTCAGCCTTTCTTCCTAAGGCATGGTGGACATGAAGTGCCCACCAATGTGGAGTTGTGGCCAGGACCTAGTTTCATATCCTGCACAGTCTGCCACAGGGGAGGTGCGTGGAGCAGAAAGAGAAGTGGGGTCAGCAGGGAGGGCTGAGAGCCCACCCAAGTCACAGGCTGCCCCTTGTGGCCACCTCCATCCAGCCTTTCTGCTTCTGGGGAGCACAGTGGGGGCTGGGCCGTGGGCTCCTGCTGCCTCTGCACCCTCTCCCTTCTCCTCTGGCTGGACACAACTCTTCCAGGGCAGAAGCTCTGGCTCATTCCCCTTGGCCAGTTCAGTACCCACTTGGCTTGCTTGTCTGTGTTGAGTGGGTTGGCATGGGTTGGGTGCAGACGCTCTGCTATGTCTCAGTGATGCTGTTTGGAAGGAGACAGCTGGAACGTCTCACTGCCTTGGGTAGGATGTGGTATGTACGCAGGTGTGTCTGGGGATTGGTGATCCGTGGCGAATGGGTGGTGGAATGAGTCTTGGGTCGCCTGCTTATGAGGACAGTAGAGTCAAATGTCTTTTCTCTTTCTTTTTCAACCCTTAAAGTGTCTCTGTCCTAGTGGTCACTCCTCTCTTTTCCCCTCATCATCGGAAGGAAGCTGTCTCCCTACCTGCACCCCACAGCTCTGTCGCCTCCATCTCTGCTCCTCCCAATGCCCCTGCCCTGCACGCCTTCTTACCTGGCTGCCTTTCTCTGGCCTGTCCTGCTGGGCCTAGCCCTCACCCTGCTCCTCTAACCTGCATGTGTCCAGGTGCAGTGGCTGTTCTGTGTCGCACGACCCCCTCCTTTCCCTCCTCCCCCACCGGCCCCACCCCTTCCAGAAGATGCGTGGGGGGGGGGGTTGGGGGGCAGGGGCATCATGAACCCCTGGGGTGGAGGGGGACCGGGGGAATTATTCCCCTGTTTCCTGCTTTTACTAACGAACCTGCCATTTTTGTGTCTGGACTTTGATTTGTCTGAGGGAACAGTCGGGTTTTACTAATCTAAGTCATCTCCCTCCTTGCCTTCCTCAGAGACCTTCCTCTATTCCCTCTACCCTTGGCTTCCTTTCCACCCAGAACCCATCCCCACTTTCTCCCTCTACTCCCCACCTCTGGCTGATCCCCTTCCTCAGGGCACTTCCTTATGTTGTCCTTCCTCCTGCTACCCCACCCCCAGGCCCAGCCCTGGGCCATAAGAGGGTGATTAAGGCAGCCCTTTCCCAGTAGGAAGCACATGGGAGTGATCTGCAAAAAGCCCAGGGGGGCAAGGTGAGATTGTGCCCAGTCAGGAGGGAAACTGAGGAGGGTATTTCCTCCTCTCTACCCCACACTGTCACCTCGTCTAAGTCTGAGAGGGCAAAGGGAGGGTGACTTTGGCAAATGGAGTGGGATAGAGAGAGCCCATAGGGTGAGGGAGATGGCCAGTGGCTGGCGCCCTGGCTTCTGAGGTCAGGGAGGGAGGACACAGCTGAGGGGCTCAGGTGGGCTGGGGACCAAAAGAGGAGATTCTCTTCCTGGGGAGCTTTGGGACCAGAAGAGCCCTTTCCCTGCGCTGAAGCAGGAGTGCACTTGAGTTTCTGTCGCCAAAGTCACAGGCTCCCTAGGTGTTAGGTTCATAGATGGAGATGCCGGCTATGTGGCCCTGGGTCATAAGAGGATCTTTAATGGCTATGTGCTGTATACCCTGGATTATGTTCAGATTAGTGGGGTTACAGGGACATGTCAGGCTGGTGCCTACCCCTCAGGAGCTGACCAGCTGGGGTGACCAGACTTAGGCACAGGAAGTAATCAGCAGCCCAGTTCCTGGTCTCTCAGTGCAGCATCAGGGAGAGTGGAGGTGGAGGGCTGGATGGAGTTGAATTTGTCCCAAGGAGGCCCGTTCAGCCTATTACCCACTCCCTGTTTTATCCCTGACCTTTCATCCCGATTCCTTCTTCCCTTTCTCCAGCCCCTCTCTGCCAGGTCTAATCTCGTTTGCATGTTTTTGTGACTAATACTTTGACCCTTCCCTTTTCTACCCAGACCCCTACTTCCCAGCCTTAGGGTGGGGTGGAGGGAAGAAGAAATAAATGGTGATGACTGGCCCTCCCCTCAAATAAGATTCAAAAGCTTTCAGACTGCCCCTTTCCACAAAGACAGCCCCTTACCTTCTGCTCTTGAACCTAGTTACCCCAGCACAAGGTTTGATGGTTCCCAGGAGGTGGAGAGTGGGGCTCAGCTCTACCCTATACGCTGCAGGGCTCCAGCCAAGCACAAGGGGGATTCGGGAGTCCTGGGAAGGCAGGAAGCTCCCTTACCCCAGTTCTGCTCATGTCCCTTTGGAATTCCTCCACTCACCCACTGAGACTATGGACCCCTGGAGACCAGTCGCTGGAAGATGGCTGGTGGCATGTGCATATGGACTGGTGTGGGTGAGGAGGGCATAGGATGTGACTGGAAGGCCCCAATCTCTAGACTGCTCCTGAAAGAGGGTGCTGAGGCACTCTTGGGGAATGAGAAATGGGGTGAGCTGTGGCCTGTGGAAACACAGTGTTGGGCTAACCCTGAGCCAGCTTCCTATTGACCCTGCAGAGCTCTGCCCTCTTTCCCAGCTGACCTTCCCAAACCACTGCCTTCCTAGAGTAGGGGCTCATGGTCTCATAGCCCTTGGCCCTTCTCCCACAACCTTTTTGGGTGTCTTGAACCCTTGTGGGCTGCTTGTAGAGTTAGATTTTTTGGAGACTAGGTGGACATTTGCCTGGGGAGACTGGGGAAGTCAGAGAGTTTCCTGTCCTTGTCACGCCCTGCCCCGCCCCACCTAAGATCACTTCTGCATTCTTCAGGCTACCGCTGAGCCCCCGTGCCTCTTGGAACACCAAGTACTCCCCCACTCCCACTCATCCTGCTTTCTTACTGAACTTTCAGCCCAGGGGCAAGGTATTCATGAGGTTAGCCCTATCCCCCTCTGTTCCCTAAGCTGGCCCTGACTCCCTGGAGTAACTCTGGTGGTGTCCGTAGACAAGGCAATTAGATAGGAAGAAGGAAGAGTGGACTAATGTAGCTAAAGAGCTCCCTCTCCTTTGGAGGCAAGAGAGTGACCTGAATATAAGGAGATCTGAGGAGCCAAGAGACAGACTCAGGAAAGGGCTAGAAGTACAAACCCGGAGACTGGGCAGCAGGGGTGGAAATCAGCCACGATGGGCAACCCCAGAAAGTTTCAAGACTTTCTAGGAATATCTGAGTTCCTGGTCCTCACACTGCTATCTTCCATCTCCCTACTGGGTTCAGACTGAAAGGCTTCCCAGCACCCAACGGAGAGGGCTGCAGGTGAGTCTAAGCCACCAAGGTCCGGGGAACACCATTCTCTGGCACACTTTTGAAAGAAGTTCTGGAGTCACGTGTGTGTCCAGAGAGTACCTTCAGGAGAAGAAAAGTGAGGATGCCGTCTGCACCCATCCTGTGCCCCAGAATGGGGGATCTGTCCTGGAGCCCACATTCTTGTTCAGAGTGCCTTCCAGGAACAACTTCTTGGGGGACCTCATGGGGAGCTCTCCAAGTACCCTTCAGGCTCCTGCCTGCTGAGCTGGCAGCCAGAGGGCAGGTCTTAGCCCACCCTGAAACCATCAAATCTTGTGCTGCCTCCTTTTCCTCATTCCCTCTCTTCCCCCACTGTTCCTTCTCCAAGACAAGCAGACATAAAAATGGGGGTCCCCCTCCCCTGCTGCCCTCTGGCCCCTCCTTTGCCCAGCCGTAGCTCTTCCTAGGGATTTGATGTTGGTTGTCTCCTGTCTTTCTCCCTCCCTCCTGGGCTGGGCAGGTGACCATCTCGGTGGACGGGATCCTGACCACCACAGGCTACACGCAGGAGGATTACACCATGCTGGGCTCTGATGACTTCTTCTACATTGGGGGCAGCCCCAACACAGCTGACCTGCCGGGCTCGCCCGTCAGCAACAACTTCATGGGCTGCCTCAAGGACGTGAGTAGGGCTAGGGAGGGGCTGCAGGCCATGCAGGAGCCCTTTGGCTCCTGTCTTCAGTGTGATTTAGTCTGACCTGGCTAGGTGTCTGGGTCCTCTGTTGCTTCCAAGTCCATGGTGGGAGACACCCCCTCTTTAAAACCTAAGGCCCACTGACTCCATCAAGAAGCTTCTCCCCTCTCGTTTCCTTGAGCCTTAGAAACTCCTATCCTCATAGAGGACCCTCAAAGGCAGCTGTGGAATAGAGGAAAGAATGCTGGGTGTGAAGACTAAAGACCTTTGCTTGAGTCACAGCTCTTCCACTCATTGGTTCTGTGACTGTGGTCAAGTCACTTGACTGTCTAATGCTGAGTTTCCTCCTCTGTAGATGGGTAGTCAGTGCCTACTTCATAAGGTTGTGAGGCACACATGAGAGTGTAAGTGAACATACTTCATCAAGTAGAAAATGGCTACCACATATCAGTGGCCTTGTCATTATTAAGAACTGCAATTTAGTGGGCACTGGGAGCCCACAGGGCAAGTCACCATGCTCCTGCTGGGCCAGAAGACAGGACAGGACAGGCAAGGGAGGTGCTTGTTCACAGCGTCTGTGCCTGAAGCTCCAGAACAGAGGCCTAAGGGGAGTGGTCTGGTGGAACTGAGCAGGGGCTACAGGGGTGGGTGACTGGGTCCCCTGGTGCTCACTGCTGGGTGGGAGTGACCAGGCCCTAAGCTGCTTTCTGATTCTTTATACCTGACGCCACCCCTCCCTGCAGGTGGTCTATAAGAACAACGACTTCAAACTGGAACTATCCCGCCTGGCAAAGGAAGGGGACCCCAAGATGAAGCTGCAGGGGGACTTGTCATTCCGCTGTGAGGATGTGGCTGCCCTGGACCCTGTGACCTTTGAGAGTCCCGAGGCCTTTGTGGCGCTGCCCCGCTGGAGTGCTAAGCGCACTGGCTCCATCTCCCTAGACTTCCGCACCACTGAGCCCAACGGGCTGCTGCTCTTCAGCCAGGGCCAGCGGGCTGGGGGTGGAGCTGGCAGCCACAGCTCTGCTCAGCGGGCCGACTACTTTGCCATGGAGCTTTTGGACGGCCACCTCTATCTTCTGCTGGACATGGGATCTGGGGGCATCAAGCTGCGGGCATCCAGCCGCAAGGTCAATGATGGCGAGTGGTGTCACGTGGACTTCCAGAGGGACGGGCGAAAAGGTCAGGAGGCCTCTGGACCCTTCCCCTTCCATGGGCCACCCCTTTCCATCTGCCCTGACATGCTCTCCGTCTCTCTTCAGTGGGTCTCTTCTACACCATTTCCTATACTCTTCCCTGCCACCTCTCCTCTACCCCTCCTCACATCTTGTCCTTTCTGGACATTGGCAGAAAGAGCACAGCATTTGATGTCAGTCAGACTTGGATCACACCTCAGCTCCCCTACTTGCTGCAAGTGAGACTCCATTTCCTTATCTGTAGCAGGAATAATCCCACAAGGGCCATCAAGAGGAGAAAATAAGAGCACACCTGTGGAAGGATTAGCACAGTGGCCAACATAGAGTAGACACCCCATTCTCCTTTAAGAATATATCTTCCGGCCAGGCGCGATGCCTCTCGCCTGTAATCCCAGCACTTCGGGAGGCCAAGGTGGGCAGATCGTGAGGTCAGATCGAGACCATCCTGGCTAACATGGCAAACCCCATCTCTACTAAAATTAAAAAATATTAGCCAGGTGTGGTGGTGGGCACCTGTAGTCCCGGCTACTCAGAGGCTGACACAGAAGAATGGCGTGAACCCGGGAGACGGAGTTTGCAGTGATCCTAGATCACACCACTGCACTCCAGCCTGGGTGACAGACTCTGTCTCAAAAAA
>NW_012115266.1:5502458-5502826 GCF_000951035.1 Colobus angolensis palliatus
AGTGTCAGGGCAGAGAGTCCTGGGGTCAAGCAGATGCCTGTTCTTAAACCTTCTGTTGCTTCTAGCCACTCTCTTCTTCACCCTCCATTTCAGTGTTTTGCATCCTCTTCCTGTTTTCTGTCTGCTAATTCTCTCTCCTTTACTCTTCTCCATCTTGTTGAACATGAGAGAATTATCCAAGAAAGGGAAATTGATATAAATGAGAACTGACACATTATCCTATTTAAGCACTTATCAACGCTCAGCTAAATTTTTTTTTTTTTTTTTATACGGAGTCTTGCTCTATCACCCAGGCTGAAGTGCAGTGGTGCGATCTCAGCTCACTGCAACCTTCACCTCCCAGGTTCAAGCGATTCTCCTGCCTCAGC
>NW_012115266.1:5508366-5510232 GCF_000951035.1 Colobus angolensis palliatus
CTCTTTTTTGAGACGGAGTCTCGCTCTGTCGCCCAGGCTGGAGTGCAGTGGCCGGATCTCGGCTCACTGCAAGCTTCGCCTCCCGGGTTCACGCCATTCTCACGCCTCAGCCTTCCGAGTATCTGGGACTACAGGCGCCCGCCACCACGCCCGGCTAGTTTTTGCGTTTTTTAGTAGAGAGGAGGTTTCACCGTGTTAGCCAGGACGGTCTTGATGTAACCATTTTTAAGTATGCAGTTTAGTGGTATTAAGTACATGCATATTGTTGTGTAAATATCACTGGTAACTATCATTTATCTCCAGAACTTTTCTCATCTTCCCAAACTGAAACTCTAGCCCAATAAACACCAACTCTCCATTCCCTCTCCTCTTAGCCGTTGGCACTCACCATTCTACTTTCTGCGTAAGAATCTGGCCACTCTCGGTACCTCTGTTAAGTGGAATCATATAATACTTGTCCCTTTGTATCTGGCTTTATTTCATTTTGCATAATGTCTTCTGGGTTTGTTCATGTGGTAGCATGTGTCAAGATGTCCTTCCTTTTTAGGGCTCAATAATATTCCATTGCCTGGATATACACTTTGCGTTTATCCATCCATCTGTTGATGGATGCTTGGGTTGTTCTTTTCCACGTGTTGAGTGATCTTGGTGCAGAGGCCTGTACTCACTAGGATTTCCTCTTGTTGACCCTCCATTATACACCCCTTCCCCATCTCTTTCCTTTTCTCTCTCTTCCTTCTCCAACATTTGGTTCATTTGTAGAGAGTCTGGTTGGGTTGTGTAGAACCCAGGAGACCCTGCAGTGGGTGGGCAGAACAGGCATGGGGGAATCTGGCTATAAATAGAGGTGTGGGTGATCAGGCAGGCCATGTTTGGTGGCCTGTTAGGGGAGTGGGCCCCCAGCCCTGGGAAGTGGGTTTAGAGTCAGGATGGCACCTTGTATGGAAAGAAAAGCTAGAGACCATGTTACTAAAAGGGGGCACAGCTCTGGTTCAGGTGAGGTGTTTTTGTTTGTTTGTTTGTTTTTGTTTTTTTTTTTTGAGTCAGAGTTTTGCTCTTGTCGCCCAGGCTGCCAGGCTGGAGTGTAGTGACATGATCTCAGTTCACTGCAACCTCCGCCTCCCGGGTTCAAGCGATTTTCTTGCCTCAGCCTCTTGAGTAGCTGGGATTACAGGTGCCCACCATGCCCGGCTAAATTTTGTATTTTTAGTAGAGATGGAGTTTCACCATGTTGCCAGGCTGGTCTTGAACTCCTGACCTCAGGTGATCCGCCTGCCTTGGCCTCCCAAAGTGCTAGGATTACAGGTGTGAGCCACTGTGCCCAGCCTCAGGTGAGGTTTTGAGCAGAGAAGAAGAACACGCCCTGAATGAGGACATGTGTCTGTAGAGGAGGTCCCAGGTCTTCCCTCTTGGTTTCCCATCCTATGCTCACACCGATTCTCCTCCCAAAGCTCCTTGCCAAATTCAGGCCTCATGCAGACCCAAACCCTCCTTAACCTGTCTCTAATCCCATGAAGTTAGGCAGTCTTTTTTTTTTTTTTTCTAACTAAGATGACTGCAATGGGGTCTTGCAGTGAGGAGAGAGATTGAACTCAACTCCCATCCCAACCCGTTTTAAACAGTTCTTCCAAGCTTGGAAAAAGACAGAAGAAGGAATTAAAAAATACAAGTAGAATAAAATTTCTAATGTAGAGGTTTCTCCAGCTTAAGGTCTCAGTAAAGGCTATGGAACTCCCACCTGATCCCAAGTCTTTTTTCTAAGATAATCACCAAATACTACTACTACTACTACTACTACTACTACTACTACTACTACTACTACTACTACTACTACTACTACTACTACTACTACTACTACTACTACTA
>NW_012115266.1:5510542-5530030 GCF_000951035.1 Colobus angolensis palliatus
TTCTCCTCCTCCTCCTCCTCCTCCTCCTCCTCTTCCTCCTTCTCTTCTCCTTCTCCTTCCTCTTCCTCTTCTTCTTCTTCTTTCTTTTCTCCTTCTCCTTCTTTCTTCTTCTTCTACTTCTTCTCCTTCTTCCTTCTTCGTTCTTTCTTCTTTTTTGAGATGGAGTCTTGCTCTATCTCCCAGGCTGGAGTGCAGTGGCATGATCTCGGCTCACTGCAGCCTCTGCCTCCCGGGTTCAAGTGATTCTCCTGCCTCAGTCTCCCGAGTAGCTTGGACTACAGGTTTGCGCCACCATGCCCGGCTAATTTTTTTTCCAGTACAGATGGAGTTTCACCATGTTGGCCAGGCTGGTCTTGAACTCCTGACCTCAAGTGATCCATCCGCCTCGACCTCCCAAAGTGCTGGGATTACAGGCGTGAACCACCATACCCGGCCAAGCACCCTCTATTTCTGAAGAATCCTTCTACCTAAAAATTCTGTGCCTGCCTCCTTTCTCCTCACTGCTATCCTGCCCCACAGGCCCCGGAGCCAATCTGCTCATGTGCCTTGCTGGCTGCAGAGTGGACTCTTGTCTGAGGGGTGGAGAGTACAGGCTCTGAGTTCTTGCTGCTGGGACCTTACTTTGGCTATGTTCCTTCCCCACTGTGGTGCTTTGGCACTGTTCCCCAGTCTCTGCAAGCCTCATCTACCATTTCAAAATGGGATCATAAAGGACCAATTTCATAGAGTTATTATGAGACTTAAGTGATATAATATATTTAAAGTGCTAGGTGCCTGGCATCTAGTCATAAAAGCTCAATAAATGTTTGTGGGGGGAAAAAAACTCCTTTGGATTAAAGATCTTTCAGCCCCTTCTGTTCCTTAAGGTTCTCTGCTTCCGGTTCCCAGTCTAAGAAACTGGCTGGCAGGAATGACCCAGTGAATGATCCAACCCTTTCTGAGCTCAAGATTTGGGCATGCTCACTTCCTGCATATCCTCTAAGGACTCACTGAGGTGGGGAGGAGGGGTATGGACGGAGGCCCACAGCATTCTGCAGCTGGGCTGGGGCTGCATCACAGGAACCTCTGAGCCTGGGGGCCTTTGTTAAGCAGTTTTTGCAGTGAATGAGGCTGAGCTTCCAGCCCAGGACTGCTGCTCGTCCTCCTGAGCCTGCTGCAGGGCACAAAGTGGAGGGCCCACACTTGGTGGGGGCCTCCTTGGCAGAGTCAGGATGTCCCTTTCTGGGCTGTGGCTTTTCTCCATCCTGCCTTCCCTTGATTCCCAGGCTCCATCTCAGTGAACAGTCGCAGCACACCATTCTTGGCAACTGGGGACAGCGAGATTCTGGACCTGGAGAGTGAGCTGTACCTGGGCGGTCTCCCTGAGGGGGGCCGGGTGGACCTGCCCCTGCCCCCAGAGGTGTGGACAGCAGCACTCCGGGCAGGCTACGTAGGCTGTGTGCGGGACCTCTTCATAGATGGGCGTAGCCGAGACCTCCGGGGCCTGGCCGAGGCTCAGGGGGCTGTGGGCGTCGCCCCCTTCTGCTCCCGGGAGACGCTGAAGCAGTGTGCATCTGCCCCCTGTCGCAATGGGGGCATCTGCCGAGAAGGCTGGAACCGCTTCGTCTGTGACTGCATTGGGACTGGCTTTCTTGGGCGGGTCTGTGAGAGAGGTGAGGCTGGTCTTCATCCTGGATGTCCCTGCTTCCCATCCCTGTGCTCCTTCTCAGGGTAACTCCTACTTTCCATCCCTGTGCCACCTCCTCCTAGGGGATCCCCTCATAGACCTGCCTTAGGCTTGTCACCCTTGTAATGATTCTCTGGTCTTTTCCCTCCCCTGGCCTCTGCCTGTCTTCCCCTTCCCTCTTCCCCGACTCCTATGGGGCAGAGGCTACGGTCCTGAGCTACGATGGCTCCATGTACATGAAGATCATGCTGCCTAACGCCATGCACACGGAGGCAGAGGATGTGTCCCTGCGTTTCATGTCCCAGCGGGCCTACGGACTCATGATGGCCACCACTTCCAGGGAGTCTGCCGACACCCTGCGCCTGGAGCTGGATGGGGGGCAGATGAAGCTCACTGTCAACCTCGGTAACCATCCTGCCCTGTGCTTCCTGACCCCTCACCTGGCCTTGTCTCTGACCCACACCTGCCTCTGTCTGGAGAAGCTGGTGGTGGCACCAGCAAGAGGTGCCCTCAGCAGAGTTTTGAGGTGGAGAGGTGCCAGCCTGGGTCAGAGACCCTGAGAGCTCTGTCCCTGGTGAGGATGCTCAGTGTAGGGTGACACTCCATGCTCGACGACACTGTGAAGGGCAAGACCCAGAGTGTCTGGGGTATGTTAACTGTCCTCCTAGGTCACTCATGTGGATCTTGGCAGCATCTGTCCTGCACACACACGGATGACACAGCTCATTTTTGGTCAGTGGCGCGTCCACTTACTCATTCATTGGTTCATTCATTTGAGAAGCACTTGCTGATGCCTACTGGATGCTAAGCCTGAGCTCAGTGTGGTAGCAGATACAGAGATGAGGAAGGCCTGGTCCCTGCACGCAGCTGCCCCCCACTGCTCTGCTCAGTCTAAACAGCAGTCTGTGTGTTGGCGTGTGGAGGTGCATATGTGTACACTGGACACACAGATGTGCTTTTCCTCTTTCTAGTGCCATGGGCTTTCACATTTGAGCCTCATGGCTGTCCTGTGAAGATACTAGATCACCAACCAAGCATTACTGTCCCTGTTTTATAGATTATGACATTCATATATTGACTTGTTCAACATTACAAAGCTAGTGAAGGCAGAGGGAGGAGCCAGGACTCAACCTGGGTCATTTGCCTTAAAGTTCAGTGCTTTTCCCCTTTCCTCGGACAGGGCTGCTGACCCTCCCCCTCAGGCCACTCATGCTGACTCGTGTCTCCACCCATGCCTAGGATTGAGAGCAGGCTTTGACTCCACTTCACCTGGCAGTCCCTGGGGTGTCCATGAGGGCCAGACCATGAGCCTGTTAGGTTCTCCTCATGGGCTTCAGCTCTCCTAGTCAGGGCAAAAAGAAAACAGCAGGTTCACTCATTCAGCTATTTATGGGACACCATATAAATGCTAGGTATGTTTCAAGCCAGGGGCTACAGCAGTTAATAAGCAGTCCACACCCTTTTGGAGCTTTCAGAGCAGGGGAACCCTGGAAATGGGAGGTCCTAAGCTGTTCAGGCTGAGGTCAAATCTGTCCGTTTCAGACTGGCCTCCAGAAAGCTTATAAAGGTATAGCACCTGCCATATAGGAAGTTTGCAGGCCATCAGGGTCATCTGTTGTGTCCTGGACCTAGAGGGGAAGTAGGGCTCTTCTGAGCAGGTTAGAATACACGACTGGAGAGAATACAGAGCTTTGACCTTTTTTTTTGTTTTTTGTTTTTTTTTGAGACAGAGTTTTGCTCTTTCGCCCAGGTTGGAGTGCAGTGGCATGATCTGGGCTCATTGCAATCTGTGCTCCTGGGTTCAAGTGATTCTCTGCCTCAAACTCCCAAGTAGCTGGGATTACAGGTGCCTGCCACCACGCCTGGCTAATTTTTGTATTTTTAGTAGAGACGGGGTTTCACCATCTTGGCCGGGCTGGTCTTGAACTCCTGGCCTCGTGATCCACCCGCCTTGGCTTTCCAAAGTGCTGGGGTTACAGGTGTGAGCCACGGTGCTCGGCCGAACTTTGAACTTTTAAATACTTATCTGGAATCTCATGCTAACATTGGTCTCCAGGGCATTTGTGGGACAGACTGTGGCCTTTGGGGGACCCATTGCCTTGTAAATATATTTATACTATGTTCTTTCCTTTTCCCCTTTTGGCCACCTGGCCTTTGTATTCCTAGGACAAAGATTTGCTGAGAGAGGTGGGGACTGGAGGTGGGGAGATGTGCAGGTGGCCAGGGCCTCAGAGTTGTTTAAAGGGTTCCCCTCAGCTCTGTTTCTAACCACAATCACAGCCTGTAGAACAGGTGGTGTGCAGCAGCTCTGCAGGGGAAAGCAGGCTGGGAGACACTCTAGTCAATGCTCCACAAGTCTGCACAATGTTCCTTGCATCCCTGAAACTGTCAGAAGAGGATGACCCCAGCCAAGAACCCCATAAGTGGCTCTGTACTTCCAAGTCTGCCCAGATCTGTGTATCCAGTGTGAGTTCCCCCCACTTTGCCTAGGCATGTGTGTGTTGTCTGCATCTAAGCACATGTCTCTGTGCTTGCTGGGGACACAGCAGAAAAAATCTGGGGCCTTGGATTTGCAGGGAAGGCAGATGCGTTTTGCTTATTTGGATGGTCTTAGACCTCTGGGAAGAAGCTTGTGTCTTTTAAGATTAGACAGGAAACAGTGTCCTTGGTCAGGAAAACCTATCCTGTGGGCCCTTGGGACCCACCCTCTCCTCTCCATGGGTGCACTTTTCTGTCTGTGCCACATAAGTGCTCAGAAGTCAGAGAACAAGGTGGCCTCTTGGAAGACACATCATGTTAAGAATAGGCTTCCTAGACTGACAGATAATAGGACTGTCCTCCCACCCATTTCTTACCCCTGGTTGTGCCCCTGCCCCCATCTGTAGACACGTATGAGCTGAGATGCCATCTCTAGCATGGCTCCTGACAATCCATGACCAAAAGCTTGGTGCAAACACATCTGTCTACAGATTCCTCCTGTGTAGGCACTGTGGACATGCAGGTGGTCCCTACCCAGCCACCAAGCCTTGGGTTGGGATGGGAAGAGTTCTGGGCTCAGGGCCAGAACACTTGGGGCCTAACTTTGGTATCTTTTACTGTTGAGTAAGTCATTTCCCATCTCTGAGTCTCTCTCTCTTTTTAATCTTTAAAATGGAGATAAGAATCTTCACTCTGCCTACGTCTGTGGTGCTTTTGAGGCTCAGATGGAAGAATGGGAATGAAACCATTGAAACCATTGTGCAGATTCAAGGCCCATAGTAGAGACCCACCCAGCCTTCTTGAAGGAAAACCGTATTGGAATAGAGACCTGAGTTTGGAGCCAGGCCTGGGAGCCACTTCCACATAGCATGGACAGACTGGAGTTGTCCTCTACTAGGTGTGCCATGGGGTCCCAGCTGTCAGTGCAGCTGATATGAAGAGTGCAGTGTAAAGAATCTCTGAGCCGCAAGGCATCACCTCCTTCAGCCTCCTGGCCCTCGTGAATCACTTCAAGAGCCCCATTCCTGTCCCCCATTGCTTACTCCCCAGGACTTGCAGGGCCTCACAGACCGGCAGCAACACCAAGGCCCCAGGCCTGGGCTGGACTGTCTACTGGGGAACAGAGAGAAGCCTGGTGAGGCTTGGTCTCTGGCCTCATGATCTTATCCTGTAGAGAGGGAAGCTATTGCTCCAGGAGGCATCTCTGCAGCTCCACAGGCACTCAGTGGATTGAAACAGACCCTGGGCTGGGCCTGAAGAGGGAGCGGAGGCTGCGGGTGACCACTTGGTGGGATTGCTAAGTGCTAGCCTCAAGAGATGGGATATTTGCTAGATAAGAGAGGGCCAAAAAGGCACTGCTGCCTCTTTCCAGGCAGAGGATCCTAAGGAACTTATCATGCCTCCTGCTGCAGCTCCTCAGCCCCCACTATGTTTGCAAACACTGAGCAAGTTCCTTGAGCTCTGCTGTCTGCAGCCACTGAGTTGGGAAGTTGATCTCTGTCCCTAGAGGATGGTGGAGTCCCCTGGATTCTTTGCCCTATCCCAGCATGGCCTAGGTCCCTCCCTGGAGGGGAGGAGAGGACAGGCCAGGCTGAGCACTGTCCTCTACTAGGTGTGCCCCTGGGATCCCAACTGTCAGTGCAGCTGACATGAAGGGTATGGTGTAATTAAAGAATCTCTGAGTTGAAAGGGGGTTACCTCCTTCAACATCCCTTCCCACCCCGTGAATCACCCATGCACTCCCCACCAGTAGGAGGCCTTCTACCTCCCACCTCCAAGATGGACATTCTGATCATTGAGTGGTTCTTTCTTAGTGTCATCCTGCCCTTCTGAAATTCCCACTTGTGAAATTCCCATTAGTTCTGCCCCCAGAATCAAACAGAGAAATCTAACTCTCGTTCATGTTTTAAATCAGGCTAAATACACACTGTATCCCAAAGCCCTTTAATCCCTGGGGTCATGGGAGGGTGCATTGCCTTTCCACCTGAGGCTGGTCAATAATTATCAGGGGAGCTGCCGGGAGCCAGCTCTGAAGGAGGGCTATTTCAGAGTGCATGCTGCCACTCTGTGATGTCACTTCTGAGACAGATGCCTGGGAGGCTTGGGCCCACTCTCTCCAACCCATAGGGCCTGGGTGGGGAAGGAACCCAGGTGAGGCAGGGCGGGGAAGCCGGTGTTCTTTCCCCTGAGTTCCTTTCCATGCAGACTGCTTTGTCTCACCTCCCCAGCACATGTTCATGCTACGACCCTGCTCTCTGTCCAGCCAGGGCCTTTGTGGGTCTGTGCCACCAAGACCACTCACTTCTGCCTATTCCCTGCACTTGAGGCACAGGTCATTAGTTAACAGGTTACTAGTTAGTGCCCCCCTGAACTTTGGTGAATGTGTATGTTGAAGGGACTGGGTTTCTCCTGCTTGCTCTCAGCCTCTGGCTTTCTTCTGGATGGGGCTGGCTTCCCTCTGGTTGCCTATCTTCAAGTCATTTGCTCTTGCAAACCCTACTGGAGCCTGTGCTTCTGAGGGTGGAGTCTCTGCAGGGGCAGGCCTGGAGCTGACACCTCTTCTCTGGACAGATGGACCCCCCATTCTTGGTGCTCCTTTGCTGGGGAACGGGAAGAATCAAGCTCCTTCTTTGGGCCTTTTCCCCAGTAGGTGACCTGCTTGCCCGTCCAGCCTCCCTTTTTTTCTTTTTTGGACCCTTCATTGGTGAAGACTCTGCTGGCCCCGAGAGGGCACCCGTGACCTGACTCCAGGGCCTGGCACCCTTCCACCTCACCCTGACAGTCTTCCCCTTCCTCTTCTGTCCAGCTTCCCCTGTCCCCTCTGTGCAGCTGCTCCTTCCTCTGCTCCATTTTCTTCCTCTTTTCTCTCTGTACTCTCTCTACCTCCTTCCTTTCACTGAGACTTCTCACTTCCCTCTGTGTCTGCCCTTTGACCTTTCTCTGCTCCTCTGCTCCTCCCTTGGTGCCAGGCTGTGGCCCAGGGTCCTGGCTGCTCGCCTCCACTCTTCTGCTGCGGTTGACAACGCGTGTGGAGCTCAGCTGTACTGCCGAAGGGCCGTGGCCCTCAAAACCACAGGGGCATCAGTTTACCTCAACTGCAGGAACCTTCAGGGGCCCAGGGGATGCCAGCTGCTCACTCCCTTTGCTTCCTGGGCTGTGGGGTAGGCAGAGCGTGTTTGGGGTGGAGTGACAGGAGGCCAGGGTATTGGGTCTGTCAATCGAGGGCCAGGAGACTGCCCTTCTCTGAAAGGCAAAGCCAACTCAGTGTCCACCTGCTGCCTACTTCCTGCTCAGGATCCTACTGTTATCCATTCCCTCAGCTCACGTGGAGAGAAGCTGAGGCATGGAGAGAAGTACTTTGCCCAGGGTCACACGGTGAGTTAGTGAGTGTTAGGGTGGAGATGAGGACCCAGCTCCCCTGATTCCCAGTAAAGGATTTCTGCAGCTCCAGCCAGCCCCCTCCCTTGGGCTGAGTCAGGCTTGGGGTTTGACTGAGTGGTACAGGCATCCTGAGGGCCTTAAATATGGACTTCATAGGACCCTGGTCTACTATTTCCTTTGCAAGACGTGACTGGCTCCCACCTTTGGGTGATGTGTCTAACCAGAGGGATGGCCAGAGGCTTCAGGGCCCTGGGCTGCTGGCACTGTGTAGACACGTGCTTTCTGACCACATGGGGCCTTCCCAGTCCTGAAATCAGAGGATAGCAATGCAAGGACTGGAGCAGGGGCAGGAAACTTTGCTTATGGTGGCTACTTGTCCCCAACTGCTTTTTGTTCTCAGAGAAGTCATATTTTGGGGGCTGCACTGTCTCCATCTGTGTCGCCTTGGCTCCTCTGACTAGGAAAGCAGGTTAATATTAGGTCCTCTTCAGGGTAAAGGACTCCCCTGATCCATCCCCAGTGGCAGTCTGGCATATCCCACGATAGGAAGGGGTGGGAGGAAGGTTCCTGTAGGGGTGGTACTAGCCCCTGGGGCTTTGGGAGGTGTATGGCCTCGGGAAGGGGGCCCTGGGGCAGACCCCTCCATTTAGCTCAGAGTCCAGAGGGGAACAGGAAGTGACAAGTCACACCTGGACTCTGAGGAGGGAGTCGTCCCAGAGCAGGGGATGCAGGACTCTGGCTCTCCCTATCCATCTCCCTCCCAAAGACAGGGGAGATGTGGGGTTGGTCAAGCCCTCAGCCCCCATTGATCCCCTGTACGACTGGGATTCCCAAGGTGCCCGTCTCCCTCAGACACTAGAGGTCTGGTCCCCTGTAAGAAGGGGGACACAAGCCCTCTTCCCATCATCTGACTGCCCTGCCTTCCAGCTCTGGGGAGGGTTGGAGCCCTCTTGGGGGCAGGAGGGACAGGGGTCCAACTGAGGAAGGGAAAAGGGCACCTGGGCACGCGTGGTCCCCGGAAAGTGGCCCTGGGGGGAACCCCGCCCGCAGACACCCCTCCCTGTGAAGGATGTAAAAAAAAAAACTTGTTTTACCTTTTTGTCTCCCCTTCCCCTCTGCCCGCCCCATGGCCCCCCCAGACTGCCTGCGCGTCGGCTGCGCACCCAGTAAGTGGCTTCCCTCTTCTTCTGCAGAGACCCAAGGGGACTGGGATGCTAGACGCTGGGATTTAGGGAGGGAGGCCGGGAGGAAGAGAAGCTGTGATTGCTGGCTCGAGTGGCGGTTGGGCCTTGGGTGTGGGGAGGGGTGCAGGCAGAGGGGTGGAGTTGGGTGGTTGTGGAAGGCAGGAGGGACCAAATGAAGAAGAGCCAAGGAGAGCTGGGGGAGGGCCTGCAGTCAGGGTGTTCACTGGGTCTAGGAAGGGAGAGACAAGAACACCCTTTGCCCAAGTCAGCAGGAGGGTGGGGAGGAGGTAGAAATCAAGGGCTGGGGCAGAGACTTGGGTAGCACCTGTGGCAGGATGCTCTGAGGTCCTAAGGGCTGGCAGGCAGGAGCCTAAGAGGGGCTGGAATAAGCTGCTGCATCTCCAGAGTTGGCCACAAGGGGGAAGGCGAGGTATGCGGGAAAGAGGATGAGCTTGGGAAGGGAGCTCTCCTCAGCTCCTGTGTCAACTGGGTTGAATTTCTGCCAAATGGGGGCTCTTTCTGTGGTGACAGTGAGGGCTCTCAGCAGGGGTGAGATGGAGAGTGAGCAGGTGGACATCTCCAGGCATCCCAGTGCGCCTGGGCTCAATGCTCTGTCTCAGGGTGTTTCTGCATGGTGTGGCTTGGGGTCACGTGGGCGAGCACATGCACGTGGTAGGCCCAGGCACAGAGACTGTGTGTGCTGGGCACGGGCACCCTGCTCTTCATGTGTGTGTGGCATGCTGTGTGCGTGCTGGAGTGAGCACCGGGGGGCCCGGGGATGACCAGGGAGTGCTACAAAGTCCAGCAGCATTTGAAAGATAAGTATGTTTTGTTTTAGACTCTGGAAGCTGATAAGCCTGATCTTGAGTAAATGGCCATAATTCCTAAGAAACAGAACCTTCCCCTCTCTGGCCATCCTGCATATTTATGGGCAGTAAATATGGTGGTGTGAGCTGGTGTGTGACGTTAACCAGGCATGTGTATGTAGAAAGGTCCCATTGGGTCCCATTGTAGCTGGAGGAGCTGGTATGGAGGCTGAAGCTGTGGGCTCGCATTTACATTTGGGTACTGTGAAGTTTTGAAAGTTTTAGGTCTGTGTTTATACACTGGGAATACAGCTTCTGGCCATACTCACTGAAGGCCCTTAGCAATCTGGAGGAAGAGTATGTTGGTCATAGCTGTGGGTGTCTGTGTGCAGGGCCTCAGGGTACAACTCTAGAGGCACCATTCACTTAATATTCTATGTGCATGGCACCTTCTGAAGTCACACAAAGGGCAGTCCTGAGAGTGGATGTGTGACTGGGATATAAAAGCTCTGCGTGTGCATGGACTCCGGCTGTGATGGGAAGCCATGAGTGTGTGTACTTGTATTCATGAGTGTGTTGTATGGCCAAATATGAGCCATTGGTCATGTATATGTTCATATGTGGCATGTGTGGGGGTGGGGAGGCTGGCTGTGTGTCCAAGGTGATATAGGAAGTCAGCTGTGAGCATGTATAGGTGCCCTACTCACTCCCCCCTTGGTGCCGCAGGTAAAGGCCCCGAGACGCTGTTTGCGGGGCACAAGCTCAATGACAATGAGTGGCACACGGTGAGGGTGGTCCGGCGTGGCAAGAGCCTGCAGCTGTCTGTGGACAACGTGACTGTGGAGGGTAGGTGGTCTGGGCCCAGGGAGGTGGACACAGCTCCAGTGACCTATGCTTGGCTCTGTTGTACTTGGTGACCACTGCTTGGGCTGCCGTTCCTAGGGCAGTGTTCTGGCGAGCTGCCTCTGCCATTTCTCCTTCGGGGTGAATCTTATGGGCATCTGGACCCCAGGAACAATTTCAACTCCCTGCAGGCAGCATTCCCCTGGCAGCCTGTTGGCTCTTGACTGGCGAGTCCTGCCACTCCTCTTGGAGCTGTGCTGACTGCTAGTGCCTAGCTGAGGACATCTCTGCTGATGTCACTCATGGGTGGCCCTCCTGTGGAGGGGGGGCTCCTGGGAACCCAAGCCCCAGCCCTGCCCCAAAGCTGTCCCCCTCATCTTGGTCTCCTGTCCTAAGCAGGACAGATGGCAGGAGCCCATACTCGGCTGGAGTTCCACAACATTGAGACGGGCATCATGACGGAGCGGCGGTTTATCTCCGTGGTGCCCTCCAACTTCATCGGGCACCTGAGTGGGCTGGTGTTCAACGGCCAGCCCTACATGGACCAGTGCAAGGATGGTGACATCACCTACTGCGAGCTCAATGCTCGCTTTGGCCTGCGTGCCATCGTGGCCGATCCCGTCACTTTCAAGAGTCGCAGCAGCTACCTGGCCCTTGCTACACTCCAAGCCTATGCTTCCATGCACCTCTTCTTCCAGTTCAAGACTACGGCCCCTGATGGACTTCTCCTGTTCAACTCGGGCAACGGCAATGACTTCATTGTCATCGAGCTGGTCAAGGGGTGAGGGGCTGGGCATTGCACTGCTGTCAAGGAAGTGGTCCCCTCCCCCTGCTGAACCACATACAGCTCCCCCAGCTACTGGCTGAGGTGTCCGATCCTCCCAGATCACAAGTCAAGATTCAGGTCCCCAACCATAAGTCGAGAGGCTCCCTCTTCAGCCAAGATGGAGAAGCACGCCCTCTTCCACTCTGCTGACTCCCCAGCTACTTCCTTGCCAGAGTTCCCAGTTATATCTGTTCTCTGTCCACTGTCATCTTCTCTACAGGCAGAAGTCAGTCTTGCCCCTCTGTTGCCTTAGGGGACCCCACCCCAGAGCAGCCCAGTCCCGGCCTCCGGAGGACCCTGCTGGCCCACAAACCTCTCCCCTCTAGCTCCTCTTCTGAGCTTGTGTCACAAGAGCCAGCTCCTTGGTGGCCCTCCTTCCTTACATTCTCCCCATGACAGGACCTCACACCATAGCACTCTTGCCATTGGTTTTGGTCCCTCTCCTCTGGGGTCTCCCTCTCAATCCCTTCTTTCCATGGCACCTAGGACCCCTGCCAGCCATAGCTTCTCATCACCCCACCTTCCCAGCATCACCCCCACCCTGACCCCATGTCTCCTCCCTACTGTGGGGCAGGTACATCCACTACGTGTTTGACCTGGGGAATGGCCCGTCCTTGATGAAGGGGAACTCAGACAAACCAGTCAATGACAACCAGTGGCACAACGTGGTGGTGTCCAGGGACCCAGGCAACGTGCACACGCTCAAGATTGACTCCCGCACTGTCACGCAGCACTCCAATGGCGCCCGAAACCTCGATCTCAAAGGTGGGGCTGGGGCCTCTGGAAAAGGCCTGGCCCTAGCCCAGATACCCCTCACCCCAGTGAGAGTACTCATTCCTGGGACGCTGCTTCCCTCGGTTCCCTGCCCCTAGTTTCTACCTCTCTTTCCCTGTCTCCACTATGTCCAGCCTGACATTTTCCTGTCCAACTTCTGCTCGGCTCTCTTGCGAGTCTGCATCTCACCACTGAATGGTTGCAGGATGCATCTCACAGGGTGCTTGGTGGCCTCATTTCAGAGCTAGGAGTAGGTAGCCCAGGCCCTCCAAGGACCTCCTGGGCATCCAAGGTTGAGAAGCCTATGTTGGTTGAGGGCTGGAGTGAGAATAGGGAGCTTAGCATCCTCCTGGGTGAGGTAGATGATATGGGGCGGAGGACGTAGCAGGAGCTAGAGTCCCTGAGTCACCTGTTTTGGGCATAGGCTGGGCTAGCTTAGGGATATTTTGGACCTAAGCTTCCCTGGTGTGCCCACGGTCACATCAGGGTGCCACATTCCCCAGGGCCTCTTCAGTGGTCATTGAAGCGGTCATTGACTGCCCCCAGAATGGGTGAACTGAGAGATCAGGGAAGAGGAGGGTGAGCTAAGGCCTGAGCATTGGGACAGGAAAGATGCAGCTTCTCCAGAGCCTACTGAGGGCAATGTGATCTACCTTCTTGCACATGCCCAAAGCAGCCCTCAGCCCCATAGGAACCCCTGGGCATCAGCCTGACTCAAACTGTCAGAGCTTGGGGAGAGTCCTCAGAGACTATGGAATTAACTGCCCCACTCCCCCAAATCTGAGATCTCTCAGATCTCCCGACATAGTGCTGTGAATTCCCCTTGCTCTCAGAAGGGGGCGATGTGTCACAGAGAATCCAAAGTGCCAGCAAGCCCGGGGGTTATCTTGGCGGGTCTTGTGTTGTACTGAGCCTGTGGCCAGGGCAGCAGACTGACTAGTGTCTTGACTGAAGCTCGGCTGTGGGCTGGCCAGGGCTTCCAGGGATTCCAGGGGTTAGGCTCTGTGGCAGGGGATCAGGTGTTGCGGAGAACTTCCCAGAGTCCCAAGGCCAAGCCCTAGTTGTTGGGGGAAGGGAGCTGGGCTTTGAACTCCCTAGGAGACAGCCCAAGAGTTGGGAAAGGCTTGAAGGAGTTCTGGGAATGGGAAACTTTGGGAGGGAGGGAATGGGGGTGGAGGGGATCGGGCTGCGCATCTATGAAAGGCCCTGATTACGGGCCGGAACTGGAATCAAATGTGTGGGAGAGAGCACAGAGCAGGTTCCTCCAGCTGTCCCCCAGCCCCCACTCTCCCAGGCATCTGGGCTTCTCTGGGAGGGGAGCAGGCAGATGGCAAAGTGGAGAAGGAAGAGGTGTCGGGGGGTGCGGGTTGTGCAGGTCTCTGGATCTCTGTTAGGGACCTGGGATCTGGGATGGAACGCAGAGAGCCCAAGAGGGCTGGGAGGACCTGACAGCCAGATGCCGTTGTCTTGGGAAGGGAATGGGAACCTGGATGCCTTGGTTGACCCCACTCCCTTTGCAGGGGAGTTGTACATTGGCGGTCTGAGCAAGAATATGTTCAGCAACCTGCCCAAGCTGGTGGCCTCCCGGGATGGCTTTCAGGGCTGCCTGGCCTCAGTGGACCTCAACGGACGCCTCCCAGACCTCATCGCCGACGCCCTGCACCGCATTGGGCAGGTGGAGAGGGGCTGTGATGGTGAGTGGATGGTGGAGGAGTGAGGCGTGGCCCTACTGGCTACAGGACGGCCAGCTGCAGAGGCAGACCAGGGCAGGTAGCCTCTGCTCTGCAAAGGGTCCTTCCTTCTCAGGCCTTATGGGAGCTTGCCCCCACAGTTCTGGGGCAGGGATACAGGTGTGTGAAGAGTCACTTGCCCTCCCTGCTGTCTCACACCCTGGGCCCTTGTCACAGTCCAAGGCCAAGCGTTGCAGACCTGACCCGCCCGTCCCAATCCCTCTCATCAGTACTTGGCCCTTTCAGCCAGGCAGAGCTCAGAGTAGGACCTCTCTGCCTGATTCTGAAGCTTCTGCACCTCCTGGGGAGAGAGGGAGCTTGGCTGAGCCAGGGGTGTTCCTTTCTCCTGCCCCTTCCAGGCCCCAGCACCACCTGCACTGAAGAGTCCTGTGCCAACCAGGGCGTCTGCTTGCAGCAGTGGGATGGCTTCACCTGCGACTGCACCATGACTTCCTATGGAGGCCCTGTCTGCAATGATCGTGAGTGCCTGGGAGGGCTGGGGACAGTTTGGGGAGACCAGGGTCCATTCCCAGCTGTAGGGGCTGCCAGGGAGGAAGGAGGGCCTCTGAGCACTCAGGAGCTGTGCTGCTTGCTTCCTTCTCACCCCTTGTCTGCAGAGTCCCAGGGGAGCTGCGGCCTGCTGTTCCCTCATAGGGTCTTTCTCCTGGGACTATGCAGGATTGCTGCTGCCTGAAGCTCTGGAGGGGCCCACTGATAGATGGCCTCTCCTCCTTGTTCTCAGCTGATGGGACCCTGCTCCCTTCACCCAGAACCAAAGGTGTTGGCCTTAGTGGGGTGAACTTGCTGCTGTCCTGTGTGGTTTTGGTGATGGCCTTACATGTACTTGTATCTCACACAGACACACTATTGCACAGGGAGGGGGGCTGTTAACAACCTGCACCCCCTTTGATGCCCTCAGGGCATGAAGTGGGAATCTGTTATTTCTGCTGAGAGCAGGACCACACCCCAGAGGACAGGCTTTGGAGGCTCCCAGGAGGCTAGGCTGCTGGACAGCTGGTTTGCCTGGAATGGGCTCCTCTTTCTTCCCCAAGCATCCCAGCTGCAGTTTGTCCCCTTGAGCCACAATGTCACTCCCTACTGTCTTCGCCTGGTTCTTTTCCTCCCAGGCTGGACATTTGCTTGCCAACTTGCATTCTGTTTGAGGCCCCTCCCCGAGAGGGCAGGTTCAGCAGCAGCTCCCAGTACCTAGCGGTTGGTGGCCAGCAGCTGGTTAGAGCCCTGCAGAGGGAGGGCAGCTGAGGCAGGAATGGCGGAGAGGCGACCTTCTACTCTGTGGGGTAGCTTTGGCGTTTCCCTTGGATGATTGGGCTGGAGTGGGTGGGCAGAGTGCAGCCTCCTCAGCATCGCTTGAATCATCTTCCCTGGGGTCCTGCTGAGAGACCAAGCAGAAAAGTCAGCTGCCTGGGAAGAAACACACACACACACACACACACACACACACACACACACACACACACACACACACACACACACACACTATGGAGCGTCTCCATTTTACAGACATGGAATACGACTGGAGAGGGACGGTCGATTTCTGGAAGTAGTTCATAGCAGAATTTGGGGTGAGACCCCAGTCATTGCCTTTGCCTCCATACCACACTGCTGGACCTTCGTCACCTGGGCATGAATCCTGAGTTTCTTATGGGAGAAACCTACTGGGTCCAGGGGCTCTTGGGTGGTGTTAGTTTTTCTTTCCTCTTTGAAAACATGTCTACCCCATCTCCCTCAGTGCTTTCCTTGTGTTCTTAGGCATGTCCAGCCCTTGGGTACCACCACATCCCCACTCTGTCCCCTAAGATTTTCCTCACCTGACCTGCTGCTCTCTGTGCCTTCCAAAGCCTCCAGACAATGGCCAGTTGAGGGTGTTCCAGCCCTGAATGCCAAGGCATGGAGACCTAGCTGTGGCTGGACCTCTTCCCCTCCAGCTAACTCAGCTTTGCACAGATCTGGAGATGATGGTAACTTCGTTGCTTAATAGTAACAGTCCCCACTAATAGTTTCATGTTTTGCAGCTTACAAAGCCCTTTTAATTTGATCTTCAGAGAAGGCAGTGGGCTTTGTGTTTAACTGATAAGGACACCCAGGCCTCACTAAGAGGCAGTTACTCACCCCAAGTCATAGCAGGTCGATGGTAGAGCTCGGCTGGAACTTGGGTGTGCCTGTTTGTCACTTCCTGCTGCTCATTTAGTCCCCAGGGGAGTGGTGGTGATACCCATGGTGGGCACTTCTTGCCTGGGGTGGAAGAAATCAGGATCACGAAGCGCTGCTGCCCGTCACCACTGCTTCACTCCCACACAGTGGAGCCTTCTGAAAAGGGGGCATAAGATGGATGGGAAGTGGGGGTTGTGCCACCTTTCAGCAGGGATGGGAAGAGCAACTTCTTTGGGTTCCAGGCTGGTGGGAGGGAGGGAGAGTTGGGGCTGGGGAGCAGGGCGCATCTTGGGAGGCGTCACCATCCCCAAGTACTGGCCTCTGCAAAGCTGTGGAGCTAAGACAAGGTGGGTGCAACCTGGGGGCCACACAGGGCTCAGTGTGTTGCTGCTCTGAGCTCTGGCTCTGGGGTAATGCTGAGATCTCCGCCCCTGGAGGGCAGGGCAGGAATCTTGGGAGTGGGGCCCAATCCTCTCTTCTCCCAGGGCTACTCCTCCTTCCTAGCTTGTCTCTGGTTTTTCATGCTCTTTCTATGGCACGTCTTCTTGGGGCCCTGTGATATATAAGGTCAAGCTGGAACCCAGCAGAGAGACTTGTTCAGTTAGCTCTGCCTTCACCCCTGGGAGGCCCTGGGGGCACAGGCAGGCCTTTGTCTCAAGAGAGGAAGGAGGGTGGAAATGGCAAAGGTGGAAGGAGCAGGTCCTGTCCTCCGAAGGGTGGGGCTGGGGGGTGGAGCTCTCTGGTGGGGAAGAGACTAGGATGAGGAGAGGTCACACCTGCAGAACAACTTTTCCCCACTTACCACCTCAATTTCTCCATTTGTGACATGGGGGCTACTCCTGGGGGTGCAGGGAACTTTGTGTCCCTTTAAGGCTTATGAGTATCTCCTCTGGGAAGACAGGAGAGAAAAGATACGATGGACGAAAGTAGACAGTGAATGAAAAAGAGAATATGAAATAAGAAAGGGTGGCTAAAAGGAGACACTTCCCCGGGCTGAGATTTGGGACTGAGGTGTTCCCATCAGGCCTGCTTGCTCCTCTGTCTTTCAGAGCCTGTCTCCTGCCTCTCCCGGCAGTCAGTTCGTTACCATCTCTGCCTCCCTGTCTCCGTTCATCTCTGCAGCCTCTATTGATCTCTTGCATACCTCTGTCTCTCCCTTCTTTTTTACCCTCTATGTCTCCCCCTCCCTTCTCAACCTTGCCCTCCACCCCCATCTTTCTCCAGTTCCCACTCACTGGTATTGATTGGCCTCTAGGCGGTTTCCCTTCCTCTCCTCTCAACACCAGCTCCTCCCTCCCTCCCTCCCTGTGGGACCATAAATTTTCTGCCTGCTCAGAGCTGTGTCAGTCTATATTCCAGATCCAGGGGCCCAAGAACGGGATAGAGAGGTCAGGAGGACCAGGAGCAGGGGGCCCCAGCCCTGCTCCTGGCCTGCAGTCTCTCCTCCAGCACTGCACCACCGGAAGCCTCCTCCGGGTGCCTCTGAGGACCGCTTTCTTCACTTCTAAAGGCCTGGGGGCCAAATCTAGCCCTGGCATGTAGTAGGGGTGGAGGACTGGCAGCAGCACTGGGGAGATGTCCTGGGTCCTGACTGCATCCTGGAACGGAGGGTGGCACATGGGGCCCATGGTGACAGTTTTTGCTCCCAAATGGAGTTCAGAATCAATAAACAGGAGCCAGCTCTCTCCAGCCCCTCCCCTTTCTCACTTCACCCACCCCTGCCTCCTGTCCTTTCCTTACCCAGCCCTCCTCCTCACTCTGCTGCACTGTTTCTTCAGCTCCCCCAGGTGCCCTCTCCACCTCTCTCCTTTCCCTTCTCCTCTACCCTCTGCCTTCCCACCCTCTCCGCTGTCCGAGCAGGTTGGTGCATACCGGGTGACTGGAAAGGAGTCTCTCTGTGCTTACCTCTGGGGCCACAGGTGCTTTCCAGAGGCGTCCAAAAGTTTAGGGGACAGATCCCAATTGGAGGGCATCCTGAAGGAGAAGTGGTTTCCTCAGCTTGACATATATGGCCCAGGAAGGGTTTTGTCCTAAGTGGGACACTCCGTGGGCAGGTGTCCTCTGGACCCCACCATGGAGAGAGAAGGTTGGAGCCGGGGGAGGGGCAGTGGGAATGGAGAGGAAGGATTGGAGGAGTCCAGGAGAGGCTGAGGGAGCAGCCTTTTGGGGAGGTGGTGGGGAGGTGTGGCATGTCTTACTCCTGAGTACCTCGAAGGCTCTGGGTGCACTGTATGCTGTGGACCCTATTTTGGAGGGTGAGCTTGGAGGGCAGGGGTGTTTGTGTGTATGTTGGCCATTCATGGCCTGTGATCAAACGTGTGTGTGCACGCATGTATGCCCTGTGAGCATGTGTACATGCTCCCCTGAGAGTAAGTTGGTGTGCCCATGTTTGTGAGCACATGCATGCATGTATGTGTCTGAGTCTGTGTGCCTGCCCGCACACTGTGCCCGTATGGGCACGTGGATATTTCCATACCCAAGCCGGTACACATCTCAGTGTGCATGTGCGTTCTGAGGGGTGCGTGCAGAGGTGGCCTCCGCGGCATCTCAGCAGGCTGTGCCAGACAGCATTATTGGGGTTCATCCAGGTGGGGTGGGTGGGGAGGAAGAAAGTGGCCTCTCTTGCTAGCCTCAATCCCTTTCCATTATTCAGCAGGGTCCCTTCTCGAGGTGGGGGTTGCAGGAGGAGCGCGCGCGTCCAGGCGCGGGGGAGGGGCGGGCGCGCGCAGAGGAGAGGCGAGCGGCGAGCGGGCTAGCCAGGTGCCGCGCGGCGGAGCTGCCCAGCGCCGCCCGCAGATCGGGAGCCGCTCTGGTCCCTCTGCCCTGCCCCCTCCTCCTCCCGCGCTTCCCCTCCCCTCTTCGCTCTCCTCCTTCCCTCCCTCCCTCTCTTTCTCCCTCTCTCCCTCCCTCCCTCTCCCTTCCAGCCCTCTCAGCCTCTGCAGCAACACTCCGCTGCCTCCATCTCTCCGCCGGAATCTCGCAGGCTCGCGCCTTTCCTCTGCTCAGCCCCGCTCCCCTCCTCTCCTCTCCCCTCCTCTCCTATCCCTTCATTCCCCCCTCACCCGGATTTGCTTCCCTTCCCCCTTCTCCCGCCCCCTTCCCCCCGGCCGCTCCCTCCTTTCCCCCGGCCTCCGTCGGGCGGCAGCGGCAGCAGCAGCGCGGCCGGCCCTAGTCGCCGTCGGTCTCCTGCTTTCGGGGGAACCAGGCCTCCGTCCCTCTTCTCTCCTCCAGCCCGCACCGCCCTCCTCCCCGGCTCGGTTTTTCCGCAGGATTTCCCTCGCTCTCCCCTCCCTGCTTGGCCCCCGCGCTCCCCTCCCTCTCCACTCGGCACCATGCCCCCTCCCCCGGGCGCTCCCCCGGGTTTCTGACGGCCCTCTGCGCCGCTCCGACCCCGCCGGGATGCAGAGAGACCCCTAGCTCCTTGCGATGGACCCAGGCATCCTAGACCTTGGTGTTGCTGCTCCGCGGACCCCCGATTTCCCGGCGGGATCCAGTTGATTTTATTGGCTCCGGACCGAGGCTTGGGCCCTGGTTTACCTCCGCTTCATCCCTACCCCACTCCCGGAGCTCGGAGCCGGAGGGGGGCTTCGCGGGGCTGCGCAGCCCCGCGTCCCCGCCCCCGGCCATG
>NW_012115266.1:5530240-5542658 GCF_000951035.1 Colobus angolensis palliatus
CGCCGCCGCTGCCACCTCTGCTGCCGCTGTTGCCGCTGCTGCTGCTGCTGCTGCTGCTGGGGGCGGCCGAGGGGGCCCGGGTCTCCTCCAGCCTCAGCACCACCCACCACGTCCACCACTTCCACAGCAAGCACGGCACCGTGCCCATCGCCATCAACCGCATGCCCTTCCTCACCCGCGGCGGCCACGGTAAGTGGCACTGTCGATGCCGGCCACCCGGTTGGCCCTGGGGGCGGGGGGGCTTCCCGTGTGCCCCACCCCAGCTGTGCACGCCGAGTCCGGCCCCTCTGCTTTGCGTCCTGGAGCCCCTTCACCTCCAATCTCCAGCTCCCATCATTTCAGCCCCACCCTTGCCTCCATCTCTCCTCTCCCCCATCACCCTCATCTCTGTCTTCAGCACTTTGCTTCCTCGCCTCACCTAAACCTCGCCTTACCCCTAGGTCTGCTTCATTATCTCCTTCTACTTCCTTACCCTCCCCGCCCTGTCTGTCCTTTCATCCTCTCTGTGCAGCTCTGCCTTCCATTTCTCTTCCGCATCACCTCCTCCATCTCGGCCCCTTATCATCTCTCCATCTGTCTTGCCTCCACCTCTGCCTCACCCTCACCCTTCCATTGCTGGTCTGTCATCTCTCCCCCTTCACCTCCCTCCCACCTCTGTCACATCTGTCATCTCTGCCTCTGACATGTCTCTTCCTCCTTGACCTCTTCATGTATGTCTCTGTTTTACCTCCATCCCTCCAACAACCTTCCCTTCTTTTCTCATGACTGGCCTTCCATTACCTCCCAACTCACTCCACTGTCCCACCATTCTCCCATCCTCATTCCCCTCATCTCCAGTGTCTTCCCTCCATGTCCCCTCATCTCTGCTCTGTCTCCACCTCTGACCCCCAGCATCTCACTTCTGTAGGCCCAGCACTTCCTGTTTCCAGGCTTCCCCTCCTGTGTCAGTTCTCTATCACTGTCCACTTACAATCACCTCCTATCTCTGCCCCTCATAACCATCCATTGAAAAACTTCACCTTCCTTCTCAGCCCCATCACCTTCTCATTTCCATCCTTCCTCAGCCCCATCTCAGGCCACCCATTACTTCATATCTTAGACCCCTAAGATTCTCTCCATGCCATCTCTTCTCACCTCTGTACCTGTCACCTTCCATCTCTGTTCTCCATACTCTGTGCCCCCATCACTCCCAAGCTCTGTCCTCCCCATTACCTTCTACGTCCGGCCCTCTTTACATTTTATTTCAGCTCATTTCAGCCCATCACTTTCCACCTCAGTCCCTCCACATTCCATCTCAGAGCTTCTGTCACTTGCATCCCAGGGACCTCCTCACCTCCCATTTTAGTCTACTCATCACTTCCCATCTCTGCACCTTGTCATTACCTTTCAGAGGGTAGCCCCATTACCTCCATCTCTGTACCTCTCTCACCTCCCATTTCTGTGCCTCCATCCCATCCCATCTCATCCCTTCCCTGTGCTCTCAACACCTCACATATCTGTCCTCCTATCCATGTCCTCTCCCCTCTGTGCCCCTCTCTCCTCACCTTCCATGTCCATCGCCTCCCATCGGGGTTCTCTGACACCTCCATGCTCCCATTCCCTCTCATCGCTGTGCCTTCATCAGTTCTCTCTCTGCACCCAGGTGGCCTCCCATTTCTGCACTTCTCTCCCTTCCTATCCTTGTACCCTCATCACTTCCTGTTTCTGTCTCTCCATCCCCTCTCATTCTTTACTCCATTTTTGTTCCTCCATCATCTTCCATTCCTGTATTTTTCGCCCTTCCCATCTGTGACCCTGGTTGCCTTCCCATTCTTGCTCCATGACAGTCCATCTTTGCTTCCCAATCATGCCACCGTATCACCTCCAATCTTTCTACTCATTTGCTGGTCTTCTTCCTTTTCTCCTACTTTATCTCCCTTTTCATGCTTCCGTTTTCTCTTCATTCCAATTTCTCTGGAGCACTTCCTTCAAACTCTTTCCTCCATTCTTTTATTCTCTCATCCCCAACACAGTTTGCCTCATCTTATCTCTGTCCCACCTGGCTCCGCTCAGGCAACACTCTTCAGTTTCCTTCTCTTCTTCCATGACCCCACCCAACCCCTTGCTCCTGGACCTTAACTCCCTTGCCCTCCCCAGGAACTCTCTGGCTCTTTGTTACCTTCCTCACTCTTTCATTGTCTCCTTCTGGCTCCCTCAAGGCCCAGTGTTGCCCCCAAAGGTGCCCAGATAGGCCATGAGTCTCTGGGCAGTGAGACTGTCTCTGGGCAGTGAGACAAAGCATGAAGGAGTGAGACAGGTAAAGGAAGTCAGGGATACTGGGGGATTTTGCAGAATGAAGAGAGTGTGGAAGAGGAAGGTGTAGGAGAGAGGAACTGGCTGAGGGACCTGAGCAGGTAGAAAGGAGGGCCTGGGAGCCAGAGTGCCCAAGAAAGATTCTGTGAAGGAGCAAAAGCTGGACAGAGGGAGTGAAAGTGGCCAGAAGAGTATGGGGGACAGGGTATGGAATGTTGGCCTTGGGATCGCCTCGGAGACAGCCACCCCTTTGCTGCGCAGAGGAGAAAGAGGACCAGTGCCTAGTGGAAATAGGAGGAGTCATCTGGAGGGTGCTCCAGGATGGTGATAGAAGAGGGTGGGAGGTGTGGGGGAGGAACCTGTGAAGGGTGGGGCAGCTGAGAGGAAGGACGAGGACCCAAGGAAAGGAGGAGAAGGGATGAGGCCACCTGTCCTGGCTGAACCCCACCTTTGCTCCCATTAACCATTAACCATGGTGGGAGAGGTGAAAAGACAGGCTCTTTTTGGGACCCTACACTTGGCTAGAGGACCAGGCCAGTTCAAGAGGCCTTTCCAGGCCAGGCTTCCTCTCTGCCCAGTGTCTCCCTAGCATCCCCAGTGGGAGGCAGCTTCTCTCCTTTCTGCACCAGCTTCTCCACTTGCCTTCTTTTGGGGTCTCACTGTGTTTCTACCTGTCCTCTCTTCTCTTCACACCATCCCCCATTTACCCTGCCATCCCTCCCAACCCCTCCTGTTACATAATGTCCTTATTTGCCAGACACCCATTGCCACTCCTGTACCTGATGTCTGTCTGGGGCATGGGAGGGCTGGCACACCTGGGTCCTAAAATTGAGCTGAGCCCAAGGGTGACACTCTCCTGGTCCTGGATCCCCAATTCTGGTTTCAGAGTCCTTGAGGTTCCTCCCACCTCACCGTGTTCATTTCTGGTACTCTTGGGCCAGGAATGGAGTGGTCAATCCCTGCTAAGTTCTGAGTCAGTAGCTTCCATGGGTTCCAGGTTTATCACCCCAGCTTCTAAAGGGGGCTAGCATTTATTTTGATTCTGAACAGGGTGTGTTAACTCGGATTTCTGACTGGATAGTTTATGGGCAAGCAGGGGGTTAACAATTGAAAGGCTGTGTTGTGGGATCCTAGATCAAGAGACAGCTGAGCGCAGGGATCTGGACCAGTAGAGATCTGCCCGTCTGGGATGTAAAGGTTCATGTACAAAGTGCTGGGGTGGGCTGTGAGCACTAGGGCCATGGCTTTTCTGGGTTGTGCAGGATGTTTTATGCTCTCACAAGTCTAGATCTTCCAGAAGGTTTTCTTTCATGGCTTCAGATGCTGCAGGGACACAGGCAGGCAGAGGTTCTGCACATGTAGTTTTAACCACAGGGGCATCGCTGCATGGGTGGTTTTCCACGTGGATGATTATGTTGTTTGGGTCTGGGTTAGCTAACCATTATTAATGGTTGGTTGGTTTTTTTCTAGAATGCAGATGTGTGTGGGACTGCATGGAATATTCTTGAACATTTAGAGTATTTCACTGGATCAGTGAATTTCTGGGTCTAGGAGGTATTGAGACTATATTGAGAGTGGGCAGAAGGTGCCAACCCTGGGCCTGTGGCATCTTGTGTTTGGCCAGAGGCTTTCTTGCCTTAGGCTTCAGGTGTGTAGTTCTCTCTGAAATGTTATGCACAATTCAGCTCACTGGTGGTTTCCCAGGAAGGTCAAAAACAACTGGTCTACACCACCATTGGGCAACATTTTTGGGCCTTGACTTAGGCCCCTCTTGCCTTTCAAACCCTTTCTGGAGCCTGTCAGAGGTTCTAGATGTGGTGTCCTATTTTGGGCTCCGTGCCTCCTAGAAGGCAGCTGTGCCTTCCCTGGGGGAGTCCGTGGGCAGGGCCAAGGACAGCTTGCCGGGGTGAGAGGCTGGAGGCGCCTCCGGAGCGCGGCTGGGGAGGGGCCTGGCGGAAGCCCCGCCTCCCAGCCCAACGGTCTCCGAACCCCAGCCTTCTGCGCTCCGGAGGCAGCCGCGGTGCTGGGGAGAGAAATGTCTCCCCAGGGTAATTACTGCCGCCCCAGTCCGATAAACCATTCATCCTTCACCTCTTCTGCCCAAGAAGTGTCTCTCCGCCTCCCCCCCCCCGCCCCCCGCAGTGTAATAAACGCCCTTAGGCTTTAAGAGGCCCGCCCAGCGTAATAAACTGGCTGCAGTGTGAGAACAGCTGGGTGATAAATCCCAGGGGAGGTCTGGGCTTGGGCAGCCTGTGCAGCACGGGCCTCGGGAGTGGGGACGCGTGCGCCCTGTCCCATGCCTGGCCAGCCCCTGTCCTGGGGCTGCCTTCCATGGTCTGTCTTTGTGCCTTCACCGCCATGTTTCCTGGCTGCTTCGCCTCCTGTCGGGGGTCTGCCTCTCCACGCTGGGTCTTTGTGTGCAGCTGGGTGCGTCGCCGCCTGTGTGTGGGTGTGGGGCCTGGGGGCTTGGGCGCTGGACACCGCCTCTGATCCCTCCTGCCTCACTGCCCAGTGAGGCATTTGGCCGGCTTTTTCCTCCCGCCCTCTCTGGGCACAGACAGGGCTCTGTCCATGGTGATGTGCTTGCTGTCTGGGATCTGGGGTGGGAAGTGAAGAGAAAGGGCCTCTTTTCTCCTAGACCTGGGGGATTTGGAGGCAGCCTGCAGGTAGACTGGGTTTCTTTCCCCGGTCTGAGGGACCAAGAAACCCAATAAAGCCTTCTCTGAATGGGAGGCCCTGGAGCCCAGGGGTGAAGAGGCTGCAGCCTCTGATCAGGGTGGTGAGGGTAGGAATGTGTGTGGAGGAAGGTCAGCATCTCTGCTCCCCTGGCCCACCCCACCCCCCAAATTCAGATGTGCAGCTTGTGTGGAGGGGGGAGGAGGACACTGGGTATTACAGTTGTCATGGAAACAGCCGATTTTCCGGAGTACTGCAGTGCTGGGAGTGGAAAGACTGTTACCAGCTGAGGCCTACTGGGCTCCCCACCTCCAGGCCCTGCCCTTTCAGGCAGGTGACCACATGGTGTGGGGGTGGGGCTCACTGCATACCCCACTCTCAGCCAACTCTCCACCCTTGACTTGGGGGCCCATCCTGAGGGTTCAGTGCTCACCACTGTGCCTCCAGGGCCCTCAGGTAGAAAGGACACCTGGGTCTGGAGAGGGCAAAGCCAAGCCCCCTCTGTCTGCTGGGGGTGCTTTCCTGGCCACAGGCAGAGGTGAGATGGCAGTTCTTTTCCTCCTGCCCTTCCTCCCGGGGTCACCTCTCTCTCTGGGGAGATGGAAGATGTTGATGGTGGGTGCTCTGAGGAACAGCAAGGGGACCCATGGCTCCTGCTTCCCTCAACCTCAACCCCCTGCTGGCCTTACTACCTCTTTGGGAACCAGGCAACAATCTTCCCTTCTCAGCCCCTCCCTGGGCCTGGAGATGGTGGCTCCCCACAAGAAACTCAGGCAGCCCCTCCCCTTTGGGGTCCTAGGAGCTCCCTGGGATGGAGGCTCCTCACACCTGATTGCCCCAACTACAAGGGGGTTCAAGTCCCTGAGGCGAGAGACCCCGTGGTACCTGAGGGAACCTGGCCTAATGTTACCAACTGGGCCACCACCTTTGTGCTGGCAAGGCCTGCTCCTTAGAAGTGCTTCAGGCCCTCCTGCCCCGGCAGGCTACTAGTTCCTGACTCCAGAGTTCTCCCACCCCCAGACGGACATTTTTCTCCCCCTCTAGGCTTTTACCCTTAGGCCTCATCTGTCTGTCTCCTTCTCTAAGTCCTCCCTTGAACCCCTCTCGCCACAAGAAGTGCTTTGTGAGGAGTCGTTAGTGGCTAATTATTTAATTAAGCATTTTATGAATCTCATCTGCTCCATTTATATTCTAAAGAATGCCAGATTGTGCTCTTCCCTTCCCTTCTCTGCAGGCTGTGGAGTACTAGTCCTTCAGGCCTCCCAGACAAGGCTCCTTTCCGGGAAACTGGGTGACCAGCCCCCCACCCCCACCCCCAGAGAACTCAGTCAGCCGCAGGAGGGAACATGGCGACTAATGGGGTTTATTTTGGGGCTGAGATCGTTAGGGACCTCACACCCGCCCCCAGCAGCCGGCTGGCGAAGAAGAGAAGGAGAAGGGGAGAGAGGGTGGGGTGGGGGAGGGCTGGGAGAGGGAGCCTTCATCTCCGGCTCCCACTCTCCCGTTTCTCTCACCTACACCCTTCTCTGTCCTTCTCTGTCCATCTGTCTCTCTGCCTCCTTCCTTCTCTGGCTGTCAATCTCCCCTCTCCCCTCCCCACCACCCCCCACCCCATGGCTGTCTCTTCCTTTCTGGGCAGGGCTCCAGGACCTTCCTACTTTGGGACCCAGGCAGTCCCCTGGGTGAGGGCGGAAGCAGGGAGTCCTGGGCAAGCCAGGAGAGGGGTGGGGACAGGGAGATGTTGGAGGGCGCCAGCTCTGACTGTGAGTCAGAGCTGCACACAGCTCTGCTCATCTTCCTGCCATCACCTGGGGTTCCTTGGTGCCTGCTCAACTCTGGCCCCAAAGAAGCACACACCTTAGATCTGTCACCTCTGCCAGCACAGCGCCTGGGAGAAGTGGAGCTAGTCAGGACTGGGCCCCCTGGGTCTTTCCTGCCCACAGCACTCTCGTCTTCTCAGTCTCCTTGCAGCTTCTCTCTGGGCTCTCTCTCTGTGTCACTCTATTACCTCTCCGTTTTGCTGTAATTAAAGCTAGACTTCTTGATGAGGCAGCTACATCTGTCTGTGCGCGTGCACAGGCTCTCACCCAGGCACCCGCCTGCCAACTGCTCCCTGGGGTGGCAGGGCTGGTGGCTGCTGTGGGTATCACAGCTGAAGTCCCACATCTAGACCTGGGGTTCCATCCCTCTCTGGTCACAACCCTGAGGACCTGCTGACCTCGTCCTCCTGATGTCATTTCTTCTTGTCTCCCTTTCCTTCTCTCTACAGCCGGGACCACATACATCTTTGGGAAGGGGGGAGCACTCATCACCTATACGTGGCCCCCCAATGACAGGCCCAGCACGAGGATGGATCGCCTGGCTGTGGGCTTCAGCACCCACCAGCGGAGCGCTGTGCTGGTGCGGGTGGACAGCGCCTCCGGCCTTGGAGACTACCTGCAGCTGCACATCGTAAGGACCCTGGGCCCCAGCCCTTCAACCCCAAGCTTCCTGCTCCCAAATCAGTTCAGCCCTTCATTGCCACGGGATCAGCACCTCAAGTCTTCCCTCATGGGGAATCCTCAGAACTTCTGTTCCTTCATCGCTGGAGCTTCCTGCTAAGAAGTTCTGCTTCTGAGACCCTTCCCTCTCTCAGTTATTCAACAAGACTCCCAGATCCACCCTCCCATCTGATTCAAATTTCTCCAGCTCCCCACTCCCCGAGACCACCTGTGTTTTCTGACCTTCCTAAAAGTAGTCAAGGGCCTCTTTGGGCCTTCCAGGCCATTCTCCTGCAGCCTTCAGAGGTGTCCCACATTTGTGACTTCCCCCAGGCTGCTGCCTGCTCACTCCTAGACCAGCTAGGCCAGCCCACTGTGTCCAGCACCTGTTCTTGCCCCTCCTTCATACCTACCTGCCCCAGGGCAGCCCACCCTTGCAGCTTCATTTTGCCTCTGGATTCTGCCCCTTTGCCCTCCCAGCAGCCCCCTTACCCTGTCTCCCTTACTGCCTCTCTAGCCAGGTTCACTCCTCACTAACCCCTTGGCCCAGCCCCACATCCCCACCCTGACCTCGGCTCCCACCTTGCTCTGCCTTTCTCTGCTCAGCTCCACCTGTGGCCCTAGCCCTTCCCTGTGTCTGCTCCCCACCTTGACCTTGGTTCATTCCCAGGGTCTCCCTCTGGGCCTCCTACCATATATGCAGCTCCTTGATTCACCGTTTTGAGTCCTGTCGAACTCTAGTCTGCAAGTGGCCCCTTTTCTTTCCCTGCCCTTTCCCCCATCTCTGGCTCTGCCCTACACCCTTCCCTACGACCTCTTGTATTGCTCCATTTCATTTCTGGTCTCAGCCTCTCCCCTGACCCCTCCTCACAGTCCTCAATCCCGAGCCTCTGCCCTCAGTCTTCATCTGTACATTTCTGACCCCTAACAGCCACCTTGTTTCCCTGCCTGTATTTCACATGCTCACCCTGGCCAGGACCCCTGTGGGCTGTGGGGATCAGGCAGGCTGGCCAGGCTCTGTGGGCTGGAAAGCTCTGGGTGAGGGGCCCCTGGCTTTCAGGAGGGCATAGTTAGTTGGAAGGGGCTGGAGTGCAGTGGCCGGATCTCAGCTCACTGCAAGCTCCGCCTCCCGGGTTTACGCCATTCTCCCGCCTCAGCCTCCGGAGTAGCTGGGACTACAGGCACCCGCCACCTCGCCCGGCTAGTTTTTTGTATTATTTTTTAGTAGAGACGGGGTTTCACCATGTTAGCCAGGATGGTCTCGATCTCCTGACCTCATGATCCGCCCGTCTCGGCCTCCCAAAGTGCTGGGATTACAGGCTTGAGCCACCGCGCCCGGCCACACAATAGCTTTTAAGCATCCCAGGTCTGCACCCCACCCCACCCCATCCCAACACCAGGGCGTGAAGGAAGGAGCATGAGGGGAGACTTCCTGTAGGCAGAGCAGAGCTGGGGTGGAAGTGGCAGTGGATAAGGAAGGGGTGCAGAAGGAGGACTAGCAAGCAGGACAGCAGTCAGGCCCAAGAAGAGGCCTGGAAGTTCTGTACCTGTGTCAGCAGAACAGGCAGTTATCTAGAACGGTGAGAGGCACCCGGCAAGCGAGAGACAGTGTGGCTGTAGACGACAGTGTGGGACTGGATGCACCGTGATGTGTGTCAGGAGTGACGGCTGTGACAGTGGGGGATGAAGACAGAGACTGGGTCTCGTGATTTCTGATGGAGTGTATCTATAGATGTGTATTTCCCCATGGAGTGGTGTTTGCAGTTGTTTCAGTAGCCTTTCTGGGTGGTGGGATGTGACTGGGTTTCCCTGTGTCCTCTGTGAGTGAGGGCTTCTCCTTCTCTCTCTTCTCCCTCATGCGAAGCTCTGCATGGCTTGCCACTTCCTTGCTGTCTTTGTGCAAGTCACCACAGCTGTCTGAGCCTCAGTTCGCCCATCTATGGAGTGGCATAGGAAGAGGACAGAGGGATGTTGGGAGGTTGAAGGAGATCACGTATGTGAAGCACGTAGGGAGCATACTGTGTTAGCTAGTATCCTGACCATCTCTGATCAGCTACCTGGGCAGGACTGTGTACCTCTGTGCCTGTTAGGTTAGGGCACAGGGCTCCCTACTGAGGAGAAAAGGTAGGGGGATCAGGGTGTGAGGAGAAGGGATTTCCTCCTTTTCCCTCCCAACAGTTGTGCACAGGCCTTAGTGGTACAAGGCTCTGGAGGAACAAGTACTGGTGCCGGGTACTACAGACGGCAGGGAAAATGGGAGTCTGCCCGGGGGTGGAGAGGCCTGGCAAGGGTGAGGGTCCATGAGAGGAGCCAGCCATGAGGTGTGAGTTGGGCACCAGATGGGCTGAGGCCCCCTGGGGGCAGCCCCCAAACCCCTTCCTTCCCTGGTGACACATCAGCTCCCACTACAGCGTCAGTAGCAGCTCTCAGAGAGTGGGGAGGCGGCAGCAAAATAAGAGAAAAGCAATTTGACGTTTCTAATAAAGCGTCGCTCCACTTTGCCAAATTAATTTTGACTCCCATAATTATTTGCTGTAGGAGCGGCTGCGTTCTCCCCACCGCCGCCTAATGAGGTAATTGGGGAATTAGGAATTAATGACTTTAACAGAAGTGACAACTGACTTCACACTGGGAGAGGCTCTGGGGAGCTGCCTCTCCCCCGGAGTGCAGGGCCCTGAGCTTGACTGCCTCCTAGGAAACCCAGGTGTCCTGCCTCCCAGCTCCCTGGCCGGCCCTCTGCCAGCCTGGCTCCCAGACTGCATGTGCTCCTTGACCACCGTCACTGCCTGGGCTGAGCCTGTGGGGAGAAATCCTCAGAGGAATCCAGGGAGCTGATACTATTCTGGGTGATATTATTACTAACAATAGTACCGAGGAGGATCGACTGTTCCCTTCTCGTGTGTGGGGAGCAGATGATCAGCCCGTCTCCCTGGGGATGTTGTCAGTCTGTGGGTGGTGGATGGGTGGGGCTTGCTAATACTCTTTTTAGGCAAGCCCAGCCTCAGTTTCCCTGCTTTACTGCATCTGAGGAGGCTGCATGCATGTATGACTGTGTGCATGCATATATGTGTGTGGTTTTCCCAGGTTCTGAGAAGGAGACAACTGGACCCCACAAGTGGGAAGGGATAGGACATGGGTCTTCTGAGCCACAGCTGCAAACCTTGTCCCCCAACTTTCTCTGCCAAACCCTAACCCTTGCCCCATCTGTGAGCCACCCCTGCCAACACCCCCAGTGCCACCAAGCCTCTCGGCTCTGCTAGATGCAGGAAGGAGGTGGCAGCTGAATGTTCCACATGTCCAGGTCATGGGGCAGTCTTTCAAGAAGATCCCAAGAGTGTAGCGTGTTTGATGATGGACTGGGTGCCTGAGAGTGTGTGAGCCAGGGGGTCTGAGTGAACCTGTGTGAGTGTCTGTTCCCTGTGGGAGGAGAGCTGAGACCGCATTCAGGAGTGCTGCTGGAAGGTGCAGGAAAATGAAACAGGGGCTCAGGCTTAGTGCCCGGTAGGCCTTCATTGGCTTGGTTAGATGCCTTTGGTCTTGAAGGTAGGTTGGCCTCAGCAGCCTCTTGGATCATCCCACACCCCCACCTCTTTGAGTCAGGATCTTCTTAGGCTGGTGGGCAAAAAGAGAGAACACTGGCTTTGAAGTCAGACTAGCTGGGGTTCAAATCTGGGCTTCCTTCTCATGAGCTGCAAGATTTTGAGATGTTATTTAACTATGTTGAGCCTCAGTCTCTTTCTTGATGAAATGGGGAGCTATGAGCTTCTTCAGTGGGTTGGTGTGGGGAAGAGAGCATGCATGTACAGTACCCACACAGGGCCTGGCATGATTTAGGTTTCAGTGAAGCCCTCTCTCTCACTCTAGCACCACAGGCAGAACTCTTCCTGGGCTGATCCTGGGTTGCCTTTGCAGGGTGTACCATGAGCCTGGGTCCCAGAGATTGCTTAGGCTCTTTCTCCCCTTCTCCAGGCCTCTGTCCCTGTCTGTACTCTGCCTGTCCTTCCCCAGCCCCTAGCTCCAGTCCCTACCCCGACACCCCCATGATCCCCTTTCTTGGTCAGTCTAGCATAGTTTGTCCGTCAACTCTTCTGGTGTCCATCCCACCATACACACAGTCCACACCCCCAACCTCTACCCGCATGGCTGCAGAGGGGCCACCCCCATAGTCAGAGCCTGACCTACTTTGGGCCTGAGAGGCTGCCAGGAGAGGCATGCTAATGCCCTGGTGTGGGTGGGAGCACCCTGGGGGACTGCCTGGTGCAGAGCATACTGGGGAGGAGAGGCTGGAGGCTGGGGATTGGGGAGGGGCTGGGGATCAGACCTTCCTTTGGCAGAGGCCAGCTTCCGTGGACTTATCTGCTGGTCTTGCCTTAGGGAGGCCTCTGCCCTCTATACCCCCAGCTGGTCCCCAGCTTGGCCCAATCACCCCTGTCTGGGCCCAGTGGCCCTTGCACAGAGTAGGTGCTCTGTGAATATTTGTGAATATCCAGGACAAACCAAAAGGCAAGAGACAGGAGTGGTTAGTCTAAGGCGCTTCAGGCCCAGGATCTGCACCCCACAGTGTCTGCCCCCACCTCTAGCCTCAGGTTATTCCCTTGCATGTGGGGAAGGGTAGCAAGCCTGCCCATCTCCTCCAGTGGTTGAGACATGGGAAACGTGACTTGTAAAGCTGTAAAGTGCTGCGGAGCTGGGCTAGTGGTGGCCACAGGAGTGGCCACTGCAAAGGATGAATGGTTGCTCCCTCTGGTGGCTGACCTCCACCTCCCTGTCCCCAGGACCAGGGCACCGTGGGGGTGATCTTTAACGTGGGCACGGACGACATTACCATCGACGAGCCCAACGCCATCGTAAGCGACGGCAAATACCACGTAGTGCGCTTCACTCGAAGCGGCGGAAACGCCACCCTGCAGGTGGACAGCTGGCCGGTCAACGAGCGGTACCCGGCAGGTAGGCGGCGCGGGCCCGGGAAG
>NW_012115266.1:5542773-5566323 GCF_000951035.1 Colobus angolensis palliatus
GCACTGGGGCGGGGCCAAGCGGCTCTGGGGCGGTGCGGGGCTGCTGGAGAGATGAAGCTTGCGAGGCGGGACTAGGGCAGGGGCGTGGCTAGGAAAAGTCGGGATTTGTGGGGGCGGGGCGAGACCTTGGTGGTGCGAATGCGCCCCCTATAGGGGAGGGTGCAGGGCTAAGCTGGGAAGGCTGCAAGGCTAGGGTCCTGTTTGGGGGTGGGGGGAGAAGAGGAGGGAGGGTAGAGGTGAGGAGAATCTGATGCGATTGAGGAAAGGCTGAGTTCAGAAATGAGGGCGACAGATGCGGAAACAGGAGAGAAAATCCAGAAGTAACATAAAATGTGTCTTGGCAAGGAGACAGGGCTGTTACCAAGGGCAGAGCCAAGGAAGGAACCAAAGTCCTTATAAAGAGCAAGTCAGAGATCCGCTTAGGAGATCTAGCGAAGGAAGAGAAGTAGCCACGGAGACTCAGAGTGAAGGACCCCCTGTGTCCAAGGCAGTGAGGGACATGGTGAAAGGAAGGGAAAGACAAGTGACAACAAAAATGAAACACAGGGTCATGTGCATTCAACAACCTTTGTTGACAACCTATTTAGGCATCAGGGCTTGTGCTAGGTCCTGGGGACTCAGTCCCTGCTTGCAGGGAGCCTTGAGAATGCAAACAGACCAAGTTCAACAGGGTGACAGCTGTGGTGGCCAAGGACAAACCAAGATCTGAGGAGTGCAGGAGAGGGACAGAGATGAGGACATGGGGCAAATGAGGAGGCAGAGACTGAAAGATGTTGAGGGAGGCAGAGACAGAGCCTCAGAATGAGAGGAAACTGGAGGGGAAGCAATGGAAAGATACGGAGATAGTACTGAACTATATGCAAAGACAAGGAGAGATGCGGAGAGGTAGATGGAGATGCTGACATGCAGGCTCAGGGAGAGAACAGGTGGACAGAGCCTTGGAAGGGAGCGGAGGAGAGCCCCAGCATGGGAGATAAAGAGGGAGGGGAAACAGAAACACTGCAGGGAAAACTGCAGAAACACAGAGATGCTGAGATACTGTCTGAGCGACATTGCAGTCAGGGCCTGACTGAGAAGTGGAGTGAGCATCTGCGACCTCCATCACTTTCCCAGGCGGAGAGATAGCCAGGCTGAGGCAGAGAAGCTGCCCCATGCTGACTGCGAGCTGCAGGGGCAAAAGGCCAATGTGTACACCTTCATGGGCTCACCTATGCTGGAGTAAAGATGCCAGTACAGGCTTGTGACACCAGTTATGCAGGCTTGTACCCAGACATTTCTGGAAAGTCCCTGGAGATAAAGAGGCCACGTGGCCCCCTAATACATATAGAGGCTGATGTACACACAGGTGAACCTTAGACATATGGACAACTGCAGACATTCATATGGTCAGACAGACACATGAAAAAACAGCTCTGCAGAGGGATGCCAGCCTACATCAAGGCTCTGGGTACATGTAGGGACACTCAAGACCCACCAACCCTCCTACACTAAATTCCACTTACCCTCCACGCCCCGCAACAAGCCAACACTGACAGCTCTGGCTGCGTAGGCATGATCCCTGTGGGCAGCAGACTTCTCTCATTCCCTGATGCACACACACTAGGGCAACCTTTGTAGCAGTGATGACATTGGCCTGTGCTGGACAGGGCTGGGCTCAGAAGCATGAAGACCTCACCATGTCAAGCCAGGACTTGGATCTAGAGCTTCTCCCCTTGGGGCCCAGCAGGCCACCAGTCAGGATGGAAGAAATATTCTTGCTCTCCTCTCCTCAGGGACCCTTGACTAGGGGTGAGGAAAGGCTGCTGGGTGCCCCATGCCTGTAAAGGGGAGTAACATGAGGGCCTGGTGGTTGCCTTTGTGTACTGAGGGCAGATCCTGAGCAATACCAGCAGGTCAGATCAGCAGTATGCATGGGCCCAGAGAGGGGAGACCCTCTGACTTTTTGAGAGCACAGAGACACAGCCCATGGATTCTGAGTCAGAAGGACCTGGGTTTTAATCCTGGATCTCCCACTGGCAAGTGTGGGACAAGTCATCTAGCCTCTCTGAATCTCAGTTTCCACCTCTGAAAGGTGACGATACTTACCTCATAGCAATACTGTGAGAATGTCATTAAACACTAGAATGACATGGCATAGCAAAGGTGCTCAATAAATAGGCCTTTTGTTAGAATTTTTATATACTCAGCCTCCCTCCAGGCAGATGTACATTCTTCTCTTCCTCTTGGAGACACACACACAGGATTGAATGATCTGTTTTTAATTTAAACACAAATGTCCTGAATCTATAGGGAAAGCAGAATCTCCTTGCCTCATAAGCACCTAAGGAGGCACCATCCATACCCATATGAACATGTCATGTGCACCTTCATGGGAGGTGTACATAGGCAGGCCCAGGCCCAGGTCTCTGGGCAGGTGAGCGCAGCTGTGCAGTGAGAGATGACAGGAAAAGCCTCCTGGCCCCACCAGTGTGCACTGAATAGTTTGTCAGTGGCTTACATGGGAGGAGTGGCCAGATTCTCAGTAGAAATCAGTTCCCTTTCCACTCCTGCAGACCGGGATCACCCACAGCTCACAGAGGAGCACAGATCCTCTCAGGTGCACTGATGAACCCCTTTCCACATAGGCTTGTGTGCACACACACATTCACACACATTCCCCTTCCCAGTCTCCAGGGGCTGGAGATTGGTGAGCGGAGAGAGGAACAGGTGGGTATCCCAATGGCCAGCCAAGCTTGGAGAAGAGATGAGGGTTGGAACTGGGGGGAGGAGCCCGGAAAAGAAAAGCCGAGGGCCTGGCAGGGTGAGCAAGATGAGGTCCTGAGACAGCAAGGAGAGGAGACTGGGCTCTGAGCAGAAAATGGTCAAGGTGCATTCGGGGCAGAGGAGGGCGGCGGGGGAGTGTCTGCAGGCGAGGAAAAAGGGGCCAAAGAGAAGGTGAGAAGGGGAAGGGGGCTGCTAGATGATGATCCAGCTCCCACACCACACCTGTAGTGGCTGCCGGGTAGAATGGGAGCCCTGACCAGGGTGAGGAGGCCTTGCAGGGAGTGCAGTGGTGGGGTTGGGAGCAGGAGGGACTTAAGGGGGAAGGTGGTGGTGGGGTCAGGGATGTGGTATGAGGTGGAAATTGAGGGGAAGCTGGGAGTGGAGCACGAAGGCAAAGGGAGTTGAGGTGGCCTGGAGAAGTGGTTTAAATCTCACTGTTCAATGCGCGTGCTGGGTGGCCCCCTAAATGCCGCATAAACCCCGCTTAACCCATCCCTCCCACTTCTAAACTGCCCTCTAAACGCAGGAACCAGCTGGGCCACTGATGCCTCCCACCCCCAACTTAAACCTGCTAAATGCCCCTCCCTCCCCTGCCCGCCCCCCCACTTTGGGATGGGGAAGGAAGGGGGCCACAGCAGCTTAACCACAGATAAACTTGTTTAACCTCTGACCTTTGACCTTCCAGCTCCCTTTCTTTTGTGTCCCTTTCCTTTTCTTCTTTTCTCATCTCTTTTGCGTTGGGTTGCTCCTGCCCCCAGGGTGGGGCTGGCTCTGAACCAGAGCCTAGGGAGGGGGTCGAGGGAGAAGAGGGGCCCAGCGTTTCTTTTTCTCCCTTCCCCTCTTTCTGTGGATGTTGCTGCTTACTCTGAGTCTCCTGAGGATTGCATAATTACTTTTCTAACTCCTTTGGACTTCGCCGCCTGAGAAACCTACTGTCTTTCTAAACTTTTCCAAGGAAACTTTGATAACGAGCGCCTGGCGATTGCTAGACAGAGAATCCCCTACCGGCTTGGTCGAGTAGTAGATGAGTGGCTGCTCGACAAAGGTAATTAACCAGAATTAATTAATTAATTAATTAACTTTAAAAACACTATCTTAAAGGTGCAGAGCTCTCTCTTTCCCCCTCCATGCCTTCACCAACGCCCACCCCCAAGTGAAGGGACAATTGGCTAGCCAGAATGCTCCCTTCCCCTTTGGAGTCAAGGGTCTGTCTGTGCATTTCAGAGTGGTGGTTTTTGGGGTAGGAGTGGGGTTTTTCCTTAGAAGTAGGGGGAGTCTTGTTCTTGTTCTAAACCTGGGATCAACTAGGGTGATCCACAAGATCCCTACCATGGGAGCTCCCCACTGCGATCCCGGCAGTAAATCACAAGCAGGCTGGGAATGCAGGTTGTAGGTAGGTTCCCTCTGCCCAGAATCATCTCAGAGGCTTGGTAAAGGGCCAACGGAGGGCTACAGAGCGTGCAGAGGCAGGAAGCCTTTGGGAAGCAGGAAGGCTGACCTGAGGAGGGTTAGGAAGGCTTCACCAGAGCCATATGAGGAGAAGAGAGAAGAGTGGGGGCCTCAGATCCTACTGGAAGACCCCCAAAGAGAGTGCTGTGGGGCTGCTGTCTCTGGAACAGGCCCAACTTAGTCCAGAAGGCCTCTGAGAAGTTGAGGAGAGACTAAGGGAGGTGGGGCAGGAGGTAGTGGGCCCATAGGGATTTCTACTCCTGCTTGGCTGATGAGGAAGACCGAGCAAGCCCTTGTGAGGCCCGAGTGTGGTGAGGTGTTGCTGGGTGTGATAGAGAAGGCTTCTTGTCACCAAGGGAAGTTGGGGACCAAGGGCAAATCCATCCCATTCCCTTTTGCGGGGGCGGGGGGGCGAGCTCTGTACCTCTAAGGCTAAACTCTAGGGGGGAAGTAGAACTGTTAAACCTCCACTTAACCAGCTGATAACTGTGCTTTTAAATGTCCACTGGGGCCTTCCCCAATTAAAACCCCCAAATGTAACTTCTAGCCCCCCATGCCTGTGGGGCCTAAACCTGCTGATAACCAGATGTGATAAACCCATAACAGGACAAAAAGTTAAAGGGACTGTAACAGACATCGCTAAAACCTACAGCCCCCAGCCACACTGGGCTGCTCTCTCCAGCGGGGTGAACTTTAACCCTTTGAAGAGTTCATGGCAGATGGGGCCAGGGGCCACAGGGACCAAGTTTGCTAACACTGTGGCTTCCTCTCTATTACCAACCTCCCTCTTCCAGAATCAGAGAGGCCAAGGGAGCAGCCTGGGCTGAGGCTGGGACAACTTGTGACCCCAATAGCAGGGAGAGTTGGACAGGCCCTATTGGGGGGTGGGGGAGGATTTGTGGTTTAGATGAAGGAGAGCCAGGACCCTCCTTCCCCTTCTCCTTAGATCTGACTTTCCTCTTCTAGAAAATAACCGATTGGACTAGAGAGATAGTTCCCAAAGTGTGAAAGAAGGAACTCGCTTTTTTGTGGTCTTAGCCAAGTATTTCCCCTTTCTGAGGCTCAGCTCTCTCCTCGGTAAGAGGGGACAGTGATGGTTACTCAGCCCACCTCACAGGCATGTTATGAGGATGAGAGGAAAGAAACATCAGGAAAGTACCCCAGAACAAGGTCTGGGGATGCTTGGAGGGCATATTTTATTGTTAGCGCCTGACATATGGTAGGTGCTCAATAAATATTTATTGGATGAATCCATTTTCCAGTTCCAAAGCATGTCCTATGAAACAGTCCCATGAGATGCTTCACAATAGAGAGATTTGTGGTAGAACGAGTTTGGGAAGTGCTGAGTCCTGTTTCTTCCTCTTGGAGATGCCTATGTGCATTAGTTTAATAAAGACTCTGAGAAGCCCTTGGAGAAAGAAACCTGTTTGGTTGTGAAATGTTTGCTTCCCCAACTCATTTGACCACTGTGATCCTTGTCTCCTTTGTTTTCCTCATGATTCTTGTGTCTGGGGATAAACTTGGATGCAGAGGTCTTCCTGAGCCTCTCTGGGTCTGGCATTCCAGGGCCTGTCCCAGAGCTGCCACCACTGGCCCTCTGCCTCTTGGGCTCTTGGCCACTGGTAGTGAGCATTGCTGGTCCAGGGCCTATACTTGCCTGAGTGGGCAGTGGGAGGGTGCTGGAGGAGGAAGGAAGACTGAGTGGGGGGCTGGGGAGACACACCAGTGGCCATCATTGGCTAGAGGCTGGAAGGATGTTTGGATGTCCCAGAGGCCTGGGTGTCCCAGAGAACCTGTGTTTCCAAAGAGGTTGTGGGCTTCACAAGTTGGACTCTCCTCAGCCCAGGTTTTGGGGGCAAGGCTTACAGGCACCTAACTCTAAACCAGATCTTTAACGAGGCACTAACCAGAGGCTAACAAGGGCTAAGCCAGGTCTAAAACCCCCAGTGCCAGCAGCTGAAGGTTCCGGGGGAGATGGGGCAATGTAGTAGGCCCTCTGCCCAACCCCTCCCCCCAAAAAAAATAAGCAGCACCAAAACCAAAGTTAAATCTAAACTTAAACATAATAAACATCTTTTCTAAAAACCAAACCAAAACAACAAACTCAGAGGGTTAAACCGACCCCCAGATCCACTAAAAACAAACAGAACAGCCCAACCCCACCCAGCTGGGAATTCTGAGGTGTCATACTGCTGAGTGTGGGGTGAGATTGGAGCTGGAGCGGGTTATATTGGCTGTCAGTGAGCGAAGCAAGGTCCCTTTAACATTTTCCATTTCTGTGCTTGCATGTCCAGGTGGGGAGGAAGGGCTTGGCTTACCAGGGCCTGGTCCCAGGCAGTGCTGGGCCTTGGCAGTCCGGGAGAAGAGAGGGGATCCTGGCCAAGGGTCAGAAGGCCTGGTCATAGGCGGGAGGTCAGCCTGGGCAGGTTGCTGCTCCCACACACCATCACACTGTCTCACCTCCTTCTCTGTTCTCACACGCACCGACTCCACCTTGGCCTGGCAGCTACCTCCTCTGTCTCTGCCTCTGTGTCTCCTCTATCTGCCTCTTCCAGGGGCTCCATGGCTTTATGGCTCGGGGCTGGACACTGGGGCAGGATGTTTGGGGAAGCAGAGGGAGAAGATGGGGATGGACTGAGGGAAGAGGATGAAGAGGGGAGATGGCCTTGGAACTGGAGAGGAGAGGGAATGGGGAAGGTGGGAAGGCTTGCACATGGTGGGGAGGAGGGGCTGGGCTCGTCTTCCCCAGCCCGTGTGTGCCCTGGGTGCCCTCCCCTTCTGGGGTCCCTACCTGGCTGGGCTAGGGGCTGTGGCTGACAAGGACTTTTCCTTTGGTTGTTTGCCCCTTCCTCATTTCTCCCCGTCCCCTCCTCCCTTACTGGCTTCCTCCTCCATTCCTCTTTCCTCTCCTTGGCTTCCTTCTCTTCTTCCTTCCCTTCCTGGTCTCCCCTCACTGCCTGCCCCTTCTCTGTCACCCCCTCCCCTCCCCCAAGGCCGCCAGCTGACCATCTTCAACAGCCAGGCTGCCATCAAGATCGGGGGCCGGGATCAGGGCCGCCCCTTCCAGGGCCAGGTGTCCGGCCTCTACTACAATGGGCTCAAGGTGCTGGCGCTGGCCGCCGAGAGCGACCCCAATGTGCGGACCGAGGGTCACCTGCGCCTGGTGGGGGAGGGGCCGTCCGTGCTGCTCAGTGCGGAGACCACGGCCACCACCCTGCTGGCTGACATGGCCACCACCATCATGGAGACTACCACCACCATGGCCACTACCACCACGCGCCGGGGCCGCTCCCCCACACTGAGGGACAGCACCACCCAGGTGAGGCCCCACTCTGGCTGGTGGATTAGGGCAGGGATAGGTGGGGATGGAGCTGATATCTGCATAGCTACAGTAGTGGTGCCTAGAGTGAGGGTCCAAGGGGTCTGTTGGGATTCTGGAGGCTGCTGTCTCTGACTTTGTTGCCATGGTGATGGGCAAGGTCATCTTTCAGGAAGTGGCCTTCACCCTAATGACCAGGCATCTTGTGATGTGGGGGTGATCACTATTTCTAGAGGGACCATCCCCAGAGTTGGGGAGGAGTTTGATGGCCCAGTTATATGAGAGAAGACCACCCTACCTAAGAGAGATGAAGTCTGCACTCGGGGTGAGAGTGGGATGGCTCCTTCTGCTTCCCCAGTGAAGGCCATGCCTAGTGTTCTGTGTGGGCAGAGAGTGGGAGATGGATGGTACCAGGCTGGCCTTGCTGTGGGCAGGGGTGACAGCATGGGAGGGCTGGGTGCAGTCACCTGGCATGGGCAGCCACTCTCCAGAGGCTGGTGGAAGCTAGGAGGAGCCTCTCCTTGTTTTCTGGGTTCCCTGCAGTGGGAAAGCCCTGGCTGCAAGTTCATTGCCTTCACAAGCCCTGTCTATGTGACTGTGAGCAGGCACCACAACTCAGGCAGCTTCAGTGTCCTCTCCGTCTGTGCATCTGAGGGAGTCTCAGGGCAGACAGTTCCCTGGTGCTCACCCCACCTGCTGATCTGGATGGCCCCAGCTACCTAGTCCCAGGCTGCCTGCAGCACAGCCTGGCAGGGAGGAGGGGCCTTGAAGCACATGGAGCTCACCCCACCTGCTCAGATGTTTCCTGGGTCAGGTCAAGCCCTAGTGATAGGGCAGGACTGGAGGGGCCTGCACCCGGGGAATGGGGCTCCGCTGCAGCAGGACTTGCCTGTGTGACTTCCTGAGGCAGCCCAGGCTGGGCTGTTTTCTAGTTGTTGCCTCCAGTGCCTGCTCTGACCTTTAGCACAGGGAGGGCTCACACCTGGCATGAAGGCCTTTTTTGGCCACCCCTTCTCTCCCCATCATCCTGTCTGGCAGCCTGTGGCTGTTAGGCACTCTCTGTCCTTCTAGGGTGAGGGCAGGATCTGGGGGTGGCCATGAGGACGTGCCCCTCCCTCTGTCACCAGTGTCTTCAGCTTCTCCTCTGAGGGGTGGGCTCCATGCTTTAAGGCTCCTCCTCCCTGCCAGTCTGTGCTGCAGGAAGCCTGGGACTAGGCTAGCTGGGGCCATCCAGATCAGAGAGACAAGCCTGTACCCACTTCCTCTCTGCCAAGAAAGCTGAGGGGACCTGAAGACTTTGCCCCTAGGGAGCAGGGAGCCCCTCGGGGAAAGGTCTGGGCTGTACCCAAGGCTGGGTACCCACCATGCCCAGTGCCCTTCAAATCGTAGGGGATGAGGGGCCATCTGGTCTCAGTGGGAGGCTGATGGGCAGATCATCCTGGTGGAAGAGAGAGGGGGGGTCCCAAGAGTCACTGCTGTGGTGAGGAAGCCCAAGATGGAGGCTGGTGCTGAGGGGGCAAGAATGCAGAAGGGAGCTGGGTCCTCCAGGCACCACCTTGCCTTTGGGTGAGTGAGGGCTGTTGAGTCTGAAGATTAGGGGCTGGGAGGAGGCAGGTTATGACCCTTTCAACCCTGCTCGTCCTTGTCGTTCAGCCTAGCTCTCTCCTCCCCTTCCTGCAGTTTCTCGGGCTCCTTTCCTGCCTGGACTTTCGGTTTCCCTCCTTGGGTCTCCTCCCTCATACCCCTGGGCACCCCCCTCCTCCTTACACTCACTCATCTTGGGGATTCTCTTTCTTTGCAATCAGTAAGAGAGAAAATGCTGACAAAGTCGACTCCTGTTGTCATGGCAACCACAGCCCTAATTATTGTGTGCAGCCGGGCTCTCTCAGACTCCAGGAAAGGAGGTTGTGAAAGAGATGAGGGGTGATGGGTGGTGAAACTGGAGCCAGGAAGCCCCTCCAGGGCCTGGTCCTGTTCTGCCTGTGCTGGCCTCTGCAGGCTCCGCCCCGTAGGGCCTTACCTCCCCAGCACTCCTTCCCTGAGGCATCCTAGACCCTTTTGCCCAGGCCCTGCAGGTCAAAGTCTGGTGTCCACTCTCCTCACTTCCCAGAAATAAAAAGCACCACATGTGCTGTTTCATTGACCCTCGGAAGCCATGAAAACCTGCAGGGCTGCTGTTGGGAAGTTCCCTGTGCATAGGAGGAAGTGGAGGCCTGAGGTCAGCCAGCAAGAGATGGAAGGGCTGGCACTCAGACCAGGCTGGTCCGTCTCAGCCCAGGGGCATCCTGTGTACCACCATGCACCTCAAGTGGCAGCTGTGGGATCTGCTGACCTGCCTGGAACCTCTCTTTCCCCACCCCTTCTCTTGCCCCCCAGAACACAGATGACCTCCTGGTGGCTTCTGCTGAGTGTCCAAGTGATGATGAGGACCTGGAGGAGTGTGAGCCCAGTACTGGTGAGTGCCTTTCCCCCCTCCCCTGCCCCGGGGCCCTCTGTGACGCTACCGGGAGGGGGGCGACTGTCCCTGCCACCTGGCCCAAGCCCCAGGGCCTGCTGCCAGGCCTTAGCTTTCCCTGATAGTTCCACCTTGCCTAACATCCTCCCAGTCCCTCAGATGCTCTCTGGCAAGATGCCTTTTGGTTCCCAGCCCCTCAGAGGTAGTGAGGTCCTTAGCCTGGGATCCTGGGGTTGAGAGCCAAGGGGTGCTGGGAGAGAAGGAGGGAGACTTTTCCCTAGAAGATGAGTAACTGCAGCTCCCATGAGTCCCTGGGGTGGGGGAGGGTGAACATGGCTTAGGAACTACAACTCCCATCAGTTCTTGGGTCCAGAATCACAACTCCCGCCTGCTCCTGAGGCCTAGTGCTCTCTAGGCCACTAGTAGAGGAGATCTCTCCTGGATCCTGGGCCTTCCGCTTCTCCTGGGTGTTGGGAGGTGTCCTGTGCTCTTGTCTGAAGGGTTCCCAGAGTGGACACTGCCAGGACTGCCAGGGCAAGGTGAGGCAGTTACTACACAGTGACTGCTCTGAATCTGATAGTGTGCTGGGTGGGAAGTCTCCTCTAGACTAGACTGTGGTCTCCTGGGGAAGATTAGGGCCTGAGGTCTGGCCCAGATTCTAGTTGGGGAGCTGCTGTAGGAGGAGAGCAGGGCTGGGAGGGAAGGCTTTCCAGGGCCTGGGGCACTGGGGCCAGGGAGTGCTTTCTAGGCCTCTGCTTGATACTTCTTGCTGGAGCCAAGAATGCAGCCACAGAGAGAGACCAGGCTGGCAAAGCGGGGGTGGCCTTGAGTACTGCTTGAGAAGTGTGGGGTGTGGAGTGGTGCAGCGAGTGCCAAGGCTGCTCATTTGAGCAGGTTGGGGGTGGCCGGGAGCAGCTGGGGGAGGGTGGGATACTTGAGGCTGGCAGAGGGAACAGAGAAAGGACTGGATGTGGCCAGATTTCCCAGTGGAGGAGCGTGGGCCTTGGTGGCTGCCAGATGAGTCTGTGGGAGTGGAGGGCCACCCACATTTCTCACTTGGGCTGCTGGAGACTTCTCCCCATTACCTTGCAATGGGTCGCACCTGGGTTGTTGGTACCAGAAGGCTGGAGGTTGGGGCAGGTGCTTGCAGGGTTGGGGGAGATGACGTGGTCAGAAGGTGGGCAGTATGCCCTGGGTATATCCTGTGAATCTGGCCTGGGGCCTCCCAGCTCCAGAAAAGACATTCAGGCTGAGGGTGGGCCACGATCTTGGAAGGAGTGTGGTTAGAGCATGGCCTGTGGAGCCTTGGGGCAGAGGCTCAGCTTCAAAAACCAAGGGCAGAGGGTTTCTGGGGCACAAGCCCTCAGATCCAGAGACTGAAGCCCAGTTGCCCTCCATGTCCTCCGAGTAGGCTAGAGCTGAGAGGGATTATTCCCATGGGCCCGGGCCCAGGGAACTTCAGGGGAGCTGCCAGCTGCTGGGCTAGAAAGGCCTTCCCTTCCATAGCCCAGGGCCTGTGCTTTCTGGAACAGATGCCTTCGTCTCTAGGAGGCCCCTCTGCTGAGTGCTGTCACTTCTTCCCTCCGGGCGATCTTGGCTCAAGGATGCACACTTCAATGCCTCCATTGCTTTGGGGGGCTCTGGGCATCTGGCAGCTTCAACACACAGCACCCCCTGCCCTGCTTTACTGCTGAGCTCTAGGCACTTATTGGTGACTCCTGTGGCCAACACAGCACTCCTAGCCCAGGCCTGCTGGAAGTGCCTGTGATGAGTGGCCCCATGAAAGCTCTGGGATGGGGCTCTGTGGACAATGGTCTTTGAGGGTCCTGAGGAAAGGGCACGGAGTGGCATTACCACATGTGTTCATACACAGGTGCCCATGTTCACACACTCTGGGACAGGAACTCCTGGGTAACAGGAGGAGTCTCTGCTTTCCCTGCACCCTGCAGAGGGGTATCTGGGGCCAGATGGTCACCACGTAGGGACATGCAGTACACACTGGACCCCACCTGGGCCATACTTTGTCCACCGAAGTTCTAGCCTCCCAGCCCTGGCTTGGAGTCTAGTCAAGGGCCTGGGTCTGATGCTGAATGGGTGTATTGGTGGTCTGAACTCTTTTAGGCTGCATTAGGGCAGAGGGTAAGGAGGAGTTGAAGCAGGTGGGTCAGCTGGTTTCCAGTCAGGGATCTGTGAGGTCACTGACTATTGAGCCACCCTCTTGGGGAAAGGGACAAGTAGAGGATGAAGGGTGGAGGAGGTCTAGAAGTCTGGGATAGGGAGGGACTGGTAGCCGTTCCAGCAGCCAGCTTTAAAAATAGGGCCAGGAGGGAGGGCAGAGTACACTCTGGAATCCCCAGAGGAAACTGCCAGAAGCCACAGCCTCTCCCCCAAGCCTGCATCGCACATGCTTACATGTCCACATTTGTACCACAGTGAAAGGTTTAACGATGGATCCTCATCATCCCAATGGGAGGCCAGGCAAGGACCAAAATGACTCCAGGGTCTCCCAGGCTGGTGTAGACCATGCCATGCCGTCCAGATCCTCTCCAGCCAGTCTCTCCCAGGCCCCAGTGCAAGGAGGCTTTTCTCCAGCAGATGGCCAGGCCTCCCTTGGCTCCAGTGTCAGAGGTGGGGGCAGCTTGGCAGGAGACCCCATGGTGTTTTACCTCTCCTACCTTGCAGATCCCCATCCCTGGGTCTAGGATCATTCCTGCTCGCTCACCTTTCCACCGTTTTCCTAACCTGGGCTCCTCCACAGACCCTGGCCCATACTTTCTCCCTTGTTTAGTGAGACCATCATCTACACGGTTATTTTAGCTGAGGTTGGCTTTTGAATGGGAGTGTCTTTAGTGGGGCATGCACCATTAGTAATGTGACCCACTGCTAGTTGTCTCAGCTGGCCCAACCCACACATTGTGTTCTGGGCCTGGCCCCTGAGGGGATCTGACTTTGCACAACCTGAGACATATAGGAAGAGAAGAGCACATACAGGCTCAGACCCACAGAGGCAGTGTCTGTATGCACATGTATGACCAGAGGCACCACACACATACAGCCCTGCACATACATTTACAGACCCACCAGCAAGCTCACATGGACCCACTTCCACACACACACACACACACACACACACATTCAAACCTAGAAGGGCACACACTATTTGTACCTAGGCTAACAGAGGCGCACACATGCTTAGACTCCAAGAGACATGTGTGTGCTTATAGCCTTCTGAAGTCCATACACACAGATACACACCTGTTGAGACTCACAGAAGCTCAAACTCATGCACACATGCACAGCCTAATGAAAGCACACACATGTACTCAGAGCTACCAACTCTTGCGTGTGTGTGCTTAGAGCTCCAGAAATACCCACAGAGGCACTCAGATGCACACGTGTGCACCTACTCAGCTCCCAGAGGTTCACACTTGCATGTGTGTTCAGTTAAACCAAGGCACACACACACATTGTGTGTCTCAAACTTACCAAGGCACTTGACTGTGTTCTGAGCTATGTGTACATGCATGTTCAAACCCACTGAGGCACACTCACACAGTATCTACTGACAGTCATGCTGAATGTTCAGAATCACACACACATGCTCAGACCCAGAGACAGACTTGCATATTGCAGACACTCAGGACACACACATCTGTGTTCAGACCTGAGTGTGTGTGTGTATGTGCTTAGGCCTAGTAAGACATATACCTTGTGACACACTCTTGGACTCACAGATTATACATCTGTGCTCAGCTCAGTGGCACACGTGTGCAGATCCACCTGTATAACACACACAGGTGCTTAGACCACAGAATCCTACACCCGTGTTCAGACATGCAGATGTTCACATGTGTTCCAGAACTGCAGAGGCATGTAGGCATGTTCAGATCAGGCAAGTAAGCAGTGTGCTTAGACCCACCATAATGCACATGTGTGCCCACATGCACTCACAGAAATGCACATCTATGACCAGGCTCACAGAGGTACATGTGTGGGTAAGTATACTCACCATGATACACACATACATATCTGCAGAGGGGTGTACTCATGCACCAACATGTGCATCCAACCCCCAGATGCCGACATGTACACAAAGGTGCACCTGGATAAGACTCACATGAGTTCAGGTGTGCACATTCTCAGAGGCAGGCTGTGTGCTCAACCTCAGGGGTCTACATACACACACAATTTGTTCGGCTTCACAGACCTGCACCTCTCCCACCAAGCCCACCCCTATAGAAGCTCATATTTCCATGCACACTCATGTGCTGAGTGCCACAGTAGTGTACACACACACACACACACACACATGCTCACCTGCTGAAACATACATACTGGTTCACACTCACTGAAGAATACATAGGTATACACATACACATAGACGTGCAAGTTCATGTGCTCAGACCTGTACAGAGGTGTAAACACACACACACACACTCTCGGGCCTCCATTAGCCCACACAGGTACAGGTACACTTCTGTGCTCCAAAGTACCCATGCAGTGGCACACAGAAGGGCACACACATATCCTCAGACCTGTAGGGCATGCACACATGTTCAGACATAGTACAAAGCGTGCCTGTATGCCTGTGTGGTCCCACTCAGGCAAGTATACGCAGTTGTTTAGACCCACAAAAGCACACACATACACACATGTGTATTCAGATTCACCCAGGTCCACATATGCCCAGACCCACAGAAGCAGCCTTCTGCACTTACCCCATGCAAGCATCCCTCCTGAGGCATTGCCCTCATGCACACATAAATGAGACCCTCAGAGGCACATGCAGGCTTAACTCCACAGAGTCACAGACACATTTGCCCAGACCGGTAGAACCACAGTGTGTTCAGATTCCAAGAGGGTCTCAAAGTAGCACTAGTTGCTATAATAGACAACATCTATTGGTTTAACACATAGACATGTATTTCTCATTCACGTAAATTATAAACAAGTGTTCCTGATTGGTGGGCCACTCTTTTCCAAGTGATGACTCAGGGCTTGGTCCCTCTCCATCTTGTGGCTGCACCATCTTCAAGAGGTGACTTCCTGAGTTGCGGTGGCATGGAGTTGTGAAGTGGAAGATTTTATGGGCCAGCTGTAGGAGAGGCTCCCAGGCTCCTGCCCACATTCTGTTGCCTGGAGCTCAGTCATGGGGCCCAACCTAACTTTAAGGAAGGCTGTGAGGTGTGGCCTTGCTGTGCCCTCAGGAGGAAGCAGAAACAGGTCTGGGGCCCAACTAGTGAATGGTTTGTCACTGGCTTGCCTGTGGGTCATCAAGGATCCATGTCACTCTTCCTCACCTCCAGGACACACCCACCCCTCCCCAGGAGACCACCCAAAGTCCCAACCATTAGGGCATTCATCTCAAAGCTGATGATGTCTGGGAGATGGTGGCCCTCCACATCCGGTCAAGACCTGGCTCCTCTGGAATGGGGAGCCATATGTGATCCAGATACCCAAGAACTAAATGGATAATTTATCTCACTGCTCCCACAGCCCAACACACACCCAGAATACTGTGGTGTGGGGCAGAGTCGACAACTGTAATAAAACCTCCCATACAAAAAAGGGAAAAATGGAAGACACACAGCAGCCTAGATTCACACAGGCCAATGTGTGCTCCTAGCGCTGAGGAAATCCAGCAGGCAGGCAGGCCAGGCTCTCTGCCCCTGCAGTGGGGGAAATTTCTTCATTAAACCCTGGAAGAGACTCTGCTCTCTGGGGGAGACTCCCCTCTCCTTTGTCTGGGGTCCCTGGCTCTCCCCTCTGGGAAGTTCCTCCTGGTCCTCCCATAGGTGTTGTCTGAAGTGGGTGTTGGGAACAATGTCCTCCTTGGGGGTGCTGTAGCATGATAGCCTACCCCTGCTCATGCAGATTTGGGGCCCAAGGGTGGTTTAAGGTTCAAAGTAGCCATACCTAGACACAGTTCTCAAGCCTCACTTATTTCCTTGTTGCTCCGCCCCCATGCCTCTTTCTCTTCATACAGTGGTGACTGTCTTGAGGACATTTGAAACAATAGGTGGGAGGTTGGCTGGGGGGCAACCCCTAAATCTGATCCTTGAGCAAGGCTGAGTGTTCTTATTGGGTGAGGGTGAGAAGCTTTACTGCACCATTGTCCCTCAAAGCCTTTTCACTTTTCTCTCTTACTGTTTGGAAGCAGTGGCCTCTTCTGACTCTTGTGGGATACAGATTTCTGGGCTGTCTGTATTCTTTTCACTTCTGCTTGCAAATCAGCCAATTCTTGCTTCCTCATACTCCTTGCCTCCTTGGTCTCCTCCTTGTACTATGCCACTAAAAGCAGAAAGTAGAAGCCTCATGTTCACTGGCCTTTCCCAGCCCTTTCCCTCAGTGCCCAGAGTCTACAGGCAGTGCCTACCCTTCAGGTCCTCATGAGCAATGGTGCGCACCACATGCTTTGCCACTGCATTACGTGGGTTTCATCTTCCCAGCCTCCACGCCTTGGATTGTCACGAGTGCCTTCTCAGGTTTGTGTTATCGTGACATCCATTTCTGGTTCCAGTGTCTATATTAGTTAAAGTAACATTTGTTTCTGTAACAGATAAGCCCCGGATCTCCGTAGTTAATTCAAGAGGAGTTTCTCACTCAGGTGCACCCTACCTGGGTGTGGCTGATCAGCAGGTGGCTCTGCTGCAAAGAGTGCTTTAGGAATCCACACTCCTCCCATCTGTGGCGCCTCCATTTTCAACCTGTACTTTCCAACATCACTGTAGGAGAAGGAGCATGGAAGGTGGCACCAGGAGGCTGCTGGGGCACTGGTACAGGCAGTGCCCACTACTCAGTCACACACCAGGCCTACTCACAAGGAATGTCGAGAAATGTAGTCTTACTGCCCAGGAGAAGGGAAAATGAGTTTGGTGAAGGATGCGTTCCCTGGGGTGCATTCACATGTTCTGGGGCACATTCATCTATGCACATGTGCACGTAGAACTCAGAGCCAGGCTCAGTGGCCGGCAGGCACATGCCAGAGCCAGAGGTCCTGACATGCACTGACATGCACATGCTCATGCTCAGATCCATCTAGGTTCACATACATGCATGTACACATGTGCTTGGGGCACAGAAACACAGAGCCTCTGTGTGTGTGTGCGCGTGCATATGCCACAATGTACCATTTTTTTCTTACCTTGAAATACCCTGGCCTCTGCCCTTGCTGTACTGGTGCTTGTGGGTGGTAGAGGGCACCTTCCTTCAGGGCACCATACACAGTGGCACAGATTGCTCTCTGCTCGCACAGGTGAGTAGGGGCTGACATCCGCCCAGAGCTCTGCTTGCCCAGCCGTGTGTCCTGGGCACCAGAACAGGACCGTCCACTGAGAGGAAGAATGGTTTTTCCAATATTGCATGAAGGTACTGTTTGTGAAGTCATGTACCACAGGGTCACGTCCGCATAGAACTGTCTTTTCTAACCCCCGTGAAATGCCCTGTAGGCTGGTGGCTTTCTTGTCCCTCACAGCCTGGGCAGGGCCTCCAGCTCACTGCTTAGTCTCAGACATGCTCAACCTCAATTCTAGACTCCCCTTTGGGGGTGGGCACACCTTACTTGGGTGAGAATGGGGTTCTTGGGTAGATTTCCAGGCAGGGGCCTTCTGTTCCCTAAGGGCAGAAGGGGCTAAGTTTGTTGGGCCGGCAGCCCCCAGAGGAAGGAGAGTTGGGGAGGAAGGGGAGATCAGGAATGGCTGGTGGTCTCCCTGGTCAGGGATGGCATTCTCTAGTAAGTGGGACCCACATGCATTGAAATTCAGCTTTTCTTAGGATGCAGAGGAGTGTTGGGTGGGCGGGTGGTGTCTGTGGTAAGTATGCACCTGTGAGTATTTTCCAAATGCCGCAGCTGCCTGAAATTGGGGAGAGGCAGGAGGCTGCCTGGGGTCCTACCAAACTCCACTGACTCCTAGGAACACCCCATTCCAGGACGCATCCTTGGTGTAGAGCTGGACCATGAGTCGTTGTGAGTCTGCACCCACAAAGCCCAGCAGCACAGGCAGCGGTGGGGCTTTTGGCAGGGAGGAGTCTCTGAGGATTCTGGTCCTCCCCTCCTCCAGGTCCTGCCAACTCCTCGCCAGGACAGCCTCTTCTTATCCTTCCTGAACTGGTGTGTGATCTGGGAAAGCCCAGCACCCTAGGTTAGGTGACTTGACTGCCCCCAGAGCCTAGGCCAGGTTGAGTGAGCTCAGGGAAGGAAGTCCTCATGAGTTCTCATGGGTTCTCCAGAGCCTTTTATCTTGTGGAGAGGAAGTGGGGTGTGGGACACTGGGAGGAAACGGAGAGGAAGCCATGTGGAAGACAGAAGCTACCATGAGAAGGGAGCATCAAGGGGGCGTCATGGCAGTGTGGGGGGTGTGGGTGAGGGGAGGACACCTTAGGAGATGGTGCAGTCAAAGCCTTGGGCAGAGAAACCCCAGAGGAGCTGCAGATGCAGGGACAGGACTGGGACCCAGATATGGAGACCAGGAAGCAGCTGGGGTTGGAGGAGCAAGAGGTCAATGTGAGCAGGCCTGGGAGGAGTCTGGGGGCAGAGGAAGGCTGCAGAAGGGTGACCCGAGGAGCCTGTGTGTCCCAAGGGCTTAGCTAGGGCAAATGGTTGTAGGGGGCTCAGGCTGGGTAAGACTTGTCTGTGGTCCAAGACCTGAAGCCCCCCATGCCCTAGCCTGACTGGGGGACAGCAGGTTGGTAGAGAGCTGAGCTCTGTGCCCTGATCAGCCTGTCAGCCCCTCTAGGGCAGGATGTGGCCTCAGCAAGGGCCTCCTGGTCTGGTCCTGTGCCCTGGGCCTGGCACTTTGCTGGGGCCCCAACTATGGCCAGCCAGCTTAGGCCAAACCTTGATGCTGGGGTTTCCAGCAGCAGCTGGTGGCCCAGTCTAAGATGGAAGGTGGCGAGCTGGGGTAGGAGATGGTTTGTAGAGAAAGGCTCCTGCCAGGCTGAGCTCTCCACAATGCCTGCTGCCTAAGAGGGTGGAGGGGGTGGGGTGTTTAGAACTCTGCTGCTCTGGCCTGTGAGAGAGACACCCACTCCCTTCCCTAGATACCTAGCCTGGCCTGGCTCAGAGGAAATGCCTGAGGAATATTGCTCCCTTTCCCCTGGAAAAGTATAACGAGCCCCAACTCTGTGCCAGGCCCACTGCCGTTGGCCCTTCCCTGGCAGTGAGTAAAAAGCCATGCCTCCAGGACAGAATTGGGGTATGGTGTCAGAGGCACTCAGGCAGGGAGCATCCTCTGCCTGGAAGAGGAGGTGTTTGACCAGACTCTGAGATGTCAGCAGGGAAAGGTGTTCTGAATAGAAGACAAAGGTCAGGTAGAGGGCTGGTGGTATGGACCAGCAGGAAAGACCCCAGAGGCACTCAGGGTTCACGGAGGGAGGGGAATCCTGCCATGATTGGGCCCAGGTTACCACCGCTCGAGGGGCTGCCAACCCTCCTGAGAGCTGACAGCTGAGTTTGCCCCTTACCTGGGGACCAGGGTGCTGGCTTTCCTCGTCTGGGTCCCAGGTGGGTACAGGAAGACATACTTGTTTGTCCAAAGGCTAGAGGTCCCACGAGAGCCAAGCCTTGGCCTCATCCTGGGCCTGGAGCCCAATACCCCAGTTTTATAGATGAGGAAACTGAGGCCCAGAGACTGGAAGAAAGTTGCCCACAGTCACACAGGAACTCAGTGACAGAACAGGTGTTCTGTTATCCAAGTTCACATCCAAGCCAAGAGTCAAGTAGTCCCAACAGATTCCTGGAGACATTGGGAGGATGACTTAGGCTTTCTTGGGCTCCTTATGAGATCTAACCCTTCCCCGGCCTCACTTACCTTGCCGGGCACCTACACCTGGTGACCTTGGGAAGTCCTGCCCACCCAGGCCTCAGCATTCTTATCCATAATGAGCTGGGATCGGATAGTCCCAGCTCCACAAAACATGCTGCTTTGCTCTTAGTTCAAAGTTTTTCACTGTGACTGAGCCTTTGGAGGGCCAGGAGCCCTGGGGTTTCAAAATCTAGGGTGTAGGTGAGCCCCTGGCCAGGGGAGATTGGAGTCTGGTTGGAAGAGCAGCCTGGGGAGCTCAGCAAGGCTTCAAGTTCAATGGAAAGGTCTTGGCTACAGGCTGGCTTGTGTGGGCAAGGACAGCTCTGCGACATTACTGGAGCTTGTGATCTGAAGGTTGGCAACAGTGTTTGAACTCAGCGCAGAGGTAGAGGGCTGTGGGTGGGTGGGGAGCAGGAGAAGACAACCAAGATGTGAAGGTGGAATGTGGCTGGTCTGGCTGCAGTGGGGCTGAAGTGGGGCAGGTGGGACCTGGCAGTGGAGGCCCTGGGGTGCTTTTCCACCAAGAGGCTGAGGGGCTTCTGGGCACGATCTAGGAAGACCACACCCTGCAGAGACCAGCGAGAGGCACTCAGATGTTGGCAGGGCTTAGGCTCTGCTGGAGAGCCAGAGAGGAAACCTCCAGCCCTTGTAAGGCCCAGAGGTGCCTCTGCAAGAGGAGCAAGTCCTCCCACCAGCCACCTAGAGCCAGCCCCAGCTCCCTTCTACCCCAAACCAGGAGGTTGCACTATTTTGCTTTGAGAGGAGGCCCAGGAGGCTGATGGGAGTCACAGTTGTTGACCGAGTGGCTGATGGGAATTGTGGTCTACACTCCTCCAAGGACTGATGGGAGTTATAGTTCTCACCTTTTGGGGGCTGATGGGAATTGCAGTTTCTGCCCACGGGACTCCAGTTATAAGACCTAGAGATGGGGAGACCCATTCTCCCCTCACAAAGCCCTCCCCACTCATTCCCATGGGCCCTATTTAGCAGGTGCTTCCCCCCCAGATGGCTGTGTATGTATTTTCTTTTCTTTTTTTGCTTTCTTCTTCTTTCCGTTGTTTTATTATTGTTTTAACAATAATAAGAGGGCCAGAGGCAGTCAAGCCCTGGCCAGGTCCTGGCGGCCCATGGGGGTTCTGGGGAGGGGGAGGGGGGAAGTCAGTGGGGGTCAGAGGTGGAGGGTGAAGAACGAGAAAGTTGGGGAGTTAGGCTTAGCTCAGGAACCATGTGTCCCTGCCCACTTCCCTCACTCCTTCCTTGTCCCGCCCCACCTCCCTGCCTCTACATGGCTTCTCCCCACCCCTCCCAGAGTCCTATGGGACAGGACTCTGCTCCAATGCATCCGACTCCTCCCTGCCCACTCTTCCTCATGGGCCACCTCACCTCCCACTTTCGATGTCTCCCCTCCCATGGCCACCCTGCAATTAGCCTTCCAAGCCCCCTCCCATGGCCGTCCCCTCCCAAGACCTCTCACCCATGTAGCAATCCCTACATGGCTGCCTGTCATGTCTCTACTCTCCAAGCCCTCCTGCCCACTGTTCCTCCCTCCCCCATATGCTGACACCAAGTGGTGGAAACCGCCCCTCAGCCCCAGCCTGCCCTGTGCAGAGTTCAGCTTTGTGTTGAATGAGGGGGAGAGGGACAAGTGAGGGCGGAGAGAGTTCAGGAGGAGGCAGGATGTACAGGGAGCGGAGAGTGAGGGAGGGAGATACCAAACAGATAGACAGAAAACGTTGTACGGAAAAGTTGTTTTTTCTTATTTTTTCCGGGAGAACCCGCTTACACAGCTCTGTTTGTAATTTTTTTCTTCATGCTAAAATCACACGGCCTATTTGTTGATGTAAGTTGCCTGAATTCCGTGGTATGCTATCTTCTTTTTTAAAAACAAAAGCAAAAAAAAAAAAAAACAAAAAAAGAGAAAAATCTAGAAAAAAAAACCCTAAAAGATACTGTTGTTAGGTTTGTTTAAATGCTGCTGTTGTATCTGTTTTTTAAAGCCTTAAACCAGTAGAGTTTTTTTTTTTCTGTTTCTTTTCAATTTCCTTTCCTTTCTGTTCCTTTTGATTTCTTAAGACAAACAAAAGACCAAAACCCAGAGTGTCACAGAGCCCGTGCGTGGGGTGCCCAGGGCATCTGAGCCGCTGCCCGCTTAAAGCGCAGTGCTCGGCCGGCTGGCGGGCGGGCCCAGCCCGCTCTAGTCTCCGCCAAAGCCAATTGGAACCGATTTGGGTGTGTGAGGCTGTTGTTTCTCTCTCTGTGCCGGTCGCCTGCGCCCTGGCCCTCGCTGACGCCCTCTCTTTTCTCTTCTCTCTCTTGTTCTAGGAGGAGAGTTAATATTGCCCATTATCACGGAGGACTCCTTAGACCCCCCTCCCGTGGCCACCCGATCCCCCTTCGTGCCCCCGCCCCCTACCTTCTACCCCTTCCTCACGGGAGTGGGCGCCACCCAAGACACGCTGCCCCCGCCCGCGGCGCGCCGCCCGCCCTCCGGGGGCCCGTGCCAGGCCGAGCGGGACGACAGCGACTGCGAGGAGCCCATCGAGGCCTCGGGCTTCGCCTCCGGGGAGGTCTTTGACTCCAGCCTCCCCCCCACGGACGACGAGGACTTTTACACCACCTTTCCCCTGGTCACGGACCGCACCACCCTCCTGTCACCCCGCAAACCCGCTCCCCGGCCCAACCTCAGGACAGATGGGGCCACGGGTGCCCCTGGGGTGCTGTTTGCCCCCTCCGCCCCAGCCCCTAACCTGCCGGCGGGCAAAATGAACCACCGAGATCCGCTTCAGCCCCTGCTGGAGAACCCGCCCTTGGGGCCCGGGGCCCCCACGTCCTTTGAGCCGCGGAGGCCCCCTCCCCTGCGCCCCGGCGTGACCTCAGCCCCCGGCTTCCCCCATCTGCCCACAGCCAACCCCACAGGGCCTGGGGAGCGGGGCCCACCGGGCGCAGTGGAGGTGATCCGGGAGTCCAGCAGCACCACGGGCATGGTGGTGGGCATTGTGGCGGCTGCGGCGCTCTGCATCCTCATCCTCCTCTACGCCATGTACAAGTACCGCAATCGTGACGAGGGCTCCTATCAGGTGGACCAGAGCCGGAACTACATCAGTAACTCGGCCCAGAGCAATGGGGCGGTGGTGAAAGAGAAGGCCCCGACTGCCCCCAAGACGCCCAGCAAGGCCAAGAAGAACAAAGACAAGGAGTATTACGTCTGAGCCCCTGGCACTGCGCCCCACTGCCAGCTGCCCCTCCTGGGAGGGCCCGGGAGGAGGGTGCCACCCTCTCCCTGCCAGGGGCCTGGGGACCCTCTCCCTGGCTGCCTCAGGCTTCTCTTACGAAGAGGAAACGCAAAAAAAGAAAAGGAAAAAACCCCGTGCTCGCCCCCTTCCTCCTGCCGTCCACCGCGCGGCCTCGTCAGTCCCAGGGCTGACTGTCCCTCTCAGCTCTGCGCCTGCCAGGCAGGGCACGTGCTCACAGCCCTGGGTTGATTTATTTTTTTAAGGGGTGTAGTTTTATTTTGGTGGGGTTGGGTGGGAAGGAAGGCTGGGGGTTTTGTAAAGTGTCCACTACTCGTTCTGTTAATTTTCCTCAATTTTTCTTCCTCCTCCTGTCCCTCCTGCCTTCCTTCTCTCCCCAAGCCCTCCAGTCCCCATCCCAGGCTTGCTGTGTCTCACTGTCCCCACCCTTCTTTCCTACTTCTTTTTTTGTGTGTCTCATTTCTCCCTTCCTTTCCTCCCTTTGGGTTTCCAGAGTTGGTGGGAGAAGGG
>NW_012115266.1:5566608-5589145 GCF_000951035.1 Colobus angolensis palliatus
AAATGCAGATATATATTACAGACAAATACTCTAGATTCCACGAGCAGCAGCCTGTGGCACCTGCTGGGCGCAGGCAGCAGGGAAGAGGGAGCAAGGCATTGTCCACAGACTGCTGGGGTCACTTCTCTGCTCACGGGCTCCCTGCTCCCCCAGTTTTTTTCTCTCTTTGTTAACAAACATGTCTGAGTCTTGGAAAACACCCCAACCCCGGAAATGTGTGGGAAAAAGAAAACAAAAACTTTCCAAATTCCAACGGTCCTGTGCAGTTTTTTCGGGGTGGGTGCTGTTAGATCCTGGCTTTGGGCTGGGGTCTGGGCCCACATAGGGGCCCACAAGATCTGGTAAGTTGCTCCCGAACTTTTGGGCGTAGCGTGGCTTTGGGTTCCTGGGATGACTTGTCTTTATCTCACGGGGTCCTGTGTCCTGTATCCCTGCTGGGCTGAGGAATGTGGCTGGTCTCTGGCCGGTTCACAGACCGTAGCTTCTCAGGGAGGCAGACAGATCTCTGGAGACCTTGTGTTGCCCCTTGATGGCTACTGGACTCACATCTCGGGGCATGTGTGCCTGGGCACTGACCTGGGTGTGGGACAGATGCTGCCTCATCCTTCAGCAGCCCTTGGAGGGAGGAGGTGATTTCTGGGCTTGGAGACCTTCAGTGGCTGCTCCCAGGTCTCGAGGTGAATGAATGACCGAGTCCATGTGGTCTCCTGTTCTGCCTGACTCCAGAGTCTGTGCTCTTCCTCTCTGGGGATTTGGACCCTGGTACCCTACCTTCCCCCAAGTCCACTCTGGTTGACTGTGGGCAACTGCTGGAACTGAAGGTGGAACCAGGGCTGGCCACCTCGTCCACCGTGTTTACTCCTTTGTGGAGACTCTAACAGGTCCATGGTCCAGACGTATTAAGAGATGGGTCTGTATTTGTTAAGCCTCTCAGTCGCAAGGGACAGATACCCACGTGTACAGCATTGTCAGGAGGGGAGAGCGAGGAGGGTTGCGGACCTCGAGGGTGGCAGTGGTGGGGCGTTGCACCACCTGGCACAGGAGACATGACTCAGCCATGCTGTGTCACTCAGGGTCCCTCTCTCGATCGGCTTCTCAGCCCTCCCCTCTGCCAGGCTTCCTCACACCCTTGGCTTGCCATCCCCTCCACTGCCCAATTCTGCATCTTGATCTTCCATCTGCAGCAGGCTCTGGCTGTTGACCAGCTCATCCTCGTGGCATTTTGCAGTTCAAAAGCCTGGTCCATCTTTAGGCCTGGCTGCCTCCATGCCTGCAGGAGCCCCACCCTTCAGCTGGGGACCATCCCTTAGTGGGAGTGGCAGGTACTGATCTGAGCAGCCTCCAGCTGTCTCCAGAGGCCAAGGTCAGTCTCATCTCCCTCTCTTCCCTCTCTCCATCCCTGAAGGAAGCTTTTGTCTTGGGACCCTCCCCACCATGGTGCCCCCCCAAGACCTCTTGAGATTCCTCCTGCAAAATCCTAACAAGGGTGAGAGAGCAGAGCCCCAGGTGTGGATTTCTATGGACTCAGCCCCTCCTTGCCCTTCTGATCCAGCTCCTGAGGGGTGAGGCTTGGGCCCTGCTTGTCTCCCAACTGCTCACAGTCTTGGAGCTAAGGTCAGCATCATTGAGGTCAGCTCTAAGCACTCGTAGAAGTCTGGGAGAGGCCCTGGTTTGGGGCATTCTTGCTAGGATGTCCTGTTCCTGGGCTGGTGATTGGAACCTCTGGGACTTCCTGTCGCTACTATCTCTGACCAAGGGACGGAGACAGCTTGGATTCCCCTCCTCCCATCACAACTAGCCAAAGAAACAAAGACAGGCAGGTAGGGGCTCCTTGGTGTTAGGAAGGGAAAGAATATCCTTACTCCAGAAATTTCTGGAATGACCCTAAACAGGATAGGGGACAGTATATCAGGGTAGGGGGGCAGGAAGAGGGGCAGTCCAGGAGTTGGAAGGATGGACCCCAGTCCTCCTGGTTGCCATATGACTGTGGGACTTGCATAAGGCAGCTCAAGGGCTTGGTTATAAGAGGACAGACTCAGTCATTGACTCAGTTTACCCATCTGTAAGAGAGAGTCACCTGATTCTCAGTTTATCATCTTGTGCCTCTGAGGTTGAACTTAGCATCTGGGCCTGAGCTGAGCTCCTCAGGGTCTGGCTGGCCTGGCAGTGGCCCCAGGAGTATCCCAGACAGGCCCAGTGTCCAGGGCTTGATGGTGGCTGAGATTCCAGGCATCCTGGCTCCTTGGCGGGTGGTCCTCACAGGGATGTGTCAGGAACTTCCTCCTCAGGCCTCTCAAGGACAGGGATTTGGGGAAGAAGTTCACAGACTTGCCCTCGTCAAGCAAGCCCCCAGGAGAGGGAACACCAGCCCAACCAGTGCCCAGCACTTCTGGATAGAACCCTCCCCTCTTGAAGGCAGATCTGGAGCCCATGGGGCTTGGTGCTACCTCTTCCCACACATCCTCCTGGGTGAGCTATGGGCTTGGCTGGAGGCAGGAAAATGAACAAAGTGAGTCCTGAGCCACTTTCCTCATCCCTGCTGCCTGAGGCCTCCACCGCCATGGGGATGAGACTGAGGAGGGTAGTTATGCGTTCTTCTTTCCCTTGGCTCCTCCACAGCAGGGTGCCCCCACAGGCTCTGAGGTTGGAGCCCCTGTGGTGGGCATCAGAACAGAGTGTGTCCCAAGCATAGGCTTGCCATTCGGGTGGGCTTGCGGCTGCTGCTGAGGGGGGCCCTTCTCCCTTCGCCGACACCCACTTGGCCACGGCAAGGCTGCTCACTCGCCAGAGGAACAGGGCCCTGGGCCTTCCCAGCTTTCAGGGCCTCTTGAGTTAATCGAGGGGTGACGTATGTTGGAAGCAGATAGGCCTTGGGTCCTGGAAGGTCGTGACTACCTGGAAGGACCAGGAGCAAGGCCACTCAGGATGCGGGCAGAGGGGTAGCCCAGACCCCCTTGGTGAGCTGGAGAGATATCCCAGAAGACAGGAGGGGACATCTCCCACCAGCCCTGGGTTCTGCCTTCTAGAAACTTCTGGATACCCTAAGGTCCCAAGAATGCTGTTCAAGGGTTCGAAAGGGCACTGGGCCTCAGCTGGGCAGCAGGTAGACAAAAGACAACAAGTCCAGGGCAGGCTGAGATGACTTTGTATTCAGGCATCTTCACAAATGGGATTCCTGCCCAGGGTTCTTTACTGAGGGGTGACCCCAGGTAGATGGCCAGAGGACACGCCCCCCAGAGGCCCAGAGGCTGCAGCTGACAAGACCAGGCCAAGAAGTGACCCCCTTCCTGTGGGGGCAAAGAGTTGCTTTCTGTTTTCCCATTCCATGCGTGTGCATGTGGGCACATGTGTGCTCACATGGCTCATGTGTGTGTGTGGGGGGGTGGGGCACAGCCCTCGGTCAAGGTGCCTGGAAGTAGCAAGGCAGGCACAGGTGGACCAAAGACGGTCTGAGCATGGCCCCGGGTGGCTCAGGTGACTGGGTGGGCTGACCGGGACCCGGCTGGGCAGCAAATGGCTTCTGCCTGCACCCAGGCCTCTGAGTGCGCTGCACTGCGTTTCCCCGCGAGCCATGCCTGTGGACACCGTGGGCCCCTGGCCTTGCCGCTGCCTCCAGGAGAGTTACTGGACACCCAGATGGTGAGGCTGGGTTGGGAGAGGCTGGGGGTGTTTGTGGCCAGAGTGGGGCTCTGGAGGCCTACTGACGGGTTTGAATCCTGATACTGCCCCCACCTAGCTGAGTGTCATGGGCAATCGGGTTCTTCAAGCCTCAAGTTTTTTTCATCTGTAAAATGGGGCAACGTTTGCCCTACGGGGTTCAGGAAAAAGTGAAGTGAGATGATGCTTTGAGGTGTCCAGCACAACACGGGGCCCACAATAGGGGCTGGAAACAGCAGCCACTGTGGCCTGGCACCTGGGGCAGGAAAGCTGGCCTGGAAAAGGCCCATCCCAGCAAGGAGGCCCCAGAACTTTCCTCCTTCCCCCGACCTGGGAGGACCCTGGGGGGTCATCACTGGAGTCAGTGAGGGGCAGCCATTCAGTTTTTCCTTTATTCAATCCCTTGCACCAATGCCCCACTGGCCCAGCGCTGTGTGGGAGCTGGGACATGGGGTCATGGGACCGCGCCAACCCTCTGGGAACTCCTAGGCTGGCAGGGTGGGAGAAGGCAGGCTTGTGGCTGTAACTGTGGGTAGAAGTTTCACGGGCATCTCAGGCTGGCCCTGGAGCCCTGGAAGGGGGTCTGGGTTTGGGGGTTAAGTGGAGTCTGTCAGGGATAAGGGTGGGAAGGGGACAGCAGGCAGAGGATGTGGCGGGCAGGTGGCTGAGGTCTGGAGGGACATGGAGAGGGGCCAGGGGTAAGGCTAACAAGGGCTTCTGGGTAAAGCTGTGGAGCTGAGACTCTACTGCTTGTGCGGAGCCAGGAGACGTCTTGAGCTTGGATGGTGGTTAGCTCTGAGCTCTGGGCAGGTGGACGGGTGTGGGCGAACAAGTGGCAGTGAGGAGGCAAGCAGAGGGTTGGCAAGGCCAGCTCGTTCCCCTGGGCCTGACCCCTCTGCTCTCTGAAGCCATGAGGGCAGGGCGGGGTGATGGTGCACTGGGCCGCCTTCTGCAAATCAAACTGTTCTTTGCCCCTTCAGTATTGAAGGGGGCCCTTTGGACTGTGAGAGGGGCAGGGCTCAGCTGGAGGGGCAGCCCTGGGGGAGAGTGGGGACCTCAGAAGACAGCCTCTGGGCCTCTGGAAATGGAGGGCTTTGCTTTCCTCCTGCCTTCTCCAGAGGGCAGAAGAAGCCTCTTCCTCCAACTGTCCCATTGCAGGCTCCCCAGGAGGCTAAAATTGTGTGGATTTCAGGACAGAGTTCCCCAGTGTGCCATGTGTCGCCTTCTTTACTGCCCTGTTCAGGAGACACACGGGGGTGTGTCTTGGGGGTGCAGAGTAGTCCCTGACCTTTGACCTGTATCCATCCCAAGGACTCCAGGGAATGCCACCACCCTGCTCTCGGGGGCCCAGAACTGAGCTCCCAAGCATGTGATGGGTGGGGAGTATGTGTGCAGTGACTGCCCTGTCAGTCATCAGGGCTTTAGAGGTAGAATCTGGGGCCTGTGAGGTCCCCCAATAAGAGCTGGATCTCCCTCTCACAAAGGACTATCCACTCTTCTCCCTTTGGCCTCTCTCGGGGTGGACCTGGGGGAGCTTGGCCATTTGTGCCTCGAATGGTGGAGTGAAGGGCAGGGGACAAAGCCATGGGTCAAAGCACAGCCAGCTGGAGACCGAGCCCTGGGTTGCCACTCTCCCAGAGATGTACTGTGTGACCCTGGGCCTATCCTATCTGTCTGGGCCTCTGCTTCCCCCTCCGTCCAGTGATGGGAATGGGTGAGCAGGCTGCCCTGTGCTGGGGTTCTCTGGTGGGAGGGAGGGCTGGTCCCAAGGCTGGGTCCACTCACTGGTTCTGCACATCTTGGATGGTATCAGGCAGCGGCAGGCTCTGGGTCTCGGGCAGAAGCAGTGCGGCCAGGCCACTCAGCACCGGCACTGTCCCGTATACCAGCAAGGGCAGCCAGGGGCCATGGACACCCAGCAGCCGGACCAGAGGCCCCAGGATGGCTCCTCCACGGGCCGCCATCTGGCCCAAGCCCACTGCGGTCATCCTGCCAATGCAGATGCGCCTGTCAGCGCCTGGTCTGCCTGCCCACATCCTTGATCCCGTACCCGGGCCAGGCCCACTTGGCCCAGGGAGGCCCAGGGGGTCAGGCTGGGCTTGGGACGCACCTGAGCAGCCCCAGGACCATGCAAAAGGGAGATGCATGACATGAACATCTAGGTCTGGGAGAAGCCACTCCTGCCTGGGGTTGCTCCGCAGCTCAGCCCAGGGCTCCCCTCTCCTGGAGCCCAGGCCCAGTCTCACCTGAGCATGGTGGGGAAGAGCTCGCTGCTGTAGATGGTGATGCAGGTGAAGGCGGCCCCCACCCCGCCCAGCCCCAGCACGGCCAGGGCTGAGCGCAGAGCCCCCATTTCTGTGGGTAGAGATGGGATTAGTGAGCTTGGTGGGGGGCCCAAGATCAGATGGGGGCTCCCTTCAGCCCAGGGGGCTTGTCCTTGAGCTGCAGGCCTCTTTGCAAATGCTTGGGAGTCATCTCCATCTGGGGGTCCTGTCCTGCGTGGCCTCATGGCCACACCCGCAATCTGCTTCCCACTCAGACATCTGGAGCCAGCCCTGGAGTCCTCTTGACCCCCGTTTCCCTCCCCCTGCAACCCATCGCTCAGTTCTCATTTTAACTCCACACTTTTCCCTGGTGCCACCCCTGCCACTCCTTCACCGTTCTCGCTGGCTCAGAGCAGACACTGCCGTCTGTCCCTAGACGGCTCCAGCAGCCTCCTTCCTAACAGGGTACCTGCTCTAGTCCAGCACCTCCAAGGAGGGGCCGAGGTCTCTGTTCCCAACCCGACCCCCCCGAGGTAGGGAAGCCTCTGGTGTACAGCTTTGTCCCCTCACCATGGGGCACCAGCGTGTTGGCCAGAATGCAGAGCCCTGCCAGCAACAGGGATGCGGCCTGCGTGGGGCGGCGGCCCAGGCGGCTCAGCAGCAGCAGGGCGCCCATCTTGGCCGGGATGTCCACGACACCAATGAACATCTGGAGCAGGAAGATGTTGCTGCCCAGGGCCTGCAGGTCCAGGGCCAGGCCGAAGAAGGTGAAGCCAAAGGCGAACCTGGGGCGGGGGTCAGGGGAGTCAGGGTGGGGGTGGGGGTAGGGGGACAGTGGGCAGGATGGGAACAATGGGCGGGGGGCGGTCAGGGTGGGGGCGCGCTGCTCTTAGGTCAGTGTTCTGGCCCTTCGGCTGCAGCTCTGTGGGGTGGGGCCAGTCTCTAGAGCGTTTCCCAGGTCGCTTTGCCAACATGGCTTTCCTTTGGGTTTGGCTGATGGGAGGTGCTGGTGAGAGGCTGGAGGAGGGGAGAAGCGGGGGATTTCTGCCTCCCTCTCTGTGTGGGGGCTTTGTTCCTTCCGTGGCTCCAGCTGCCGCTAAACAGCCTTCCCTCCTTGGCCTTGGCGGTTTTGATCTTTGTTGAATGGCTGTGGGTCCCGGGCTCTGATGAGCCGGCTCCGCCCTCTCCAGCCCCTCCACACCAGACAGGGCGCTTGCTGCCCATGCTGTTGCCTGGATCACCCCATCGTCCTGCCTGGCTCCCAGCCCTCCCAGGAGCTTTGGTAGGGATCCTGCCTACCACATCTCTTCTATCTGCCTTGCCCCTTACTAAAGCCCTTCAGTGAGCCCACCCGGCCTGGGTTGTCTCCTGTCGGGAGTGACTGACAGAGGGGAAGGTGTCTGTGCTGCAGGCCAGCGGGACCAAGCAGAGCCAGCAGAGGTTCCAGGTTCCCCTGTGGAGGTGGGGTTGGGGGAAGGGCGTCTACCAGCACAACATGGAGATATAGGTCCGGAAGCGCAGTCCGGGCGTGCGGAGCAGTGTGCCCAGGCTGGCGGGAGCCTGGTCCATGCTCAGTTCCTCCCTCATGGCTGAAAGCAAGACCTGTGGAGACGGGGTGGGTGCTGTTGGCACTGGGGGCTCCAGGTGCCTCCTCCTCTCTGAGACCTTCTTCTCAGGGAGCTGAGGTCCTTGGTGGGTCTCCCAGGGTGCAGGGCCAGGGAGAGGGTCTGAGGGTCCAGGTTCGAGGAGGATCCAGCCTTACCTCAGGGGTCAGGGTGTCCCGCACAGCCCCCTTTCCGTTGATGGCAGCCACCCTCCACAGCTCGTGCAGGCCCCGGTCCAGCCTGCCCGTGGTGAGGAGCCATCGTGCCGACTCTGCCAGCCACCTTAAGTGGAGGGGGCATGGGAGGGGTCATTGCCTGTGGCCCCCAGGGCCTGGCCTGCGCCAGCCTCAGACTGCTCCCCTGTACCCACTGCTCCAGGCCCAAGGCTCAGGGTGGCTGAGGACCCTGAAGGGCAGCCATTGGGCACCCTCCTTCCCCAGCAGGAGACCCCTTCTGCTTCCTTTCTCCCTCCTAGGGGTTGCGGTTGGGGGTATGCAGTTCTCATCCTGGGGCTGGCTGCTGGGATGGAGGGAGGGACGACTCCGTTGAACCCTTCCTGCCTCCCTCTGGACCCCACAGCCTTTCCCCTACCTCACTAGGAACCTGGCCTGGTTGCAGTCAGGGCCCCTAGGGCTACAGGACCACTGGGTCCTGGCCGCTGCCAGGACCTTGGCTATCTCCAAGGCCGCTGGGGTCCACCCCTGTCCTGGCACCTCCCATACCACACAGCCTTCCTGTCCAGCCCATGGCTGCATCTTCCTCCTGCAAACATCTTAACAGCCACCCCGGGACTCAGGCTGGGAGCAGGGTCCCCAGCAGCACCAGTGCCCTCTGGCCGCACCCAGTCAGCCGATTCCCACACCTTCAGCACCCCTTGCACCTGAGTCTCTGCTACCTCAGCCTCATGAGCCCTGCCCCTCCACTTCCTGTGGCAGGACTCAGCCCCTCACACTGACCTGGCTCCCACTACCCTCAGTGTCAAACTGAGCTTACGCCACATCATCCTGCCCCACCTGCCGAGCGCCTGCCATGCCCACCACTCTACACAAGGCCTGCCTCTAGGCCTTGGCTCCTGCAGGTCCTTCAGCCAGACGTGTTGTCCCCTATGAGCAGCTGGGGGTGGGGGGGCCACCTGCCCTACACCCACTGGGGCCCTGAGCTCCTTAGGTATTTGCAGAACAGAGGGGAGAAGTGGAGATTGCAGGTGCATCTTAGAGGTAGAAGCCTGATGAAGCCTGGTGACCCCGTGGACTTGGTGGGGGGATGGTGAGGGAGAGAGGGGCATCATGGCCACTGTGACTTGGCATCTGGTGAGTTCAGGGGCTGCTCCCCACTCTGGGGAAGCCTGGGGGAGGAGAGGTCTAAGGAGATGTTTGTGGAGACGAGACACCTACAATGGAACCATCACACAGGCAGTTGGAGGCGCGAAGCTGGAGGTCAGTGGGGGAGGCAGGACCGAGTGGAGATTTGGAGTCTGCAGCATTTGGAGGGAGCTGGGGCTGCAGGCAGGGGTGAGGCTGCCTGAGGGAGAGAGTGCGGACCGTGCCCGCCACACAGCAGGGGCCACAAGTGATGGTGGCCGGATCATTGTGGGTGATCCTGGGAAGGGCAGTTTGGGTGGAGAAGAGGGAGAAAGCTGACTGGAATGTGTTGGAAGTGACTGGGAGGGAGAAAGCGGGGTCCCATTTTCAGATGTCCACACCCCAGCTTGTTCGTCAAGCCTTAGGCGCAGTTTGTGAGGCCATGATGTTTGGGATTCCCTGTGAGTTCCACATGGGCAGAGACCACATGTCTGCTCATAGCTGGTGTCAGCCAGCGCCTGGCATCTGGTAGGTGCTCAGTAGTTATTTGTTGAATGAATGAAGTAATGAATGAATTAATGGGCACTTCTTCAGCCCTGTGGGAGCATGTCTACCAAGGAAAGGGGGGTGCAGCTCTGTGGCCCTGCATCAGCATGAGAACCAGGAGGGGTGCCTTGGAATTTGTATCGCTGACCTTTGCCTTCCACTCTCTACCCTCTTGGTGTTGGGAGTCAAGCTGCCATCCCAGAAGGCTGTCAGACACAGTTGCCTCCTTGTGGAGCCACTGTATGAGATGTAATTGTCTCCTGCTCTGAGGAGTAGCTGCAAATTGTTACTCCACTCCAAACTGTTGGATGGGAGAGATTTGTGGAGTGAGCCTTCTTCCTAGTGTGGGTGTAGGCATCTGCTCACCACTGGGCCCTCTACTGTGCTCCTTTCTGTGGTGGTCCCAATGGCCAAACAACTACTAAATTCAGGGTCCGTGTATGAATGATCCAGGCTCAGCCCTGCCCTCAAATGGCCTCCGTCCATCCATCTATCCATTCGTCCATCCAGTTCATCCAATTCATCCACCTATCCGTCCATTCAACCATCCATCCATCCATTCCATCCATTCATCCATCCATCCATTCAACCATCCATTCAACCATCCATCCATCCACCCATTCCATCCATCCATCCATCCATCCATCCATCCATCCATCTATCCATCCATCCATCCCAACCATCCATCCATCCATCCCAACCATCCATCCATCCTTCTATTCCAACCATCCATCCATCCATCCTTCTATCCATTCATTCAACCATCGATTCAATTCATCTATACAATCCAATCCATCTATACACCAACTCATCCATTCACTCATCTAATCCACACATCTGTCATCCCATTTATTGATCTGTCTCTACCTACCTACCTATCTACCTACCTATTTCTACTTACCTAACAATTCATCCATTCAACAAATATTTATTTAGCACCTACTATACGCCAGATGCTTGGCAAGGGCCAAGCCTGATTTGTTTAAGGGCAATGCTGACATTTCCTAACCTCCCACACATGCCGGCTCTCTTTGGGGACTGTGGAGTCCTCTCTGATGAGTGGGTCCTGGTCCCTGTTCTCTAGCAGACAGACACCTGCATTGATTCTGTCAGCCCATGAGGCAGACTGCAGCTGTATGCTGTATGTGCGGGCATGTGTTGTATCTTTCCACACGCTCCCCTAGCCTAGTTCAGTGCTGCCATGCCTGGCACAGAGGAGGGGCTCAGAAGATGGGCCTGGCAGTACAGATGCCAAGGCAGGCAGAGACAGGAGAGGGGAACAGGCCAACAGATGAGGAGAAGGAGGGAGGAAAGGAGAAGAAAGAGTAGGAGAAGGAGCACTTGGGAGGAGCAGGGGAGGCGCCCTGGGGACCCAAGCCCTGGTTGGAGTGGGTGTCTTGGGCTTGTGGGTGGTCCACTCTGCCAGGCTCCTGGCTTTCCTCCAGCCCATGCACCCCTGGCCTCTAGCACTCCCCAGCCCCCAGGGAAAGGAGAGTCTCCCATTCCCCTGGGTGGAGAGTGGGCAGCTTCTCCTCTGAGGGGGGAATTGGAGCACAGCACCCACCATGAGTACAGAAAGCAGAGGAAGAAGGGGACCGAGACCACCAGCTGCAGCAGTGTCCAGTCCCGCACACCGTAGGCCACTGCGGCCACCAGACCATGGCCGAAGCTGAAGCCCAGAGAGTTCAAGGTCATCACCAAGGGTCGGGCCTGCGCCGCCGTCCACTCCATCACTGCAAGGAGACCCAGTGGTTCAGCCCTGGAGCCTGCATGGAGCCCCCCGCATGGCGCCAGGTCAGAGACCTACAGAGAGTGCCCGTGTTCATCATGACGCCTGCCACGGCAAAGGCCAACAGGAAGCGGAACAGGCAGTACACGGGGAAGGTGGGGGCGAAGGCAGCTGCCGTGCCCATCACAGCCATCTGAAGGTAGCTCCAGGTTAGCACCAGCCTGCGCCCGAACCTGCGGCACAAACCAGGAAGAGGCAGGGTCTGTGACTGGCCATGGCACTGGCCACGGGGATCTGGACCACGGAGAGCCCATCCTCTGCTTGCCCGCTGAGCTGAGGCGGACACTGTAGCGGCACCTGAGTAAAACCTGCATTCTCCACCCATGGAAGACTCTGGAGCAAGACTCTGGAGCACAAGGAGAGTCCCGAGGCTGGAGCCAAAGGGAATGGGCTCTGGTCACCGGGAGCACTCAGGTCGCAGCTGAAGGCAGGCGTGTGGCCAAGCCAGTTTTAGCAGTGAATGTTTGCTGGGAAGTAGCAATCCTCTACAACCCCCAGAGTAAAGTCGGTGAACTTGAGGCTCAGAGAAGGTTCCAGACCTCCCTACATGGCACAGCTGCAGGGTGGCTGGTCCGAGATCCACCTCCAACAAGGAGGGCGTCTAGACTTGGTTTTTTGAAGCTGGTTTGGGGCCAGTAGGCCAGGGGCCTAGGAGAGCAAGGGTCGTGAGGGGAACTGGGACCTTCCTGGACTGGGGGTACTCACCTGTCTGAGGCAGGGCCACATGCAGCAGCTCCCACCAGAATCCCAGCCAGGTAGATGGATTGGGCCATGGGCTTCAGGGCATGAGAGTCACACACCAGGTTCCACTGAGGGGAGAGGAGGAGAATGAGCTCAGGAGGCTGGGAGAGCCCGTGCAGAGAGGCAGAGGAACTGTATGGGAGGGTCCCCAGGGAGCTGGGAGGGGTGGGTGGCCTGGTGACCTCTAGGGCTTTAGAGCAAGACCCTGTGGAACAGTGAGAGCACCCACAGACGGTTTGGTCTTCCGAGGAGTATATCCTGCCACCCTTTGCCTAAACTCCTCCATGGCTCCCTATTGCCCAGTGGGTTTCTAGCCACATCTGCCCCCTCTCCTGTCTCTCCACTTGGAAGCAGCCACCCAAGCTGACACCCTGGCCTCTCTCCCAGAGGCTGCTTCCCTCCTGTTCTTTATAAAGAGGTTCTTCCCGCTTGTTGGGACGAGCCACCCCTCTCTGCTTGCCTGGCTTTGCCTGGCACCCCATCTGGGAGGCAGCCTGGGGTGGTCCCTTACCCTGTGTGCTTTGGTCTTGGGGAATCCAGTGAATGGTCACTGAGTCCCCCTGTGGCTGCGCTGCCTGGAGTCACAGCTGATGGGTCAGCAGGGCTGGGACTGGGTGAGGCCAGTGAGTGTCCAGGTGCCAGCATTTAGAGGTGCCCACCCAGGTGCCCCCCACACCTCCAAGAGCCTGGGCTGGCTCCATCTGTAGACTGATACCTGCCGCCCACGCCCCTGTGTGTGGCTGACAAGGGGCTAAGCGGCTCAAGAGTGAGCAGGGCCTGAGGAGGTGGGTCCCTCCCAGGACTGGACCTTTGAGTCTGAGCCACCGTGATCCATGACTCTGACCTCCAAGGTGGCAGGACTCGAGTGGCTCTGGGGGAGGCCCTACCTTGGCCACGATGGTGGAGGTGAAGATGCTGCGGTCGTAGACCCAGCCGTCCACACACGGCTCTGTGTCGGCCTCGCTCCAGTTGGTGGCCGTGGCATTGGGGTCCAAGATCTGCCACTGTGGCTGGCGGAAGCGGCGGCATTGGTGGGGCCCCTGGTTGGGGCCCGGTGGGATGGAGACAGCCAGGAGGGCCTCAGGAGTCAGTCCCCCTGGGACGCCGGCCTGGGCTGTGCTGTTGTCCAGGAGGGGTGCCCAGCAGCGGTGGCTGGGCACAGCGGCCGAGAAGTTCTCCAGCATGCTCTGGGTACTCAGCCACATGATGGAGACCATCAGAGCCACTGTCTGGAGAACCTGGAACCTGCCCAGGCCACCCACGAGGTCCAGGAGTTCAGAAAATGCCATGGAACCTACTCAAGGGGCCCAGAAGAGGGCCCACTTCACAAGGGCTGGCCCAAGGCAAAGGGACCAGGGCAACGGGCCTGTTTCCTCCACGGTGGTGCCCACAGTGGCTTCTCCAGCCTGGCGGCTGGGAGCATGTCAGTGGCTGCTGGCTTCACAGAGTCGGGGCTGGGGGCTCAGGCTCTCTGGTCATCTGCCTGCTGGTGTCACTTGGAGTGGCTCCAACTGGGCCCTGAGGCTGCGTGAGGTGATTCAGAGACCTCCAGCATCTCCCCAGAGAGGCAGCTGCTCCAGACCTCCCGGAAAAGCTGAATTTGGAAAGTAGGAAATGTGGAGACTGAAGACTTTAATTCTAGACTGAAATTAAAGTGTGACTGGTGACACTTACGGAATCGAGTTTAGCAATCATTTCCTTGGTCAAAGTTTAACCCACGTTGAGGGAGGCGCAGATGTGAGAGAGCTGCAGCCTCCTCCGCTCGGGGGCCGGGGCCAGCCTGCTCTTTGCCAGGTCTTGGGGAGGCCTAAGTTCTCCTCCTGGCGGCTGTGGGATGCCAGGACTGCCTGCCCCCTTCGGTGCCCCTGCATGCCCACCTCCCAGGGTGGCTGAGCCAAGAGAAGGCGGGCCCATGGATCCCCCTAACTTGGGGCTGGGGCGGCTGTGCAGGTCTCTGTGTGGGCTTGGGTCACTGGCAGCTGCCCAGCCCCTGAGCCTCCCAGGCTTGCCCGTGGCCCCACCCGTGGCTCCTGCCTCCACTCACCTGCTGTGGTTGGTGTCTTGTTACCCCCTTGCTGTTACCCTGTCCTGAGCCCTCGGTGGAGCTTCCCAGCATCAACAGACACCCCACAAACTCCCCAAGTTCGGTGTGCCCAATGCCACCCTGAGATCTCTGTCGCCTCCCCAAATCTACGCCTCCTGCAGAGCCCCACCTCAGCTATGGCCTCCCATGTCACGGTCCCTGGCCTGGAACCCAGAGTCTTGGTTCACGCGTCCTGCTCTCTGCCTCCCAAACCCATAACAGGCCAAGCCTGGCTAGTTTTGCCTCTTAAGGATGTCTCTCTCCCACCTCCCCAACTCCACAGCTGTCCTTGCCCTTGTCTTTCTGCCTCAACTCCTGTCCCTGGACCCACCCCTCACTGCAAACCCTTGGGTCAAATCCTGCTTAAAAGTCAAGGGGCTCCCAGTCAACAATAGCTAGTGGTGCCTTACCAGGGCAGGGGGGCAGGCAGCAGTGTGTGCTGGTGCAGGGTGTGGGGTTCAGGAAAGTCTGGACCGAAGCCAAGAGAACCCCCTTGGTCTCGATAGCTAATTCTCTAGGCGAAAGGGCCAGAGAACACAAAGCTGTTAAAAAGTGTGTGTGTGTGGCCGGGTGTGGTAGCTCATGCCTATAATCCCAGCACTTTGGGAGGCCTAGGTGAGCAGATCACTTGAGGTCAGGAGTTCAAGACCAGCTTAGCCAACATGGCAAAAACCCATGTCTACTAAAAATACAAAAGTTAGCTGAGCATGGTGGTGGTGTACAGCTATAATTCCAGCTACTTGGAAGGCTGAGGCAGGAGGATCTCTTGAACCCGGGAGGTGGAGTTTGCAGCAAGCTGAGATTGCACCATTGCACTCCAGCCTGGGCAACAAAGCAAGACTCTATCTCAAAAAAAAAAAAAAAAAAAAAAAAAAGAAGTGTATATGTGTGTGGCTGTGTGCACATGCCTGTGTATGTGTGCACATGTGTTTGCATAAGTGCATGTGTGTATGTGTGTGCATGAGTATATGTGTAGTGCAGCAGTGATGGCAACCCAGGTGTTTGCTGTTATGTGCTTTGGGCACAAAACTCTCCATTTGAGGCATAAATGCCCCTCTCATCTGCTTCTTTTTGCTTCACCCACTCTTCCCACTGCCCCACCACGTGGCTTATCAAGCCAATTTCTTTGCCTCCCTGGACTCTGCACCTTGACTCATCCACTGCTTCCACCACACACCCTGTACATGCTTGCTCAGTTCCCACCCTTGCTTATGTTGGACCTCCAGCCTGGAATGCTGTCTCCAGGCTCACCTTTAGCCCACATACTGTGTGGAATGGGCACAGTCCAAATACTGCCTCCCCCAGTGGGCTCTCTTTGCTTATTCCTGCCTACACCCAGGGCTCAGAGTTGTCAGTGGCATCCCATCTTTACATTGTCCTGCATTCTTCTCAAACTCCTGACCTCAGGTGATCTGCCCACTTCGGCCTCCCAAAGTGGCATGAGCCATGGCACCCAGCCATGTCCTGCATTCTTCTATTATGGTCCGGTTGGTCTTATTTCCAGTGAGCTCCTGGTAGTCTGGGATCCTTCTTTAGAGCCTCTTTGGAACTGATTTGGACAACAAATAAAGGCTCCATGAAGACTTGCTGAAGTGCATGGATGATTTTTTTAAAAACTTCCTTTTTTTCCTAATTATGAAATAATTTACACACTTCCTTAAAAATTCAGCACATATTGAAAAGTGTAATGAAAATAAAGATCACTCATATACTCGTCAACCAGTGAGTTACACTATTGTTTACAGTTTGGTGTAAATATGTCCAGACTTTGTTTTCATAACTGATATGTTTAGCTTCATCAGCCTGAGCTGCCAAATAAGCTTTACATTTCCTTTTGTAAAATCCAAAAGAAAAACCTTTGCCTTTTAATTAGCAATTTTAACCTGTTTATATTTATTGTAATTATTGACATGTTTGGACTTACTATACGTTTTCTCATTTACCACATTTTCCCTTTAAATCTTGGTTTCCTTGTTCCTAATTTCTACTGAATAAATTAAGTTTTCTTGTTATATGCTTCTGTCTTGGTCTGTCAGTTATGTTTTATTTCTGTTATCCTTATATTTGAACACACAAACCAGGGGTTATTTGATACCACTTTCCCTCTTCAAAACTACCACCTTCTCTTCCATCCTCTCTCTCAACAGATGACCTTTCTTCTTATTTCACTAAAACAATAGAAGCCATCAGAAGCCAACAATCTAATTCTCTCTCACCAGCTCACCTGCCTTGGTGCCCCCACATTCTGCCTTCCCTCCACCCAGTTTGGTCTCTCTCTCATCCATGCTAACCCCACACTGGGTGCCTAGAGCTCCTTTGCCTGTTCACATCTCTCTTTGGCATTTGTCTCTCCCTCACTACTGGATAATTTCCAGCAATGTACAAATATGCCATTTTCTCTGTAGTCTTCCAAAAAGTCCCCCTCCATTTGAGCACCTCTTTCTTCTTAAGCTACTGCCCCGCCTTTGCTTCTATTTACAACAAAATTCTATGAAAGTATTATTGACACTCATTTCCAGTTTCTCTCTTCCCATTGTTTTGTTTTTTTGGATTCATTCCCATCAAGGCTTTGCCCCTATCACTCTGCTGTCACCAATGACCTCCATGCTGCTAGATGCAATGACATTTTCAGTCCTCATCTTACTCGAGCCATCTGTCTCTGATCTCCACCTGAGGATACTTTCTTCCCTGGGCCTCCAGGACTCACCAGTTCTCAGTCTTCTTGGTTGGATTTTCCTCTTCTCCCCACACTGTTAACACTGGAGGCCACTGAGCTCACTCCTTGGTCTTCTCTATCTTCTCTATCATCTGGTCCATTCACATCTTTAGCCTGTACCTCTTCTTGGAATGCTAGATTTTGATCCAACTGCCTAATCTTAGGTGCTTAATAAATATCTCACACTTAGTGTGGCCAAAGCTGAGCTCTCCCAAAAAAGTGCTTCTCATTCAGCTTTCTCCACTTTTTTTTTTTTTTAATTGAGTCAGAGTCTTGCTCTGTTCCCCAGGCTGGAGTGCAGTGGTGCCATCTTGGCCCACTGCAATCTCCACCTCCCAGGCTCAAGCAATTCTTATGCCTCAGCCTCCTGGGTAGCTGGGTCTACAGGCATGCGCCACCATGCCCGACTAATTTTTGTATTTTTAATAGAGATAGGGTTTCACCATGTTGGCCAAGCTGGTCTCGAACTCCTGGCCTCAAGTGATCCACCCGCCTCGGCCTCCCAAAGTACTGGGATTATAGACATGAGCCACCACACCCAGCCCCAAATCACCAGCATTTTAATTTAAGAATGTGTAATTTCCATTTCGGAATCCCTGTTTGGTTCTTCCTATAACTTCTTGTTTCCTAGTTTCCACTTCTTGTTTCATGGGTGGAATAATTTCCTTGATCTCTTAGTGGATATTAAGAGTGTTTCTCTTGGGCCAGGTATGGTGGCTCATGCCTGTAATCTCAGCACTTTGGGAGGCCGAGGTGGGTGGATCACTTGAGGTCAGGAGTTTGAGACCAGCCTGGCCAGCATGGGGAAACCCTGCCTCTAGTAAAAATACAAAAATTAGCCAGGCGTGGTGGCACACATCTGTAATCCCAGCTACCAGGGTTGCTGAGGCAGGAGAATTGCTCGTATCCATGAGGTGGAGGTTGCAGTGGAGCCAAGATCACACCACTGCACTCCAGCCTGGGCGACAGAGCGAGACTGTGTCTGACAAAAAAAAAAAAAAAAGGAGTGTCTTTCTTATTAATATCAATATTCATTTGTTGAGCTGAGTGTTGGTAATGCACCAGCTACTGTTCTAGGCATAGGGATGCAGCGGTGAACAAACAAGATAATTCCCTGTTCTCACTGATATGTAGAAAGACATGCCAGTAAGAGAGGGGAAACACATCAAGAAATAAATGAATATAATGTAGTGACAAGTAGTGATCATGCCATGGAGAGAGCAAGACAGCATAAGGGGCAGAGAGTAAGGATCATGTTGCCACTTTGGGTGGGGCAGTCGGGGAAGACTTCTCTGTGGAGGCGGCATTGAAAGAGACCCAAGTAGATGAGGGACAAGACACACAGTTGACTGGGGAAAGAATATTGCAGGCAGAGGGAAGAGTATATGCAAATACCCTGGGGTGGGCATGTGATTTTATGCTCAAGAAGTAGGAAGGAGGCCAGTATGGTTGGGGATAAGTGAGTGGGAAAAGTAGAGTAGTTATGGGGCCAAAACATACAGATCCTTATAGGGTTTTGAGGGGAGGAGTGGCATGATCTGACCAATGTTTTCACAAATTCCCCTGGAGAACAGACTGAAAATGGGACAAATATAGAAGGAAGGGTTCCCCCAGGAGGCTGTTGGGGTGGATCATGTGAGCAATGAGGGTCAGGGCTAGGGGATTAGGGCAGGTGGAGGGAAATGCTTGGATTTGGGGCATATTGCTTTGCTTTGATTAACTATAGGGCCGAGGGTGAAGGAAAAGGATAAACTGATAATCAGGTGGGTGGTGGGTGGATGGTGGGCCATTTATGGAGAAGCAGAACACTCGGGGAGAAGCAAGTGTGAAGGAAAAATGAATCTTTTTTTGTGATGAGATCTATTAGCCATCCAGGTGGTGGCATCAGGGAGTGACTTGGGAATAATTAGGGGATAAAAGGCATTTTAAGTCACAAGACTGGATAAGCTCACGTAGGGTGCAACTTTTCATAGCAAAGAGATGACATTTGTGATGGAGCCTTTGGTCTCTGATTTTGAGAGGTCAGGAAGAGGATGACTCAGCAAAAGAGCTGTGAAGGCAAAACCAGTGAGTCCTGGAAACCAGGACAGCAGGATGTCCCGGAAGCCAGAGTAAAAAGTATCTGACAGAGTCAATTGGCAATGTCATATCCTTGGCTGGGTGCAGTGGCTCAGGCCTGTAATCCCAGCACTTTGGGAGGCCGAGGCAGGTGAATCGTCTGAGGTCAGAAGTTCGAGACCTGCCTGGCCAACATAGTGAAACCTCTACTAAAAATACAAAAAATTAGTCAGGCATGGTGGCACATACCTGTAATCCCAGCTACTTGGGAGGCTGAGGCAGGAGAATTGCTTGGGTCTAGGAGGCAGAGGTTTCAGTGAGCCAAGGTCAAACCGTTGCACTCCAGCCTGGGCAACAAGAGTGAAACTCCATCTCAAAAACAAACAAACAAAAAAGTCACATCCTGCTGAGACGTGGAGTGGGATAAGGTCTAGAATTAGCCCCCGGATTTGGCAGCATGGACTTCTCTGAGGGCCCTGGCTGGAGGGTTTACTGTTGAGGGGTGAGGTGAAGTGCAGAGAGGCACGGGACTGTGAGAGTGCTGGAGGCAGGGAAGTGAAGTCGGTGAACACAGGCAGCTCATCTATGGAGTTTCACTCTAAGGAGAAGCAGGAAAATGGGGATGTGGTTTGCATTAATTAGAGTAACGCTGGCTGCTGTAGCAAGCCAATCTTGAAATGTATAACGGCTCAAACACAATAGAAGTTTATTTATTGATAGTTTAAAGTCCCAAATGGCTGTTGCTGACTGTGGGCAGCTCTCCTCCAAGAGGTGTCTGGGAATGCAGGCTCTCCCTATCTCGCAGCTCTGTGCTTGGTGTCCATGCTGGCTGTGCTCATGTGCATCCAGCCACAGAGGGGAAGAGAAGATGAAGCATCCACTTGCATTAAAAAATTTTTTTTATTTGTATTTTTTTGAGATGGAGTCACGCTCTGTCACCAGTGAGCAATCTTGGCTCACTGCAACCTCTGCCTCCCAGGTTCAAGCGATTTTCCTGCCTCAGCCTCTGGAATAGCTGAGATTACAGGTGTGCACCACCATGCCTGGCTAATTTTTGTATTTTTAGTAGAGACGAGGTTGGCCAGGCTGGTCTCAAACTCCTGACCTCAAGTGATCTGCCCCCCTCAACCTCCCAATGTGCTGGGATTACAGGCGTGAGCCACTGCGCCTGGCCCACATTCACCTGCATTTTAACCATCTTAGCCCAGAAGTGACCCATATTTATTCCGTTCACACCCCACTGCTGAGAACTGGTGACAAGGCAGAAGGTGGGGAGGGACACAGTTCCTGGCTAGACTGCTGCTTCCAGGCCACATCTCAACACTGGATGGGGAAGCGTGGGTGCTGTGGGCAGTTGGCCATCTCTGCTTTGGGAGCTCACCCAATTATGTTATTGAAGTTTTGTTTTCAAGCAGGGGGTCATTACAACTCGCTTGTGTGCTGATGGATCACATGTTAGAAAGGGAAGCCTCAATGTTGTTGGCAGGAGGGATATCTGAGCAGAGTCCTTGAGATTGTGAGAGGGGATGGAACCCAGAGCATAGTGGCCCCAGGAGTTCATTGCCAGCTGCAGGAGGTGAGGGTGATCGTGTGGACACAAACAAAGCTCTGCGTTGGGAGGACAACAGGGGCCGGTGAAATAAGAAGCAAGGTAGGCAGTTGAGCTTTGGGAGGTATTGCAAATTTGAAGAGAGAGAGGCAGGAGAGCCGACAGACCAGGGAAGGATGGTTGCTGCTGGTACCCCTGGGGGGTCTGTGATGAGACTTTGCCTTCTCTGCGGGGTGCAGGAGTGGTGTGGACAGAGTTAGGTTTGGGCATGGAGGAACCTGGCCAGGCAGCAAAAAAGGAGAGAGATGGGGCCGCTGCACGGTGCGCATGTGCAAGGGAGTGGCTATAAGATGTTCCCCGGAGGAGTCCTGAGCTAGAGGCTAAAGGGACTCAAGGCCACCGGGACAGTGCAAGAGGAGGGGCGCCAAGTCTTAGAGCACACAGTGTGGAAGGACTGTTACAGTCCAGGTCTGGAGGGGAGCCCAGGTGGAGAGCTGGGACGCGGACAGCTACTGGTCTAGTGATGAGCCCTAGACCACAGGGGTGAGTGGCGGGTGGAGGATAAGCTTTTTGCGGGGGGGAAGGGTCAAGGAACAGAGAGTGGAGGCAATGGGAGCAAAATCAATGAAGGGAGATCCCGTGGCCGTGAGGCTTCAACCCTGTCCCGGGCCCGCCTTGTTACTGGCGAGATGGCAGATTTTCTCAAAATGGGCACAGGCAAGTGGTTTGTCAGTGCACTCTTTTTTTTGGACCTGGGGTTGCACGGTGGGCATCTTTCTGGCTGGTTCGTGCAGCAGGTTTTTTGTGATTCCTCCCAGCCCCCAATGTCCTGTGGTGACAGCAGCTGCCTCTGGTCCCAGGCCAGGCAGGAGAAAGGGCAGGCAGGAGAGCTTACTGTCTGTGACTCAGCAGGGCTGGCCGAATCCAGGCGGGCGGCTGAAGGAGGCAGCAGCCAAAGCCAGCTGGGCTTGCTCAGGGCTTAACAGGGCTCTGTGCCCCTCGAGGTTGCCTGGGGCTTGGAAACTATTACTGCAGAATCAGAGCCTCTGCTCTTCTCTCAGCCCTTGTTTCTGTGGGCTGGGTTCTTGGAGGTAGAAGGGCGCTCCTGGGAGAAGCTCTGTGTGGACCCCTTGGAGGATCTGCGAGCCTTCAGCTTGTCCCCCCTTGCTCAGAGTCTGAGATAACTCCCTAGTGCTTTGGAGAGGAGGCCGAGGCCATGGGAACCCTCTTTTCTCCCTTTGGCTGCTTCCATCACGTGGCCCCAGCCCTGCCCACACAGGCACCAACTCTCTTCTGAAGAGGCCCTGCACTCCTGTCTTTGCTCCATTGCTGCTTCTTCCACCTGAATGCTGTGGCCACCGTCTCCGCCTGTTCAGGCCCATTCCTCTCTCCTCGCTTCCCTATCCCTGAGGCCCTCCAGAACAGTGCCCACCACCTGGAGGTGCTTTGAGTGAGGTGATGGGTGGCAGGTTTTCTAAGTGCCAGGTCCAAGTCATCGTGCCTCTAATAGTGCCCAGCACAGGACTGGCACAGGGTAGGGCCCAGTCAGGGCTGCAGAGAGGGGTCACCATCTTCACAGTCTTGGTTTAAATCCAGGTCTTCTGGGCCTTGATTTCCTCATCTGTGGAAAGGGCATTGTACTCTCCACTCTGTGAGGTGGTCTTTAGGGCAAGATATCCTGGTTCTCTGAGGGTCCTTCTCCAGCTTCTGGAGTGTCTACATGAGGATAATGAGGGCCCCCAACCCATGTGAGGCTCGAGAGTGCCAGCTCCTCCAAAGCCTCTGAAGGTCTGCTCTCTTGGGCATTGCTTGCTCCAAACTTCTGTTTGGAACAGCCTGGGCCACTGTCTTTCTGAAAAATGGCAGTGGCTTTGCTCCTTGTCACTATCAAATGTGCCCCAAACGTGGCCACAGGCTCAATTTGAAATTCCCCACAGAACAACTGGGAAATGCCCCAGTGCTTATGACGGTGATGATGATGATGATGATAGGAATGACAATGATGGTGGCGCTGCTGCTGATGGTGGTGGTGGTGACTGAGATGGTGATGATGGTGGTAATTGAGATGGTGGTGGTGGTGGTGATTGAGATGGTGGTGGCGGTGATTGAGATGGTGGTGGTGATGACTGAGATGGTGGTGGTGTTGATGATTGAGATAGTGGTGGTGGTGGTGATTGAGATGGTGGTGGTGGTGATTGAGATGGTGGTGGTGGTGGTGATTGAGATGAT
>NW_012115266.1:5589787-5592982 GCF_000951035.1 Colobus angolensis palliatus
TGATGGTGGTGGTGATGATGATTGAGATGATGATGGTGGTGATTGAGGTGGTGATGGTGGTGATTGAGGTGGTGATGGTGGTGGTGGTGATGATGATGATTGAGATGATGATAGTGGTGATTGAGACAGTGATGGTGATGGTGATGATGATTGAGATCATGATGGTGGTGATTGAGGTGGTGATGGTGGTAGCGGTGGTGATGATGATTGAGATGGTGATGGTGGTGACTGAGATGATGATGGTGGTGATTGAGATGGTGGTGCTGCTGGTGACGGAGAGGTAAGGGAGAGTGGTGGTGAGGGAGTCCTAGAGGGAGACTCAAATCAATCCTGTCCTAGTGCCCTTGGAGCCCAGGAAGAGCTTCCACACTTCCCACCCTCCAGTTTGGCCTCCTCTCTCTCTGGACCAGGTTCTAGCTTTGCCTTTGTGTACCCCAAAGCCCAGCAAGAAGTTTTCCCAGAAGGACAGCCTCCCCATGGGCTGTCACCCCGGGAACAGCCATTTCCACCTCTGCTTCACGCATGTGGCCCCGGCGCCCTCCTCAACAGCACTCACTCAACAGCCCATCCCTCCCTCCCCGCACCCTTCTAGAGCATTCACAGACATCGGTTGAATAAAAATACATTTTCCTCTGGCCTGAAGGCTGCTAACCCCTGGGAGCAGGCAATGGTTGGCCACCTGTGTGTCCTGCCGCCCACACGGAGGCCGTATTGTGGGGAGGCAGCCACGGGCTGCTGGCTCGGCACCAGCTCAGGCAGGTGGCCAGGGCTGGGGGGAGCACACTCGTGACTTTAATTGGCCCCTGGCGCGAGCTGGCACGGCTCTAACTGCAGGCCCCACACTACGCAGACCCCTTCTCTCCAGCCCCCACTGGATCCTCCGCCTGAGGGGTTCCTCTGGCCCATTGAGCAAATCTGCCAAAGTAGGCCGAGGAAGACGCGGGGCAGCATGGCTCAGCTGCCCTGCCCTTTCATGTGCCTGGTGGCACCTGCGAGCCTGGCCTTCCTGCTCCAAAGGGACTTCGCTCTTCTTGTTGTGTCAAAAAGATGTTTTATGTTAAAATTCAACACGGAGATGTTAACCAGACATCGGAACCAGGCTCATCAAAATGGGAGCTGCTCAAACAGGTTGAACTTTGCACCGTTCTGTGTTTTTGGAGGGTCTTGCCCATAGCCAGCATTTTCTGGCTGGCACATTTTAACAAGGCTGGGCACAAATGCTGCCCTCTGAGTCATTCCTCCGGAGCCTGTGCCCAGGGCCCCCCTTCCTGTGGGCTCCCATGATTCTTGGCCTCTACCTTGTGATTGCTGCATCTTTATTGGAGAAGTTTCATGCTGGTTAAGCTGCAGTCTCAAGAATGCTGGTCTTCTAGTAAAGAGCTGTCTCTTTTTGACTTTGTGAGTTGCAGCCTATTGTTCAGAGGAGCAATTTTAAGTGGATGCAAGGACAAGTCTAGCTGCGGGGAGGGCAGGGGAAGGCATGATGTGGATTTTGGCAAAATTCCTCTCATCTCATCGGAAAACAGTGTGGGATTTGGCCAGCCGTGTGCAAACACACTGTGCTAGCAGGAGCCTTCTTTCCTGCTTCTGTGGATGCAGGAGCCACACAGAGTGAGCTCAGAGCATCCAGTGCTGGCCAGGGATTCAACAGACCCCACAGACTCCCCGGTAAATGAGAGGCAGTGAGGCCCAATGGTTACATGCACAGACTCTGGGCTCAGGCTGCGTGGATTTGAATCTCGGCTCTACCCAGGCTGTGTGGCCTTGGGAAAATTCTTAACCCCTTTGTGCCTCCGTTTCCTCCTCTGTAAAATGGTGGTACTGATAATTCTGATTTCATCAGGCTCTTGAGAAGACCAAACGAGTTTCTACAAATCACCTGGAATAGTCCCTGGAGTGCAGTGAATGCCTTATTCGTATTGTTGTTGTTATTGTGATTGATTTTTGACAAAGAAGACTGTGGGAAACACGTGGAAGCTCCCAGAGGCTGAACTTGAGAAGGACCCATGGGGAGCCAGGTCACCCCAGGGTTAGATCGGGCAGGCAGAGATATCATTTGAAAGACAAGGCACCAGGGCCAGGCGCCTGCAATCCCAGCGCTTAGGGAGGCCAAGATAGGTGGATCACCTGAGGTTGGGAGTTCGAGACCAGCCTGACTGACATGGAGAAACCCCATCTCTACTAAAAATACAAAATTAGCTGGATGTGGTGATGCATGTCTGTAATCCCAGCTACTCGGGAGGCTGAGGCAGGAGAATCACTTGAACCCAGGAGGCAGAGGTTGCTGTGAGCCAAGATCGCACCATTGCACTCCAGTCTGGGCAACAAGAGTGAAACTCTATCTCAAAAAAAGAAAAAAAAAAAGAAAGACAAGGCATCAAACTGCACACAGTATCATGAGTCTGCTGAAAACCTGGAGTGGGATGTTCATTTTCACCTGTGGCTAATGTGTGCTTGGAGTTTTAACAAAGACCTCTTATTCTTTTCTAAAAAGAACACCCGTATGACAGATGTCGGGGCACTGGACCTTCGGGAACTAAATACAATCAGCTCACTCCCCGTTCATGCTTTTGAGCAAAGCGCAGGAGGGTTTGGGGCTGAGGAAGATGTGGGGCTCTGTGTTCCTCCTTACTTTGTGTCCCTGCTAGAGTCATCCTCTGCCATGGGGGCTTGCAGCCCTTCCTGTGTCTCTATCCTGGAGGGATCTGTGTCCTTGAAACATGAATGGCAGTCCCTAGCTTTTACACACAGACACACACATGTACACATAGAGACACACAAGCAGGTGGGCACATGTGCAGGCTCATGCACGCACACAGCAGGCAGGCACACACACGAGCACACACACGCATGCACCGTCCACCTGAGTTCTCAGGGTTTAAAGAGACATAGGGTGAGTTTGCCCTGCAGCCATGAGAACATCTTGTGGCTAGACGGATAATGGACTGGACCCTCCTTCCTGATGGATGCCCTGGGCCTGTTTACCACACAGTTCCTCTCTACCCCTTGCTTCACTGCTTTGTTTTTTTTTTTTTTTTTTTTTCCTCTGGCTTTTTCATTTGCAACCTATGATTTGAACTTCTAATAGATGCTCATAGGGTTACAGTTTCTAAATTAAAAAGTTGTATGTTCCCAGAGTAGAAAAGTTAGAAATTTGCTAATCGTTTCAAAAGAACCCTGGTTCCCTTTTTTTTT
>NW_012115266.1:5593032-5619699 GCF_000951035.1 Colobus angolensis palliatus
TTTGAGACGGAGTCTTGCTCTGTCGCCCAGGCTGGAGTGCAGTGGTACGATCTCGGCTCACTGCAAGCTCCACCTCCCGGGTTCATACCATTCTCCTGCCTCCTGAGTAGCTGGGACTGTAGGCACCCGCCACCATGTCCAACTAATTTTTTTGTATTTTTAGTAGAGATGGGATTTCACCATGTTAGCCAGGATGGTCTCGATCTCCTGACCTTGGGATCCACCCGCCTCAGCTTCCCAAAGTGCTGGGATTACAGGTGTGAGCCACTGCGCCCGGCCTCTTCTCTGCTTTCTCCCCACCCTGGTGGTCTGTTAGTTCCAACCCAGAATCATCCTGTTCTCCCTCTTGGGGCTATTTCTCCTAAAAAAAAAAACAGGTGTCCTTAGGGTCTCTTCCCTCCAGTAGGGAAGGACTATTTCTCCTAAAAAAAAACAGGTGTCCTTAGGTGTCCTTAGGGTCTCTCCCCTCCAGTAGCCTAGCCAAGGGATTTTCCTAAGCCAATACAGATTTATCCCTGAGAAAATTCAGTTCTTAGCTGTTAAGATCACATATACTACCTATAACTGGCTGGAAAAGCAGTGATTCTCCTTTAGGCAGCTTCCTGGGGACCCAGACGGGGAGGTGGCCCCACCAGGGCCATCACCACCCAAGCAGCACAGCCTGCCACAGGCTGACTCCTGGGAGGACATACGTAGGTGGCTCCAGTGGGTGCTTCTGCCCTGCGCCAGGCCCAGGCCCCCTACGCGCAGTGGTAGGATGTTCGGGTTGTGAATGACAGGGCCCCAGGTCATACAAACTTAGGGGGAAGGGCTCCCTGGAAGCTCAGGGTCCCTGGTCTGTGGGGTCTCATGGGGACCTGTGGCTTTTCCACCCTGTCCTCCCTCTAGCTCTTGCTTCTGTTTCTCCCTGTTGCTTTCATTTTTGCTACAGGTCTGTTTCTCCACAAAGCACAGAGCATGACCGACAGCCCAAATGCCAACTCCTGCTGCTCTACCCTGAGAGAGGGACTGATTTTCTTTCTTCATTTTGGCTACAAGTGGCCCAGGAGAGGGCTCTGGTGGCCCAGTGAGGGCACGTGCAGCCTCCTGGACCCAAAGAACACAGCGACACCCGTGATGACATGGGAAGGGCAGGGCCTGGGTAGGGAAGGTCACCTGAGGTCCCTGAGATCCCAGTCCAGTGTCCCCTTTTCTATCTCCTGCCTTGTGATGTCTGTGCCTGGGGGAGGGTTATTTGTGGATGAGTGTGGGTTCCTGGAAGCTCTCGGCCACACTCTAACCGGGGAGGCGGGGCTCAAGCCTGTCCCTCATGGTCCTGAGGAAGGGGTAGAGCTTTTAGCAGACAGAGGCAAGGCAATGAAAACATAACTGAATGAATAGTCGCACACTTATTTACAAATTTCTTGAAGATTTTATGTAAAATTTCTATTATTTCTTGCTTAAATATTTGTCAGAATTCATCAGCAAAGCCATCAAAGCCTGGAATTTTCTCTGTGGGAATATTTTTAAATGCTGTCTTTGACTTCTTCACTCTCTTCTCTCCCACTCATTCATTCATCCACACACCCATTCATCCATCTACCCATTTATTTATCAACCCACCCATCTATCCATCCATTCCATCCATCCATCCATCCATCCATCCATCCATCCATCCATCCATCCGTTAGTCCATCCATCCATTCGTCTGTCCATCCATCCACCTACCTATTCATTCATTGATTCATCCACCCACCCATCCATTCATCCATCTACCCACTGATTCATCCATCCATCCATTCGTCCACCTCCCCATTCATCCATCCATTCAACCACCAACCCATCCATCCATCCATCCATCCATCCATCCATCCATCCATCCACCCACCCACCTATCCATCCATTCATTCATCCACCCACCCATCCATTCATCCATCTACCCATCGATCCATCCATTCATCCATCATCCATCCATCCATCCATCCATCCACATATCCATCCATTCATTCATCCACCCACCCACCCATTCATCCATCTACCCATCGATTCATCCATCCATCCATTCATCCACCCACCCATCCATACATACATCCATTCATCCATCCATCCATCCATCCATCCATCCACCCACCTATCCATCCATTCATTCATCCACCCACCCATCCATTCATCCATCTACCCATCCATTCATCAACCCAGCCATCCACCCACCCATTCATCCATTCATTCATCCATCCAACCACCCACCCATCCACCCACCCACCCATCCATCTATCTATCCATCTATCCAGTAAACAGTTATTAAAAATATACCAGAGTCAGGCCCTGGAACAGAGCTTTGGGGACACTGTGGAGAAGATGGTGAAACTTTCCTGCCTGGGTCGTATGGTGCTGGCAGAAGGACAGGCTGACTGGCCACTGACATTAAGAAGACAGACTCTGTAAGGGTCACAAACAAAATCAAGAGGTCATAGAATAACTGTAAGGGGTGTGGAGGGCCATCCAGCCAGTGATCAGGAAGGAACAGGAGCTCCCACCTGAGGCTGGGAAGGGAGGTGCATACAGTTGGGGAGCAGCATGTGCAAGGTCCCTGTGATGGGCAAGAATCTGTCAGGTTCATGGAACCAGGAGGGGAATGAGGATGGGGCTGGGTTGGGGGAGGCAAGCTGGTGTGGGATAAGCCTGGTCACATAGGGCCCCAAGGCATCTCAGAAGGACTGAGGGTTGAACTCATGATTAGACTGGGGTTACAGGTTTTTGAGAAGACCAGTGAGATGGCAGGGCCCACTCATCACATCATTTTGGGGAGTACATGCGCAGGTGCACGAACATCTAACCAGTATCACCAGTGATATTGGAAAGGGTGGTGTTGCCAGGTTTCTCGGGGACTATTACTGATGTCATCACTTTTATTGTGGGCTCCTGGTTCTCTGACAACCCATACCCACCCCTGAGCAGCCAAATATGGATGGAAAAAATACACACACAGCCCAGCTGACAGGCCACTCTAAGTTCATGGCCAGATTTGGGTGGGCCCTCTGTGTGCCTGGCAGCCTGACTCTGTTTCCCCATCTGCTCCACTGCATGGCCTGTTCTGTGTCCTGCACAGCCCAACCACTAATGGGGATGTGTCTCAAACACATAATAATGGTTTGGAAGAAGCAAGTCACAGGAGACCACGGAATCCCACGCTGGTGTCACCAAACAGAATGTTGCTGGAGGGTATACAAGTAGGTGGAACGTTTATGAGGAAAACAAGATAATTCGGGATAGCAGTTACCTCGGGTGGGAGGATTTGACTGGGGAGGGCCACGCGGGGGCCATCAAGCACCAGTGAGGCTCTGCTTCTCCAGCTAGGTCATGGGAACGTGGGATTTGTTTGATGATAATTTGTAAATTCAATGATAGATTTGAATTTATGTTTTTGTTTGTTTGTTTGTTTGTTTTTTGAGGCAGAGTCTCGCTCTATCACCTAGGCTGGAGTGCTTGGCATGATCTTAGCTCACTGCAATCTCCTTCTCCCAGGTTCAAGCAATTCTCCTCCCTCGGCCTCCCAACTTGGAGTGGTTGGGATTACAGGCATCCACCACCATGCCCGGCTAATTTTTGTATTTTTAGTAGAGATAGGGTTTCACCATGTTGGCCAGGCTGGTCCTGAACTCCTGACCTCAGGTGATCCGCCAGCCTGGGCCTCCCAAAGTGCTGGGATTACTTACAGGCGTGAGCCAGCGCGCCCGGCCTCGTTGTGGTTTTAATTTGCATTTTCCTGATGATGGCGATCATCTTTTCTCGGGCTTATTGGGTACCTACATACCCTCTTTGGCGATGCATCTGTTCAAACCTTTTGCCTTTTACTATTGGACTGTCTTTTGATTGGTGCGTTGTAAATGTTCTTTACATTTTCTAGGTAGAAGTCCTTTGTTAGATACAGATTTTTCCAATATTTTCTCCAAGTTCGTGGCTTGCCTTTTCATTTTGTAACAGTGTCTTTTGGAAAGCAAAAGTTTTTAGTGTTTATGAAGTCCAATATGTTTTTTTATAGTTCATATTTTTGAGTACTAGTTAAGAAATCTTTGCCAAACCCAAAGTTGCCAAGACTTTCTCCCGTTTTCTTCAAAAAATTTTATAATTTTAGCTCTTATATTTAGGTCTATGATACAGTTAAAGTTAATTTTTGGAAATGGTGTGAGTTAGGGTTGAGTTTCTCCCTTCCCCACTGCCATCTTTCCTTTCTTCCTTTCTTCTTTCTCTCCCTCCTTGCCTCTTTTTCCTTGTTTCTTTCTTTGTTTATATATGGCTATCCAATTGTTCCAGAATCATCTGCAGAAAATATTATCCTTTCCTCATTTTAATTGATTTGGTACCCTGATTGAAAATCTATTAAATTTAAACCATAAACGCATGGCTCTATTCTGAACTTTTGATTGCATTATATTAAAAAAAATGTTCTCCAACTTAGTCCTTTTCCAAAATTGTGTTGGATAATTTAGGCCCTTTGCATTTTCATATAAACATTAAGGCAAGCTTGTCAATTTATCTAAAGCAAATCTGCTGGCATTTTGACTGGGATTGCATTGAATCTAAACACAACGTTGTGAAGAATTGGCATCTTGATAATATCGAGTCTTTTGATCCATGAACAAGATGCGTCTATGTACTTAGCCCTTTAATTCCTCTCAGTTCTGCAGTTTCCAGTTCATGGGTCTTGTCTTTCTTTTATAGAATTTTTCCCTGGGTGTCACATTTTTTTCCATGCTGTTATTAAATGGTATTGTGTTAAAGTGTTCAATTTCTGGTAGTTTACTTGTATACAGAAATACAATACACATTTGTATATTGACCTTGCTAAACTAATTTATTAGTTTCAGTAGTATTTTTGTTGATTCTTTAGGATTTTCTACACAGACAATTATGTCATCTGCAAATAAAGAGAGTTTCGTGTCTTCCTTTCTAATGTGTATGCCTTTTACTTATTTTGCTCGCCTTATCTCACTGACTAGGAGCAACACTGAATACAAACTGTGAGAGTGGATGTCCTAGCCTCTCCCGGATCAGAAGGGGAAAGCAGCCTTTACCATAAGCATGATGGCGCCTCTGGGATAACAGGGTGCCCATCTAGGCCAGGGATGGCCTTGATCGGGCTGGAAAAGTTGCCGTGAATTCCTGGTTTGCTGAATGTTAATGATCAGGAACGACTGTTGAACTTTGTCAAATGATCTTTCTTTGTTTATTTGGATGACATATGGCTTTTCTGTTTTGGCTTGTTCATAATTTGGTTTGTTAATCTTGATTTTAAATGTAAAACTAACTTTGCAATCCTGGGATAAACTCCACTTGGTCATGATGTATTGCGCTCTCTCTCTCTCTATATATATATGTATATATACACACACACACCTATATATAAAATATACAACTACACACATATGTAATAAATACCTATATATAAAACACACAACTACACACACATATGTAAATATATATACATGCATAGTTGGATTCAACTTGCTAAATGTTTCTTAAGAAGTTTTATGTTTGTGTCCATAAGGGATGTTGGTTTATAGCCTTATTTTCTTGTAATGTCTTTTTCTGGTTTCAGGGAAACAGAACGAGTTGGGAAGCGTTAACCTCGTTTTCAATTTTCTAGAAGGTTTTGCTTGTAGAATCGCTATTATTTTCTGCTTAAATAGTTGTCAGAATTCACCAGTGAAGCCATTTGGGCCCAGAATTTTCTCTGTGGGAAGGTTTTGAAACATAAGTTCAATTTTAAAAACAGATTTAGGGCTAATCAAGTCACCTATATCTTCTTGAGTGAGTTTTGGTAGTTTGTGTTCCTCAAGAAATTTGTTAAAGTGTTCAAAATATTTGGTTAATTATTGCCCAGAATATTCCCTTATTATCGTTTTAATGTCTGGATTATTAGTGATGTGTCCTCTCTTACGCCCTAGATTTGTAGTGGGTGTCTTTTCTCTTTTTTCCTTTCTTTCTTCTCTCTTTTTTTTTTTTTTTTTTTGAGATAGCATCTTGCTCTGTCGCCCAGGCTGGAGTACAGTGGTGTGATCTCAGCTCACAGAAACCTCTGCCTCCCAGGTTCAGGCGATTCTCCTTGATTCTCCTGCCTCAGCCTCCGGGGTAGTTGGGATTACAGGTGTGCACCACCACACCAGGCTGATTTTTGTATTTTTAGTGGAGACGGTGTTTCACCACGTTGGCCAGACTGGTCTTGAACTCCTGACCTCAAGTGATCCTCCCACCTCAGCCGCCCAAAGTGCTGGGATTACAGGTGTGAGCCACCATGCCCAGCCTCTTTTTTTTCTTGATCAGGAAGGCTAGAGGTTTGTAAATTGTATTGATCTTAAAGAACTACCTCTAGGTTTTGCTAATTTTCTTTATTGTTTTTTCAATTCTCTGATTTCTCTTGTGTATTATTTCTTCTGTTTACTATAGTTTTAATTAACTCTTCTTTTTCTACTTTCCAGGTGAGAGCTGAGGTATTTGATTTGGAACTTTCTTCTTTTCTAATGTTAGCATTTAATGATATCAATTTCCCCATAATCATTACTTTAGCTTCTTCTCACAAATTTTAATATGTAATTTTTTCATTTTCACTCAGTTCAAAATCTTTTCTTATTTCCTTTGAGATTCACTCTTTGACCCGTGGGTTACTTAGAAGTGTATTGTATAGTTTGAAGAGGTTTTCTATATCTCTTTCCATAATTGATTTCTAATTTAATTCCATGCTGTTTCAAGAACATTCTTTGTATGATCTGAATCCTTTAAAATGTACTGAAGTGTGAGGAAAGGCTGGGGGCCCATAGGGGCCTGACCAGGCAGGGGAAGAAGTGTGATCCTTATCGTGAGCCACTGGAGGGCTTTCAGCAGGGAGGGATTTGGTTTGGATTGCGTTTCTTAATAAGCATTGTGGCCATTGTACCGAGTGCGATATGGACATCAGGGACCAGTTTGGAACTCCAACCGTGGTGTGAACTAGAGTGTAGCCAGAGTGAAGGGGAAGTAGGTGGATTTGGGAGCTGTAAGGGGGCAGGAGTGATTGACCTGGTGTACATGGGGTGTGAGAGGTGAGTTGAGGGGCCTGAGATTGAGGTTTCCCAGAGTGGGGTCTCCAGGGAAGGGCATGAGGGTAACTTTGTGGCAGGGCCACAGATATCAGGGGCGTGGAGGGGTGGAGACGAGGGCTAGGGCCTTGTGTGCTGGAAAGAGCCCTGGGCTAGGATCTGCAAGCTGGCCCCTCCACCACTTTGCACTTTTGCTTCCTTGCCTCTGAGACGGGCAGTCGGCCTCTACCATCCCAGAGTTTTCACAGCCTGGACAAGGGAGGTCTGGGCATGAATCTAGAAAAGGTGTCTCCTCCAGAAAAACAAACAGCAAAAGGGTACCCTTTGGTTGAAAACTGAAAGTTAAGGTTCAGTATTATGTGCTGCCTTGACATCTGGCAAAGCCAGGAGGCCTCGGCAGGCCTGCCTGTGAGCTCCCCTTCTTCCGTTTCACTCCACCCCTGTGGAAGAGGCTCCCTGGACAAACGACCCTCAGCAAGGGGACCAAGGGCGGTTCCTCTTATCCCTGCGCTTGTAAGGTTCCATTTCTCGCCAGCCCCGCAGCATGATGGAACAAGCCAATTACACCCTCCCGCAGAAGCCAGGAGTTGCCCCACCCTCTCTGTGCTCCAAAGTTGCCTTCCCGCAGCCCTGGCTGTTCACTCAGATTCTCAGTGCACCCCGTCCCGTGTGGCCCCGCATGGCGTGCAGTGTCATCTTTGTGAGCTCTGAGCACATGTGTGTGGTAACCTGCTGCCAGCCTCCTGTCTGGTGTTTCGTGATGTGTTTGGCCATCTTTGTAACCACAGGGCTGGAAGCCCTCCCTCACTGATGGGTAAATGAAAAGTGATTAAAACAGCTCTTTTCTTGGAGTGGACACAGCCTTTGCTAGGGTAGGTAGCGGGGCCAGTGTAGCCGGGGCTGAGTTTCAGACCCCACACGCCTCCTTGGCTACACACCTGGGGCCAGTGTGCAACCTGGACACCTGTATCTGGCAGCTCTCTCAGCAAGTTCCATTTATTTGGAAGGTGCTAAGATCAGTTCACCCTGATACCTGCCCTGGGAGTGGGTCACGTGATCATTCTCATTTCACAGATGAGGGCTCTGTATGTGGTGGGATGAGATTGGAACCCAGTCTGTGGTTGGCGTGGCTGAGTGAAGGTGTAAAGACATGAGCCTGGCAGGAAAAGGGAGGGGAACCATCTTGTTATTGGTTGGGCATGGCTGCCTGCACAGGCTCCTGTAGGGCTGGGGTAAAGTGGGGCAGGGAGAAGAGGAGTGAGCTGTAGAAGCTGCCTTCAGCCACAGCAGATGGCCATGCTGTCCACTCGGCTGCGGCTGCCTGGCCTCTGCCATGCCAGGCCCTCGAGTTCGCCCAGCTCGCCTCCACCCTCTGATTGGAGAAGAGGCAACTCCTTTCCCAGGAGTCTTTGACTAAAGGGGCTCCATGCAGGCACAATTTCTAGAGCGAGGTACTTTCCACAGTGACGGCCTCTTGCCGGTTGCCCTGGGCTGCTGTTGATTTCCTAGAATAATCCAAAGAAAAGCAGTGCTATGTGATGAAGTGGGTATGCACTTGGGGCTTGGGGCAGAACGGCGGTCGAGTCTTATTGGGGGGTAAACTCTATGGCATTAGGCTTTTACTCCCTTCTGTGTCCCAAGTGTGGGACAGTGCCTGAAACATAGTAGGTACACAACAAAAGACATAGTAGGTAGTACAAAACAAAAATTAAAGAAAAAATGAAGTCCCCTCTTCTCCGGGTCTTTGCAGGTGTCCTTAGGCAAGTTATATAACCCTGCTGCATCTCAGTTTCCTTGGCAAAGTAATTGGACAGTAATAGTACCTCATGTGGTTGTTGCATTGGTTAAATAAGGTGACATAAAACAATAAGAGCTCAATATTATTACTATCATTGTGACCTCAGTCACCATCAGAATTGAGGCCCCGTGAACACTCACCCAGGTCACAAAAACCACATGTCCAGAGTGCTTGCTGCAAGCCTGGCATTTTCCCAGGCACTTTAAAATAATAATTCCCTTAAACCAGAAAACAACTCTGTGAGCCAGGCTGGGTTTTGTTTGTTTAGTTTTTTTTTTAAAAAACACCATTTCACAAAGGAGGAGGCTAAAGCCCACAGAAGTGGTTCTGGCTATAACATGCAGCTAGGGAGTGCTCCCTCATTTCTCCCTCTCAAAGGACGGATGTGAGATGGCACAATCTGTTCTCTGAGGGTTTGAAAAAACTCACCTGTTGATCTGTCTGGGCCTGAAATTCTTTGTGGGAAAATTTCACTAGGACACTTGAGACTATCTGTATCTTCCTTTGTCAGTTTTGCTGAGAGAGGTTAAGTCACTTACCCAGGCAGGTGGGGAATGCGGGCCCAGGCCATCTGGCTGCCGAGCCTGGGCTTTCAACCGTTACATTTTCCTGCATGAGGTATGATCACTTTCTACCCATGAGACTTTGGATAAGTCACTTTTCTCTCTGACTGTAGTAATAGTACGGGGATAGTAATAGTACCTTTCCAGCAGGATTGTTGGAAATATTAAATGGTTTCAGAAACACAGGCCTTGATACTCTTGAGCCTTTGCCCTGGGTGGCTCAGGCCTGTCTCCATCTTGGCCCAGGAGGAAGCCCAGCCCTATGCCCAGGGGTCACAGGTCACTCACTGGCTCTCCAGGTCCTGGATAGTGTCAGGGAGCGGAAGTCCCTGGGTCTCTGGGAGGAAGAACAGCACAACCAGGCTGGAAGCAATGGAGATAACGCCATAGAGGAGAGGAGGCAGCAGGGGCAGGGCTTGGCGGCTCATCAGGATCAGGGGACCCATCATAGCCCCCAGGCGGCCCACCGAATGCAGAATGCCGTCTGCTGTCATCCTGTGGGTGAAGGGGAGGGCCCAGATCCCTGTTATAGCTGGCCCTGTGGCAAGAAGACAGGTTGTCTGGGCCCATGGATGCCAGGGGAAGGAAAGTTGGGCTGAGGGAATTGCCCTCCTTAAGGCCTCCTCTAATGCCACCTCCTCCATGGAGCCTACTCAGATTTTTGCATCTAGTGTTTCAGGGGAAATCTATGGGGTCCACCTCATTTTCCCTGCTCTTGGGCAACTTAAGGGCTTCTCCATGCTCCTGCTAGGCCACTGAGCTCCCAACTCAGGCTTTCCATATGATATCAACAAAACCAATAAATGCTTGTCCAAATAACAAATTTAAAAATGGACAAATGAGTGAGTGGTGGAAAGAACATTGAGCTAAAAGTCTGGAGAGCTGGAGTCCAGTCCTACCCTTCTGCTGAGTCAGCCCTTCACCCCGAGCCTGTTTCCCCAAATATCAAATGTGGGGGTGGCCTAGACTCTAGACCACAGGTTTTCCGCTTGTGTTTTATGATGCCCCTGGGCTCCAAGGAGGTGACTTGGGGCTCTCTTAGGGCAGGGAAGGAGTGGTGGGAAATGAGTTGAGGGTCCCCACTGCCACCAGGGCAGCTCTTGGTCTCCTTATCAGGGTTCTTGTAAGATTCCACCTGGACAGATGACTCTGTGGTTCAAAACGGTGTGAAAACACAGGCCCAGATGTCCCTAGGGCTCTGCTGTACTGCTTCTGTCTGGGCCAAGACTCTCTGTGGGGAGGAGCTGTCCTGGGGGGGCCCTGAGCAGCCCTGGCTGCATTTCCCTGACTACCAGGCCCTTGTTTACCCTCCCCACTGCCCTCCCAGGATGGCTCTGCTGGCCCTGGGGCATGGCCTGCAGCCCAGCTTACCGCAATGGCGTTGGGAAGAGTTCAGCCTTGTAGATGGAGAGGCAGGTTAGGCTTATCCCAAAACATCCCTTTCCCAGCACAGCAAAGACCACACGCAGGGTCTGCAAATCTGGGTACAGGAAGGGGGTGAGAGTGGGGTTGGCCCCGGAGGGTCCCCAGGGGCTAGTCAGTGTGTGGCCAGCCAGCCTGGAGCAGAGGGGCCCCTGGGCTCCCTACAAGTCCCCAGCCCTGATGGCTTGGTGCGGGGCTGCCCAGGGCTGGGGTTCGGGGACGGAGCATAGGATGTGATATCGTGGCAGGTGGACCTGAGGGGCACAGGCAGAAACCCAAAGCCTGCCCCCCGCTGCTCCTAGGGTCCCGAGGTGCCTATTGCTGTGAAGGAGACAGCGCCAGGCCCAGCCCACAGCAGCTTCCCTGCTGCCCCCAAGCCTGCCTGTGTGGGGAAGGCAGAAGCCCTGCCTGGAGGCGGAGGTCTGGGCCACTTTTGGCTGCAGGCCTGGCATCCCCAATGTGTTGTTCCAAGCAGGCACCTGAACTGCTGGGAGGGGCTCGCCATTGCCAGTTTCCTTGCAGCTGCTCAGAATTTGGGCTCTCGCTGCAGCCTGCAGGGCCCCGGCCGCCTCTGTCCTCATTCAGGCCTTCCCCGGCCAGCCGCAAGGCACCCTCCTGCCTTCCTCCCAGCTCTGCTGCCACCACAGGACATGCGGCCCTGTCTTTTTCACCCAGTCTCCCACCCTGAGCAATAAAAGGAGACACGGAGAGGGATTCCAGGTCCTCGCAGCCTCCCTCTTTCAGAAAGAAGACAGGGAGGCAGCTCCTGGGGCCACGGAGGGGATGTGGCCCCACACTGAGAGCAGTAGGGTGGGCGAGGAAGCAGGGCCCTGTCCCACCACCCAGGCCTCCCGCCTCACCTTGCGGCACCAGCATGTTGGCCAGAATGGCGAGGCCGGCCATGACCTGGGAACCTGCCTGGATGGTGCGGCGGCCAAGGAAACTGAGCAAGAGGGCAGTGGTGGCCCGGCCCAGGAAGTCCACGGCCCCGAAGAGGACCTGGAGGAGGAAGATGTCACGGCCCAGGCTCTGCAGGTCGAAGACCAGCCCGTAGTAGGAGATCAATAGAGAGAAGCTGCGGGCAAGGCTGGAAGTCAGGCCCCTGCCCTGCCGGGGAGAGGGCGCCCCAACATTAACAGCACCTCCCACCAGGAGCTGCCTGGAAGGACACGGCCAACCCCGGAGGACAATCCCGGGCTTATCTCGGCCAGCTGTCCCAGAAGCCTGCTAAACTCAGGACACAACCCCAGGGTCAGGCTCTTCCAGGAAAGGGCAGGCAGGGTGGTGCCCCCATCCCTTCACATACGGGCTTTGGGTCAGGGGCAGTGATAGACTGGGGCATCACCTCTCTGGCTCCCTGGCTGGGAGACTCGGCCCTCTTCAGGCTGGGACCAAGCCTGCCCTCGGGGATCTCTGAGCTACCCCTCACTTCTGGCCTAGCCCTCTCTGACTTTGATTCCAATAACCAATCACACTGTGCCAGTTCCTTTGTTTTGGAAGATGGGAATCATGGCAGGATGGGGCCTTGCAGGAGTCCCTGGGCTGCACTGCCCAGACCACATTCAGGATGGGAAGCACGTCCCCCAGCCCCTGGGAGTGCTGCCCCTCCTCTGGGGTGAGCAGCCTGTGACTGCTTCACGGGGCAGAGGGACCACCTAGAAGGGCCCCAGCTTCCATGCTCCCAGGGGCTGGGCCAGGCCCAGGTGGAGACGGGATTTGGATCCACAAGTGGCTGCAAGGTAAAATTCTTCTCTACCAAGTTTAAAATCTGTGACCCTCCCTGCTCAACCCAGACACTCCTCCCAGCCCTCCCCTGAGGGGTCACCTGATTGCATCACCCAATAAACATTGGACAACACCAGCCCAACCACGGCAGAGTAAAATCGCAATTCATGCACAAGCCGCAGTGTTTCATGAAGTTTATGTGAGTGACGTGAGAGTCACTTGGCTGATGCTCAAAAGCGGCCGACGCTGGAGCCTTGGACAGATAACAACTGGGTTAACAAGTCAAGACAAGAAAGCCTGCAAGGTCACCCGCTTCAAAGCCTCTGATTTGAATAACAAAGGTTGCAGAGCCGGCCCCTGAGGAATCCTGGAAGGTTGTTTTTTTTCTTTTTTTTAAACTGGTCCTGGGTGTTTGCAGCAAGAGCAATTCTTCTGATTTATCAGAAAAAAATTGAAGATTTTTAAAAAAGGCATTTGATCTATCTTTGTTCTAAGATTAGTAAATATTTGCCATCATAACCCATATGTGGTTAAATATAGCATAAAAGAAACGTTTTCCTAAACTTTAGTTTTATTTCAAGATAAAAGTCCCAGTCAAACCTGGTCCTAAGGTTTTTTTCTTTGCTCTGTCGTCCAGGTTGGAGTGCAGTAGCACAATCTCAGCTCAGTGCAGCCTCTATCTCCTGGGCTCCAGTGATCCTCCTGCCTCACTTTTTGATTTTCAGTAGAGATAAGAGTGCCTCACTATACTACCCAGGCTCGTCTTGAACTCCTGGGCTCAAGCGATCCTTCTGCCTCAGCCTCCCAAAGTGAGGGATTACAGGCTTGAGCACCACGCCTGACTGGTCCTTGCTTTTTTTTTTTTTTTTTTTTTTTTTGAGACGGAGTCTCGCTCTGTCCCCCTGGCTGGAGTGCAGTGGCACCATCTCGGCTCACTGCAAGCTCCGCCTCCCGGGTTCCTGCCATTCTCCTGCCTCAGCCTCCCAAGTAGCTGGGACTACAGGCGCCCGCCACCGCGCCCGGCTAATTTTTTGTATTTTTAGTAGAGATGGGGTTTCACCGTGGTCTCGATCTCCTGACCTTGTGATCCGCCCACCTCAGGCTCCCAAAGTGCTGGGATTACAGGCGTGAGCCACCGCGCCCGGCCTGGTCCTTGCTTTTTAATATGATCTTTTGGACGTCAGCAGAACTGAATTTGTTTTAAGGGCCTTTTCCTGGGCCCAGATGACCTTGGGTGGGCCAGGGTCTGGTCGTGCGGGCCCTGGGCGGTGACAGTACCAGTAAGCCAAGTGCTAGCTCAGCCCGGTTCCAATGCAGGCTCTATCATCTTGGGCTTGTTGCTTACCCCTCTGGCATCCCCTTTCCCCATCAGTGAAGTGGGGTTGCATGGAGGGGTCAGTTAATGCAGGTTCACCCTCTGGGAGCATGGCCATGGTTTCTAGGAAAGTGGTAAGTCTCTAATGCTGACAAACAGTGCTACTTCTCGGCCACAGCTGGTCCCCTGGCTTTAGGGACCTTGGCCCTACCCCTGTCTTGGGACCTCCCTGGGACCCTGGGACCCCCAGCCTTTCCCTCTGGCTTCCTGCAGATGGCAGCCTCCAGACCCCACCAGTGCACAGTCCCTCTCTGTGGTCTGCCAGGACTCCTGCCTCCTGGGGCTGCCTGCGTCCTGTTCCAGACAGAAATGCACCCCCTTGAGGCCTGTGGGTGCTGTTTCCCCCAGACACCCTGCCTCCTGTCCCAGCCCTGCCTTGGGGAGGGACGCCAGGACGGCGTACTTCACCACCAGCATGGCGCAGCTCCTCCAGCGGAGCACGGGCACGCAGAACAGGTCCAGCACCGACCGCGGCTCCTTTGCAGAGGCTGCCTCTTCCTCCATGCTGGACATCAGCACCTTCCGGGGAGAATGGGGGCACTGTGAATGGTGGGGCAATGGCCCCGCCCACCCCCTGTGCCAGAGAAATGTCCAAGTGGCCAGAGTGACCGGGAGCCTGTCCTGGGCCTCAGCCTCTGGAAGCCGGATCTCTAGGGGAGGGGGCAGGGATGGAGCAGAAAAAGTTCTCTCCAGGCCCTGGCTCTTCTGCAGGTTTGACTCAGCCCTGGTCCTCTCAGCTCTAGCTTGCCCGCTTCTGGAAGTCTTCCTTAATCCTCCCGCCCCATCTTCACTCTAATCTCTGGCAGCACCTGCTTCCTGAAAACAGCTACCTTCAGATAAGCACATTCTGTTTCCCCAGACACATCGAGAAGCCCGGTGAGGTGGGTGTGTGCTACGTGCGGGTGGAGGTGGTGGGTGATAGAGGTGACGGTGTGGGCGCTGTTGATAATGACAGTGCTGTTACTGATGGTGACGATGGTGGTGAAGGTGGTGGAGATGTTTTGCAGAGATGGTGGCTGTGGGGTTAGTGATGGTATTGGTGGTGCTGGTGGTGATGGAGTGATGGCGGTGAAGGTGATGGTGGGTGTGGACGGTGGTGGTGCTGTTGGCAATGGTACTGGGATTAGTGGTGGTGGAGGTGTCTGTGTGGAGGTGGTGATGGAGGTGTTGGTGGTGTCTGTGGAGATGCTGGTGGTGGTGCTGGAGTGGGTGATGCTGATGTTGGAGGCCACATGGACGATCCATCAGTGCATACCCTGTCCCAGGTCAAGTCTCACAGACAGCAGCATCTCACCTCTATGGTCAAGTTCTTGGCCTCCTTGTGGCCATTTATCCTGGCCACCTTTCTGAGCTCCTGAAGCGCTTGGTCTGGTTTGCCCTTAATAATCAGCCACCGGGCGGATTCTGGCAGCCACCTGTAAGGAGGCAGGTGTGTAGCTGGGGTGCATGCTGGGCTCTTCCCAGGGGCGGGGTGGAAAGGGCCAGTGGGCACAGACCCTTCAGCTGAGATGAATGACGAGTAGGCAGATGCTTCTGTGCTGCTGCTGTCCCGCCATGAGCCTGGCAGTCCCCGATGGTTTCAGAATAAAACTGAGTCCCAGTGCCTGGCAGCCCACCTTCCTGCCTTCCTGAGCGAGCCACCTCCATCTGGCTTGCCTGGCTACTGGGGCCTGCCTACGTGAGTCCTGCACACAGCCAGGGCACAGGTGGCCTGGGCATGGGTGTCCCTAGAGTTGGCTGCTTCACCAGTGATTCTGGGGCCATTTCTAGGATAGAAAGGGCACTTAGTACTGTTTTTTTTTTTTTTGAAACAGAGTCTCGCTCTGTCACCCAGACTGGAGTGCAGTGGCACAATCTCGGCTCACTGCAACCTCTGCCTCCCAGGTTCAAGTGATTCTCCTGCCTCAGCCTCCCAAGTAGCTGGGACTACAGGCATGCACCACCATGGCTAACATTTTTGTATTTTTAGTAGAGACCGTGTTAGCCAGGATGGCTCGATCTCCTGACCTTGTGATCTGCCCGCCTGAGTCTCCAAAGTGCTGGGATTACAGGCGTGAGCCACCACGCCTGGCCTGTTTTATTTATTTATTTATTTTTTAAAGCATGTTTAAAACATTTCCAGGCAGAACCAGGTGATTTTATAAAACCAGTCTGTTTCTCCCCAACCTCAGGAGCAGATAGGCCAGAAGCATTTTGCTGGTGGAAGGCACAAGATCTGCCCAGCCCACTGACTCTCAGCCCTCTTTGCAGGGAATCTAAGAAGGACTTCTGGAGGCAGTTTGACGTAGTGGTGAAGAGTTAGCCTGCCTGGGTTCAAATCCTGCCTCTGGCATTCACCGGCTGTGTGTGACCCTGGGTGAGTGACCTAACCTTTCTAGGTCTCGGTCCTTCATTTGAAAATGGCGGTAATGGCATCATCTTTCTCATTAGAAGATATGTTAGTAAGCGCCTAGTACACACCTGATCAGTATGGCAGGGATGGCCTAATTATTGTAAGGGATGGCCTTCCTCTTCACTTACTGATCTGTGTATGAAACGTAAGCTCCATGGGGCCCCTGGTTTTTGCCTGTTTTGTTCACTTGTGTGTCCCTAGCACCTAAGACCCTCTGCACCTATCTGTGTCTCCTTCCTCAGTGCCAATCCAAGGAGGAATTTCCATACCTCAGGGATTTTTGCAACCCCTAAAACTGTAGTGACAACGATCTATTTTCATATCCAATGTTGGTCCGCCCTGTATGTGAAGGAGTGAAGCCGGTGGGTGGGGGCTGTGTGAGCGTTGGGGAGGGACGATGCTCACAACCTCAGCCCAGGGGACGGCGGTGGTGGGGCCTGGGGGCTGGGAGAGCGGCTGCTTCCACTGTGGCCGAACTTCGGCCCAGTGCCCCTGGATCTTCCAGTTTTTCCAGAGAAGGCAAAAATACTGCTTTTGTTTGTTTTAAAAATCTTCTGGGTTTTTTGAGACGGAGTCTCGCTCTGCCGCCCAGGCTGGAGTGCAGTGGCCAGATCTCAGCTCACTGCAAGCTCCGCCTCCTGGGTTTACGCCATTCTCCTGCCTCAGCCTCCTGAGTAGCTGGGACTACAGGCGCCCGTCACCTCGCCTGGCTAGTTTTTTGTATTTTTAGTAGAGACGGGGTTTCACCGTGTTAGCCAGGATGGTCTCGATCTCCTGACCTCGTGATCTGCCCGTCTCGGCCTCCCAAAGTGCTGGGATTACAGGCTTGAGCCACCGCGCCCGGCCAAATCTTCTGATTTTTAAATGTTAGCAACTAGTTACAAATATATTTTTTAAATCACCATTTGAACCAACGCTGTGCCAGCCCATCTTGGCCTGTCTGGGCTGGATGGGAGTCACAGACCTTGGGCTGCAACACTCAGCCTAGGACTGCCAATCTCCAACGTCCCTCCCCAGTGAGGGCCCCGCTCACACCACGGCCCTTCTGTGGCACTGGACCTCCTGCCAGTCAGAGAAGCGAAAGTGAAAGGATACCCTCCCACCCTGGGTCTCCTAAGGAAAAGGTCCCACATCATACTGACCAGGATATCAGGGAGATGGCAAAAAAGGGCACTGATGCTGCCAGCTGGAGGGTCCTCCAGTCCCGCAGGGCAAAGGCCAGGCCACCCAGTGCCGCCTGGCCTGCGCTGAAGGCACATCCCACCACCGTCATGGTGGCCGCCCTCCTGCTGGTCATGGTCCACTCTACCACTGCGGGATGCAGACACGTGCAGGTGAGGCCTCATGCGGCGACCTGAGCCCCATTCTCTCCTGCCACCCCCGCCCCCATGGCAGCAGCGCGCTGAGCTGGGGACTCACTCAGTGTTAGTGAACTCAGAAAGATGCCAGCCATCCCAAAAGCGGCCACGAACCGCAGGCCGCAGTAGATGACAAATGTTGGGGCAAAGATGGTGCTGGTGCCCGCCACGGCCAACTGCAGGCAGCACCAGCTCAGCATCGGCTTCCGCCCAAACCTGTCAAAGGAGAGAAGCACACGGGGCCTGGAGAGGGTCCCTGAGGACGTGGATATGTGGGCAGGCACTTGCCTTCTGGGAGTTCAACAACACCAGGGGGTTTCCTGCAGGAGGCTCATCTTTCTTGGAACTTTTAGGGGTACACTCAGAGTGTTTCTGTTATAAAAGTGGCAGTACCTTGCCACGGGAGGGTGCAGTTCGGTCTCAGTGTTTAAGAACATGGGGTTTGGGGCCGGACACGGTGGTTCATGCCTGTAATCCCAGCACTTTGAGAGACTGAGGCTGGAGGATCACTTTAGGTCAGGAGCTCAGGACCAGCCTGGGCAACACAGTGAGACCTCAGTCTCTACTAAATAAATTTTAAAAATTAGCGTCTGTGGTCCCAGCTACTTGGGAGGCTGAGGAGGGAGGATGGCTTGAGCCCAGGAGTTCATGCCTGCAGTGAGCTATCATCACGCCTCTGCACTGCAGGCTGGACAACAGAGTGAAACTCTGTCTCTAATAAATAAATAAAAAAGAACACAGGTTTGGGCATCAGATGCCTGGGTTTGAGCCCCAGCTCTGTCCTTCCTGGGTGACCCTGAGCATGTGACTCGACATCTCTGAGCCTCAGTTTCCCCATCTGTAACACAAGGGCATCCGTAAGGGCATGCCTTACAGGGCTGCTATGAGAATCGAGACACTGGGCAAGGGGCTGGAGAGTGAGGAGGCTGAGACTTTGCAAGGCACTGCTCTCATCTGTGCACTATGAAAGGGGTCCTCATGGGGCAATGCAGAGCCCTTGGCCCTGCCCGAGTGCCCTGGGCCGCAGTGGCCTCCAGGCTGGCTGAGCCTGAACTGGAGACTGCATTTAGTGCCACTCAAGCCCGTGCTACTCAGAACGGAGATGCGAGGTGGACCTTGGCCATGCCTGTCTGAGCAGCATCCGGGAGCAAGGATGCTCGTTTTATCCTCACGACAACTGTGTGGGCAGGTGCGAGGCCCCACTGCTGGGGGAAAACTGAGGTCCAGAGAAGGGAAGAGATCTACCTTGTAGAACAAGACTGGGCGTGGTAAGGCTGGGATTCAGACCCAGGTAGTCAGACCCCAGAGCCGGTAGGGTGGTGGCAGGAGGGAGCGGGAAGGCAGTCCTCCTTTCCTAAAATAATGGCTGCATGTCTGCCACGGTGCTGAGCTGGGCTCTGGGGCACAGTCCCTGGGTTCCTGTGTGCTTGTGGGGACATGGACAATAAACAAGACTTAAGCCAGCCAGTCATGGTCAGAGCCAGGCACTGTGATGAGGGAAGCAAGGAGGGGTTGGGATAGTCATGCCTGCGGCTGGGCAGGAGTCTCTGGCTCTGTGGCCTGGGAGGGCCTCCCCAAGGAAGAGCATTGAGCTGTGGCCTGTGTGTGGGCACCAGGCAGCACGGGCAGGAGTTTCTGGTTGAAGCACAGTCACTGAGGCGCTCTGCAGGGGTGCAGGGGGCTCCAGGAGGAGGCTGGTGGAGCTGGGGGTGGGAGGATGCCCAGCGCAGGGCAGGGGGTGGGCAGAAAGGGACTGTCCTCAGTGCAGTGGGGCCCTTGGAGGACTTCCGGCCAGCTTTTATTGACCAGATCAACCTCCAAGATTTTGCAAAGTCACTCAGTGCTGTGGCAGCGTGGACGGCCACTGTAGAGGACACCTGCGAGGGGTTGCGGCCTGCCTGGTGGGAGGAGATGGTGGCTCAGGCAAGCGGATGCTGTGGCAGGGAGGGGCTTGGGCTGAGTGCGTCCTGGAGGAAGAGCCAGGCGAGTGTGGGGTGAGGAAGGGAGGCCAGGGGACAGCGCAGGTGCAGAGGGGCCCATGGGTCGGGGATCCGTGTCCTCTGATGGAGGCTGCTGGGGGAGTGAGTGGGGTGGTGAGGAATCAGCAGCTCAGCTCCCACAACAGGAAGAGAGGGAGGAGGGGGAGCAGGAGGAGGGGTAGCAGGAGGAGGGGGAAGGGGAACAGCTTCCTGGGAGGTGGAAGGAAAACCAGCAGTGAGGATGTTCTGGAAGCCGAGAGAAGAAAGTATGTCACAGAGAACGCTTCTTCCCGCCAGCAGGCCTGGGTTTCAGTGTCACCTGGTATGAGACGTATCCAGTCCTGCCGGCCGGCCCCGGCGTGCCCATCACTTGTGCCCTGTTCCTTAGCCCCCCTCACGTTCCAAGGTGGCCTAACTTACTCACCTGTGTCCTGAGCCCTGCTTGGCTCCAAGCTGGGGAAGAGCAGACACTTGTCTCCCAGCCTCCCTACCGCCCCTTCCCCCATCTCTGCTGGGCGTGTCCCTTGCACCTGGCCAGTGTTTGGCCCACGTGAGGCTTCTGGAAAGGCTTTGAGACTGGGGGACAAAGGACAGAGGAGAGGAGGATGGGGAGCCAGGACAGCTCTGCGGCACAGGGTCCAAGCCCGGCCACATGGAGGAGGCCTATGGCCATCTGGCTGGAGCATGGAAGAGGGAATGGGGGCAGTGGGAGATGGTCTGGGGTGGCCTCCCTGTGAGGGGAACCAGGCCAGGGTCTGGGGGAACTTGCTGAGGTGGGGACCCGGAACAGTCTGTGGGTTGGTGGGGATGGCCAGGGGAGGGAAGAAACAGAGGAGGCAGGAGGGAGATGGAGAGGGGGATGGGGTGCTCGCCTGACATTTCTGAACCTTCTGCCCCACAGTCTTCAATTCTGTTTTGAGGGAGCTGGGGGCTGGGAGGAGCGGAGGCACTCACCGATAGGAGACAAGGCCCCAGATAAAGGAGCCCACCAGGATCCCAGACATGAAGATGGACTGGCTCAGGGGCTTCAAGCCCTGGGAGCTGCACACCAGGTCCCACTGCAAGAGGAGGGTGCAGTGGCTCAGCTCAGGGGGTGTGGAATTGTGGGGCTGGGTGTGGCCGAGGGACTCCTGGCCAGCCTGAGCCCTTGGGGCCAGCCACCCACACTAGGGTCCCTGGACTCCCAGTGCCAGTCACAGAGGTAGAAGAGACCTGCTGACCATGGGGCTACAACCCCCACGGGAAGCCCAGCTGCAGGACAGAGTGCGGCCTGGCTGTGTGTCTGCCGGCTGTGCGGAGGCCTCTCCACAGGGCCCAGTGGCCCCTCACGCAGAGGACAGACTAATGGGCAGCAGGGCCTTGACGGGGCAGAAGTGGTATGAAAATGAACAATTTCTTGGTAAAAAGAAGTTCGGCAGGCAATGCGTGGCTGTGTCCGGCAGTACCTGGCAGTGGTGGGCAGTGAGGTGGCAGGCAAGGTGGGCAGTGGGAGGCAGGGGCAGGGAATGGCTGGCAGGGGTGACATGACAGGCTTGGCTTCCACCTCTACTGAGTGCTGGCCAGGTGGATGTGGCAGAGCCACTCCCTCAGCTGGGCTATCCTCTCCTCTAGAGACGGAGCCATGATCTGGTCCTCTCATCAGCAGTGAGGGTGACTAGAGAGAGCTTGGCACGGTTCGCTGGGATTTTTACAGTGGCTTCAGCCCAGGACCGGTCATCCTTTGCCTGAACACCCCACACCCGTCCCCAAGCCCGTCCTCCACTGAGGCCCAACAGCTCCCCCCACCTCTCTCCCCTCCCACCCGGGCAGCTGCAGTAGCATCCAGCGGGTCCCCCATGCCCTCACAGAGCTTCTCCATCATGCAAAGTGACCTCTTGAAAATGCAAGTCAGACCAAATCACTTCCATGCTCCAAACCCTCCAATGAGGATGACAATGATGAGGTTCTTTGCATTTAAAAGAAAATTCCAGGCACAGTGGCTCATGCCTGTAATCCCAGCACGTTGGATGCCGGGGCTGGAGGATCCTTTCAGCTCAGGAATTCAAGACCAGTCTGGGCCATGTAGTCAGACCTTGTATCTACTAAAAATTTTAAAAATTAAGCCAGGTGTGGTGGCTCATGCCTGTAATCCCAGCACTTTGAGAGGCCGAGGCGGGTGGATCACCAGAGGCCAGGAGTTCAAGACCAGCATGACTAAAACCCCTTCTCTACTAAAAATACAAAAATTAGCCGGGAGTGGTTGTACATGCCTGTAATCCCAGCTACTCGGGAAGCTGAGGCTGGAGAATCGCTTGGACCCGGGAGGCGGAGGTTGCAGTGAGCTGAGATTGCACCATTGCACTCCAGCCTGGACAATAGAGCGAGATTCAGTGTCAAAAAAAAAAAAAAATTAGCTGGGCATGGTGGTATGCACCTATAGTCCTAGCTACTGGGGAGGCCAAGCCACAAGGATCACTGGAGGCTGGGAGTTAGAGGCTGCAGTCAGTCATATTTGCGCCACTACACTCCAGCTTGGGTGACAGAGTGAGACTCTGTCTCAGAAAAAAAAAAAAAAAGAAAATCCCACTTCCAGAGCATGCCCCTGCACCTGCTTCTGGCCCCTTAGCACCTACGCCCAGATGCACTGGGCCTTGTTCAGCTCCTTCAAATCCCAGACATGCTTCTATGCACGACCTTTGCTCTGTGGGGTTCCTGACCTTCACCGATTCCTCCCCTCACCATCCAAGTCTCAGTGTCAATGTTGCCTCTTTGGAGAGGCCATCCCCAACCATCTGCCTGAAGGAGGCTGCCCCTCCTCGCCCCTCACAGCCTTGCTTTTGCCCCCATGCAGACTGCCGGGATTGAATCAGGTTCCAGGACACTCTAGTTGTGAAGCCTGGGACACTGTGTTTTCCTTTTCTCTGTTATTAAATGGGGACTGTCATAGGATACATCCCACAAGATTGTGGCGAGGTTGTGGCAGCAGAGACGCAGTGGAAATGTGTCTGCCACTTCGCAGGTGCAGGGCGAGGGGTGGCTTTGCTGCTAGAAGGGGTTTAGATGTCAACTGAGTGAATTCACCAGTGGAATGGATGCTTCTTGAAGGCTCCCTGCTCATCTTGGAACCGGAGCCCTGATCTGAATCTGGCCCATCATCACCAATCAGGAAATGGGCGTGGGGTGACCAGAAGTCTTTGCTTGGCTAAACTTTAGTCAGGTTCCTGAACCTTCTCCTGGGCCCATCTGGGTGCTTCCTCATAAAATCCAGTTTTAGCAAAGGACCCTGCTGAATCAGTTTAGCAAGAATCCCCTCTGACTCCAGCCTCGATATCCGATCAGGTTCCTCATCCTCCACCCACCTCTAGGGTGATATCTGGTCACCCTGGCCTGTCTCAGCAAGAAGCCTGTTGGGTCAGTTCAGCCAGATCCCCCCTTACCCCTGACTTCCCCCTGCAGCTGAGTTGCCTGGAGTCATGGCTGATGGGTCAACAGGGCCGGGACCAGATGAGGCTGGCGAATGTCCAGGTGCCAGCATTCAGAGGTGCCCGGCCAGGTGACCCCACACTTCCAGGAGCCTGGGCTGGCCCCATCTGTAGACTGATCCCTGCCACCCACTCCCCGGCGTGTGGCTGACGAGGGGCTGAGAGGCTCGAGAGCGAGCAGGGCCTGAGGAGGCGGGTCCCTCCCAGGACTGGACCTTGGAGTCCAACCAACCTGATCCACGACTCTGACCTCCACTCGAGTGGCTCTGGGGGAGGCCCTACCTTGGCCACGATGGTGGAGGTGAAGACGCTGCGGTCATAGACCCAGCCGTCCACACACGGCTCCGTGTCGGCCTCACTCCAGCTGGTGGCCGTGGCATTGGGGTCCAAGAGCTGCCACTGTGGCTGGCGGAAGCGGCGGCATTGGTGGGGCTCCCAGTTGGGGCCTGGCGGGATGGAGATGGTCAGAAGGGCCTTGAGGGTCATGTTTGCGGGAACCGCAGAGCCGTTGTCCAGCAGGTGTGTCCAGCATCGGTGGCCTGGGACAGCTGCTGAGAAGTTCTCCAGGAGCATCTGGGAAGGTATCACGAGGCAGGGGAGGATGAAGGTGAGGACCTGCAGGGTCTGGAAGAGGCCCATGCCTCCGGCTTGCTCCAAGAGCTTTGAGAATGCCATGAACGGAGCTGCCTGGGCTGAGCGGACAGCTGACCTAACTGCTGTTTGAAACTGATTACAGCCACAAGATCCGGGGCCACCAAGACCTTCTGCCCTCCTACCCCTCAGCTGGGTTGAGGGTGGAGCACTGTCCAATAACCAGTTGAGTCGGTCCCAGGAAACCCTATGATGCCTCCGGGAAATTCCTCCTTCTCTTGTTTCCAGGAGTGATTGTGGATGCCCCAGCACTCTGCGGAGGGGGTAACGGGACTAAGCTCACTCTACTCGGGCTGCCTGGGGCATCCGAACTGCCCACCAAGTGTGGACCAGAGGGCTGAGCCACCTTCTGAGTTCTCCAGCACCAAAAGTGAAAGTCAGGCAGATTCTATTAAAAAAGACAGGATGCTTTGATGTTACTGAATTACAGTTTGGAAGAAATATCAACTGGGCTGTTGCCTCACTGAGTTGGTTAAAGTTTAATCTCAGCGTGGGCTTCTGAGTGAGGAAGGCAGTTCATGTCTCAGGACCTGAGGCCTCAGCCACTCCCCGCTGGCCAGTTGATCTCATTCTTAAATCTTTAGAACCTTCTACGCAAGGCCCTTTAAATCAGAAAACGGTCAGCCTAAACTTCATCCCTTCTGACAATTGTTCAAGGCTCTGAAGCCAGATGTGAGGCCTGGGAAGGGCCTTCCCTAGCTGGGGAGATGGTGCAGGTGGGCGTGGGAGAGGACGTGGGGTGGGCATGAGCTGGCAGGAGGGCCCAAGTCTGTGCTCTTTTCTTTCCTGATGTGAACCTCCTACCAGGCAGTGCCGGGGAGACCAGCTTGCAGACTCACTATTTCGGGAAGCTTCTATTCCGAGGTTTTAGGTTGCCTTTATTAGACAGTAAGCTCCCCCAGTGGAAACCATGGCTACCATTTCCTGGCTTCTCTTTGAAGCCCCTCGTGGGCCCGCAGCTGAGCAGGCGGGCAGTTGGGGAAGTGAGCAGAATCACGACGCTGTGACCTAGCCTCTGAGGCCAGCCCCGTTTCTAGGCTCTGCACAAGGTAGAGTGAAGCCAGCCCTCCCCCAAGGCCATCTGGGTGGTGCCTCTTAGTGTGCTCAGCTCTGGGCTGACCTCACTGCCTGCACCCCTTCCTTCACTCCTTATGGCAGCCCAGGAGAGAAACAAGGCAAATTCCCTTAAACAAGGAAACTGAGGCTCAGAGAGGACAAGGCAGCTCGCCCAAGGTCACTTGCCACAGTCCAGATCGGAGCCAGACGCCACAGCCTGAGCTTTCTCCGATGTCCCTGGGCAGCTGCCGTGTGGTCTCCAGCCTGTCATGGACCAAATCCTGGCCAAAAGCTAGAATTCAGGATTTGGGTCAGAATGAGGGCCAGCCCGAAGTCACCTCCCAGAGTGCGAGAGGGAAGCGGCTGAGTCAGTTCTGGAGAAAAGTCCGAGAAGTGCTGGAAGTATGGGTGAGGTGTGGGTGGGTGTCTGGACCCTGAACCTCTGAGAACCTCCCTGGAGGGCTTGGGGAACTTGGCCAGGAAGCTGGGGAGCCGGATTCTAGGCCTGGGCTTCAAAGCTGGGACTCCTTCCTTCTTCGGCCTCTCCAGGCAGGAAACCGTTACGAATTTTAAAATCGCAGAAAGAGAGGGACTGGGGGAGGTGGAGAACCAACCCAAATTAAAGCCCAGGAGGCCGCAGGAGAGGGACTCCTTGGACAGAGACCCAGTCCAAAACAACCCAAAGGCCTAATCTAACGTGCAAAGAATTGCACCCTATTCCTGTTTTGAGCAAGCACCGTGCTGTTGGGGGTAGGCCTGGCCCTGAGACGTGGCCTTCCTCCTCTCTCTGGCTCCTGGCTTCTCGCCTGCAGAGTGAAGTGTGTTGCTGTGTTGGTGTTTGCAAACCTCAGCATGTGCCAGAAGCCACTGGGGTGCTGGCTAGAACGCAGTTTCTTGAGCGTCTGCTGCAGGGTGGGCTGGGCCCAGGAGTGCACGTTTTAAAGTAAGTCCCCAACTGATTGCACCACACCGGGCCTGGGCCTTGCTTTGAAAATCTCTGGGCTGGAGGTGGCTCCTGGAACCCAAGGTGTCCAGGAAGCCCTTCGATTCTTTCTCCTTCCTCCGTCCATATGCTTTCACGTTTTTTCTTCTTCCCTGCCCTTTGCCTGTCATGGACACCCCTAGGCTTTGCTTACAGCAGAAGGTCAAACCTCCTGGACTTGCCAGAAGGCTCCCGGAATCTCCAACTGACTTTCCACTTCCAGGCCAAGGAATTTTTCATTTGTATTTTCTGTTTTTCTGGGGCTGCTGGGGGCAGGGCTTGGTGCAGCTGCTCTGCCACCTGGCGGTCACACCTGGGACTGTAGCCTTTCCCAAACTAGGCACATCTTGCCCAGGTGCCCATCCTTCAAGGGTCCTCAGGCAGGGGTGGGGAGAGAAGGGCTTGGGGAGGAAGGCAGGCAGCCCCCGATTATAGTCATCAAGCCCTCCGGGGTGCCTCATTAAATTAATTTGTGTAAAGTAAACCCCTGTTATTCATAGAAGTAGAGTTGCTGTGGAGTTGACCTTCCTAGCCCAGGTTTCCCATCAATTAAACCAAAGGCCAGCATGGCTGCCAAATGACCTTAGGCGGTTGCCTTACCTGCTGTGAACTTCAGTATCTCCATCTCTAAGACAGGGCCTTCCACTTAACGTAGTAAGATTAAATTAGATAATTAATGGGCCTGACAATAAATACTAGCCACCACAATCACCATCACCACAATCACTACCACCATCACCACCATCACCATCACCACAATCACTACCACCATCACCACCATCACCATAATCACTACCACCATCACCACCACCATCACCACAATCACTATCACTATCACCACCATCACCAT
>NW_012115266.1:5620803-5630039 GCF_000951035.1 Colobus angolensis palliatus
CACCATCACCACCACCATCATCATCACCACCACCATCACCATCATCATCACCATCACCATCACCACTACCATCATCACCACCATCAACACCACCATCATCACCATCACCACCCTCACCATCACTATCATTACCACCATCATCACCACCATCACCATCACTATCATCACCATCATCATTACCATTACCACCACCATCATTACTACCACTGTCACAACCATCACCATGACCACCATCACCACCACCATCACCATCACCATCATCACCATCACCATCACACCATCACCACAACCATCATAGCAGACCCATCGTTCTTCCTTTTTTTCTTTTCCAGTTGAAGCTGCAGTATTTCAGATCCAACTGGAATCACAGGGATTTCTTGTTTGACTCCTCCCTGAAATCCTGGAAGAATCTGGAGTTGGCAGAAGGTGAGGCTTTTTCTTAGTTTCATACTGCTGTAGGGACAGGGCTCTCCAGGGTCTCAGATCCTGACTCCAGTTTGATTGCTTTTTCCACTGTACCCTTGTAAAGATGCCCAATGATCCATCAGAAAGTCAAAGAAACATTAACCATAAAATATCAAATTATCCTCCTGCTCCAGAGAACAGGCCTCACCTCACTGAACAGGAGATATTGATGAGCCACATAAGGCCAAAAGCAGATCTCACCTCTTCAGTTCTTTAATTCCTCTTTGAGGGACATAAATTTGGGGACTACCCCTCCTCCACCAATAACACTACAAACTTAAATCATTTTTCTTCGTTTTTGAATTCCTCTTCAATTCACTGCCCAGCAGCAGCTTAGAGCTCTTAGATCTTATTATGCCTTATAAGAACTCATTTTTGCAAATCTTCCTAAATTCACCCACGTGCCTTTTTGCAGGGAGGGAGGATGATAGGGACTGCCTTAATTCAATTTTCTTGTCTTTTCTTAAAGTGTACATGTTGCAAAAATCACAGAATCATGTGAGGAATGAAAGGAAGGCCCCCTTTTCCTCCCTGACTCCAACAATCACACTGCTCAAAGGACCCCAGGTCCTTTATTTAAAACACCTACATATTTAGAAATATGTCAACATAAATCATTATAATTAGTCATTTATACCTGAGAAGTATTAATGTATACGATAACAACCAAAATGATCTCAAAGTGTGTAAAGTGGCAAGTAAAAGTCCTTTTCTCCTCTAATCCCCAACTGCCTGGGGCAACTGCCACCAACAAGTTATATTCTTCCAGAAAAATCATAATGTACCTTCAAACACATTCTTAAAGTTTTAAAATTGTTCAATAGGTAGTAAATTCACATCGTTCAAAAATAGAAAACTTACGAACATGTGTAGAGTGAAGAGGCTCTCTCCCATCCCACCTCCACCCACCCTCAGGGAACCATTTTTAGTTTCTTGCGCATCCTTCCAGATTTTCTTTCTGAAAATATAAGCGAGGGGAGACGCACATTCTGATTTTACTCCTTTTACACAAAGGTACTCTTCCCCTTTGCATTGATTTCCCACAACAGTGTACCTCGGACGCCTTTCCTCGTGCTTTGTGAACATCCTCCTTCCCATTTCACAGTAGCATGGTAACCCACTGCATGGATTTACCATCACACATTTAACCACCCTCCCATTCGTGGTCACTTGGACTGTGTCTAAAATTTTGATTTTTTTTTGTTTTGTTTGTTTGTTTTTTGAGACAGAGTCTCACTTTGTCCCCTAGGATGGAGTACAATGGCATGATCTCGGCTCACTGTAACCTCTGGGTTGGAGTGATTCTTCTGCCTTAGCCTCCCAGAGTGCTGGGATTACATGCGCCTGCCACCAAGCCTGGCTAATTTTTGTATTTTTTGTAGAGATGGGATTTCATCATGTTGGTCAGTCTGGTCTCAAACTCCTGACCTTAGGTAATCTACCTGCCTCAGTCTTCCAAAGTGCTGGGATTACAGGCGTGAGCCACCTTGCCTGGCCCCAAAATTTTCATATTTCAAAAAGTATTTTTAAAACTATGAAAAAAAGCTCCATATCACTGATCACTAGAGAAATGCAAATCAAAACCACAGTGAGAAACCATCTCACACCAGTCAGAATGGCTATTGATTAAAACCTCAGAAAACAACAGATGCTGGCAAGGTTGTGAAGAAAAAAGAATGCTTATAAATCGCTGGTGGGAGTGTGAATTAGTTCAACCCATTGTGCAAAGCAGTGTGGTGATTCCTCAAAGAGCTAAAAACAGAACTACCATTCAACCCAGCAATTCCATTACTGGGCATGTACCTAGAGGAATGTAAATCATTCTACCATAAAGACATATGCACATGTGTGTTCATTGCAGCACTAGTCACAATAACAAAGACACGGAATCATCTAAATGCCCATCTGTGGTAGATTGGATAAAGAAATTGTGCTACATATACACGTGGAATACTATGCAGCCATAAAAAAAGAACGAGATCACGTCTCTTGTGGGAACATGTGTCGAGCTAGAGGCCATTATCCTCAGCAAACTAATGCAGGAACAGAAAACCAAATACCACATGTTCTCACGTATAAGTGGGAGCTAAATGATGAGAGCTCATGAATACAAAGAAGGGAACCACAGACAACACTGGGGCCCACTTGAGGGTGGAGGGTGAGTGGAGGGGGAGGAGGAGGAAAGATAACTATTGGGCGCTGGACTTAGTACCTGGGTGATGAAATCACCTGTACCAACAAACCCCACGACATGAGTTCCCCGATGTAACAAATCTTCACACGTACCCCTAGAACCTAAAAAAAAAGTTAAAACATTATTTAAAATGCTCAGATGAATAACTTTACATACATACTATTTCAAATGTTTGTCAGTATGTCTGTAGAATAAAATTCCAGAAGTGGGATTGCTTCCTTGAAGGGTGAGTGAGCCGTGGTTTTGAGAGGCAACCCACTGCCCTCCCCAAGGACATAGTCGTGTATCCTGTCCCCCAGCTCCTTAACTCAGAAAGCCAGTGTCACAGTTGTGGGGTTTTCCAAATATCATGGATAAAAAGTGATTTCTCAGTGTAGCTTTACTTTGCATTTTTTTTCTTATGAGTGAGGCTGAGCACCTTTTAATATATTTGAGATGCATTTGTATTTCTCTTTTTCTGTTATTTCTTCATACCCCTTACCTATTTCAATTGTAGGTTATTTCCTTACCAACATCTACAAACCCTTTATAAATTAGGGAGACTGGATTTTTTTTTTTTTTTTGACAGAGTCTCACTCTGTCATCCTGGCTGGAATGCAGTGGTGCATTCAGGACTCACTGCAGACTCAACTTTCCAGGCTCAAGCGATCCTCCCACTGCTGTGACAGAGGGACTAGGTGGTGCATATCTGTATTCCCAGCTACTTGGGAAGCAATCCTCAGCCCCTCAAGTAGCTGGGACTACAGGTACACACGACCACACCTGACTAATTTTTGTATTTTTAGAAGAGACGGGGTTTCGCCATGTTGCTTAGGTTGGTCTCGAACTCCTGAGCTCAAGCAATCGTCCCACCTTGGCCTCCCAAAGTGCTGGGATTACAGGCGTGAGCCACCGTGCCCAGCCCACTTTGTCTTTTAACAACTCATGTTGTTATTGATATTTTTCTGCATACAGAATTTTTTTTTTTTTTTTGAGACGGAGTCTTGCTGTGTCGCCCAGGCTGGAGTGCAGTGGCCTGATCTCGGCTCACTGCAAGCCCCGCCTCCTGGGTTCACGCCATTCTCCCGCCTCAGCCTCCGAGTAGCTGAGACTACAGGTGCCCGCCACCTCGCCGGGCTAGTTTTTTGTATTTTTAGTAGAGACGGGGTTTCACCATGTTAGCCAGGATGGTCTTGATCTCCTGACCTCGTGATCCACCCGCCTTGGCCTCCCAAAGTGCTGGGATTACAGGCTTGAGCCACCGCGCCCGGCCACATAATTTTTTTTGTAATTGAATTTATCATTTTCTTTTTTGATTTTTGGGTTTTAGTCATCATTAGAACAGCCCTCTCTACTCCATGGTGATAAAGGAATTGTTTCATGGTTGGATGTTTAAATCCAGAATGCTTGTTGGATTTGTCACTTTCCTCTCCAACACCTGTAGAGTTGACACTATGGCTTTTCTTCTTAAATTTATGAATATGATGAATTCTATTAATGGATTTCCTAATGCTGAACCACCCTTTCATTGGATGAAAGGGAAGCCGAGGCAGGGTGGCCGAGGCCGGGTGATCCGCCTGCCTCAGCCTCCCAAAGTGCTGGGATTATAGGCATGAACCACCATGCCCAGCCTATTTATTAGTCTTTTATGTAGAGGTTTTCCTTAATCTTTACATGTGAGATTGGGCTGTAGTTTCCTTTCTTTTCTGGTAAAATCTCTACTCACTTCTAGAATGAAAGGATGGTTCAGTATTAGGAAATCTATTAATATAATTCATCATCTTCATAGGTTTAAGTAGAGTTACACAGTCACACACAGAGCTGGACAGATTGTATTATTTCTTTAATGTACTGCTAGGTTCTGTGTATTAATTTTTTTTTTTTTTTTTTGCAGTTTCCGGGAGACCAGGTTTTAACCAGTCTCACCTGTGGGCTTCATTTCCTCAGATGAGTCCAGACTGTAATGTGATCTTGGGCAGGGGTTTGTTCTCATTCTCACATGTGTCTCCATCACCATATGCCCGTTTGGACTTCGACCGGCTGCAAGAATCAGAGTGTCTGAAAACTGGTAGACTTACATAGCCACCCACAGAGCTGTCCTGCAGGTCCTGCTCAAAGCAGGTAAGCTGAGGCTGGACTTGCCCTGAGCTCCAGTGATGGGGGTTCATTCTATGCTATTTGGCTTCTGCTTATTTCCTTTCATTTTACCAGGAAGAGGTCCCCAAGCCTTCTTTTCTGGTGCCTTCTGGCACCACATACTGCAAGTACTCCAGCACTTCCCTGGCTTCAGGAACTCAAAGGGTCTACTGGGAGCAAGACAGAATTAGTGTTGAGGACTTAGCACCCGCAGGGTAGCCTCCACTCAGTGACTGTTGGGACCTGGTGGATCAATACCCCAGCTCCCTGGCCCAAGTTGCTCACAGCAGTAACTTGCTTGATGCCACACCCTTTGCTGACTTTCTTCCATTCCCTGTCTCACTTCCCCTACCAGTGCCTAATGGGTTCGCCTCCCAAATAGATGATTTACATTCAAATCTTTATTTTATGTTGGCTTTGGAGGGGACCCAACTTAAGGCGGGGTTCCCAACCCTCTTTTGTGAGGTGCAACAGCTGGTTAGTGGCAGCCCTGCAATGACAAGCCTGCCCCCTGCTGATCACTGGCACCACCCCCTGGTCATGCTTAGAACAATTGCACAGGTGGGTGACCGGTGGGGTAGTGAGGCTCAGAGAAGTTAAATGGCTTCTCCAAGCGCAACAGCAAATGCACTTAGTTCTGAAAATTGTTTCCCAGCAATTTCCTTCCACCTAACAGATACACATCTGAAGGTTGTGAAAGAATTCATCATCATGTCAGCTCCACAAACATGTATTAAAGGTGTACAAGATTCCAGGCCCCATGCTGGGCCCTGGAGACCCAGGGTGAACCAGAAAGGAGGTGCGTCCAGTGGGGAGACAGATGTAAAAACCACTGCATCGGGGCAGTATCAGCCAACTCAGCACACCACAGGACAAAGGCCAAAAACGTAACTAGGAAGTACAGAGAAGAAAGAGCCGAGAGAAAGCACAGGTTTGAGAGGGTGTGGGGAGGTGAGGATGAGTGTTCTGAGAGCAAGAACAGCATGTGCAAAGGCCCTGAGGCCAGACCAGGAGAGATGGGGGAAGAGTGTCTGATTACTAGGAAAATGTCTTGGATGGATGAAAACGTAAGGTGGGCTCAGATGAGACAGGGCTACAGAGAGGAGAACCAGGAAGAGGCTTTTCCTGGCCTGAACTGGGCACAGACTGTGGAGATGGTGAGGAGAATGTGAATTCAACACATTTTAAAGAGGTGGGGAACAGGCGCAGTGGCTCACACCTGTAATCCCAGCACTTTGGGAGGCCAAGGAGGGCAGATCACTTAAGACCAGGAGTTCAAGACCAGCCTGGCCAACGTGGTGAAACCCCATCTCTACTAAAAATAAAAATATTAGCTGGGTGTGGTAGCACTCGCCTGTCCCAGTTACTCAGGAGACTGTGACAGGCGAATCGCTTGCACCTGGGAAGCGGAGGTTGCAGTGAGCCCTGATCGTGCCACTGCACTCCAGCCCAGAGGTGGATGGGCAGGGACTGCGTAGAGTGCTTCGTGGTCCTAGCAAAGTCTTGCTGGCTCTTGTAGTGATCTCAATGGCATGCACAGAGTTCCAGAACTTCAGAGCATCTTTTTTTGGTAAGGGGGCAGCATCCTGACCTCCACCCGCCGAAGCATGAGCGTGTCCTGGTCACATGCTGGATTAACCTGTAAGCCTATTAACCATGGCTGAACATCCTCCACCACCTTGAAAGGAGCCCCAGAGCTCCCTGGTTAGGGAGAGAGTTCCCAGCCTGGTCCCGAGGATGGCCACGTCTGACCTGGCCCTGAGCCACTGTCACAGGCAGCGGGGCATGACTCTCCAGTTGTCTGGAGCCTTTACTTTGACCCTGAGTGACCTGAGGGAGCCAAGCCCGACGGCAGCAGTGCCCGCTGCTGAGTCATCTGGCCCCCAAGACACCCAAGGGTCCCTGGGCACCCACCCTGTGTTAGCTTCATACAGAGGTCTCAGTGCTCACGAGGACCTTACTACAAGCTCTGAAGCCCCAGGGCCGTGTGGGCGGCCACAGAACCTCATCTGACCAGGCTTCCCCCAGGAACAGAGCCAACCCCCAAAATTCTGGAGAGAGGCCTTCCCAGACCCAGTCCAGAGCTGCTGGGTTGTGTCCTGTCCAGGCAAAGCCACCTCCCAGCACTTTCCCTCTGGAGCAGCATGAAGGGCAGTGGGGGAATTGCAGGCCAGGCTGACCTGGAAGCCAGCCTCCATCCTGCCCCTGGGCCTGGGGTTGGGACAGGGCCTCTTTCAGAGGCCTCGGGGGCAACTGTTCCTGGTGGGTTCCCACAGGTGTCCCCAGCACCCACAGGACAGCATCAGGGCATGGCAGGAAGCTGGGGCTTCCCTCTACCCTTGCTGCTGCATCAGTGTCAATTGGGAGTTCTTTAGAAACGCAGAATCTCAGACCCCAACCCAGACCTCCAGAGTCAGAATCTGCATTTACTAAGAGCCCCAAGTGATCTGTGTGCCCACTGAAGTTTAATATGCCCTGGCCTTGACCATTCTCCACAGCGACGACTGTTCCACACCTTCTGTCTCCTCAGAAGGGGTTTCCGGGAAGGGCTTTATGCTTATTTCCCGTCTGCCTCTCCGTCAAAATATAAGCTCCTTATGGATGGGAACGTGTATCCTTAAACTCTTCAGTGCCTGAGCCCTGCCTGCACACTGGAGGTGCCTACTCAGTGCTTGCTGAATAAGCGAGGGGATGTGTGTCACCATGCAGACTGGCAGCACGCCAGGGCCAAGTCCCTTTCTATCCTCTGCATCATCAGGCAATGGAGCAAGGAACAGAGTGGCATGTGAGAGCAAAGAGATGTGCCACCCCTGCCACAGCGCGCTAGGATTCGTTTTTTGCACAGACAACTGGAGAGGCAGAAGCCTGGGGGCCTACATTACCCCCACCCCCCTTCCCACTCTCCCCGACACATGTGCCTTTGCCCTGGCGGCAGGTAGATCTCAGACCCTTCTCTTCCTCGGTCTCGACCCAGCTGCAGACTGAGCTCACTCAGCCACTTCTTTGCCAACTAAGAATCCTGCCCTTAAGGAACCTACTGGGTGACATCCCCCAAGAGATGCAGGAACTCGAAGCTCTGGGTCACACAGGTCTCCTGACCACTTGCTGTCTGTTTTCCAGGGACATGGAGGGGCTCGGGGTTCAGGATGGCTGATGGGGCACTCATTTATCTCCCCCAGCCAAATCCAAGTGGATCAAAGAAGGAAATAGTCTGGCAGTCCCAGAGCAGCAGGGAAAGCTGAGAAATGGAAAACTAGGGAAAGAATCTGCATAAGACCTAAAGGTCATGGGACAGACGGACAATGAAACCCACAGACCAAGGGACCCACGCCCCATGCAGGAGGGAAAGGAGGCCCAAACCCCTGAACCTTCCTAGGAGGACAGCACTAGGTGAGAGGCTGCAGAGTGGGCACAGGCCAAGGACATCTGGGTAATTAACAGTGTCAGGGTGAGCAGATTGACTGTGTTCCACCCTTCCTCCACCAAACACCACTTGGCATTGAATTCCATGTTTGCCTGGAGGTCAAGGCGCAAGAACAGCTAAATGGAGTTCTGAAACTGCATACTAGGCCAGAGAAAAAGGGCAGCACCCCAGGTAACTTAAGCGTCCCACAGGGAAGCAGAACCCTTTACTCAGAAAATCAGATCCACCAGCTCCTCCTGGCCACAGGCCTCTTTCACTTGCCCACACGTCACAATTACTGTAGATAGGGCTCTCCGGCACAAAGATTTCATGCATGGCTAAGCCAACAGGAATTCCCACTTAGCCTGAGGAAGGACATTCTAGGAAACAACAATTTTGTCCAGATCCCTCCCCGCACCATCTTCAAATATGAAGAGGCAACCAACAAACACTAAAAATGCAAGAATCCAATGCACCGAAAGAGAGACACCAAACTCGACAAACAAAAGAACCAACACAGGAGGCCGATGAAGTAATGCAGTAAACAGAAGAAAAAGGTAAAACAGCTGTACTTTCTATTTGTGGGGAAATTTGAGAGGACATCTATTTTTTAAAAGAAACAGGTTCCTGAGAAAAGGAAACCTTTTTGGTTTTGGAAATTGCCAACTTGATGGACAAATTCTGAAACCACTAATTAATAGATTGAATAATGAGGGGAATACAGTGACCTGGAAGTTCTTGACAAAGGAGTTTCCTGGAACCCAGTGCAAAAGCACCGAGAGATGAAAAGGAAGAAAAGAAAGGACCTCTGAGCTGAAGAAGATGGAAATGTTTAGACTACAATGTCCCAGTAGCTTTGGGTAGCAAGGATGAAAAATTGGCACATGCCTGGTAAAATGTCTAAACTCCAAGAATGGAGGTAGGTTTGTACATTAAATGTCCACCATAACTCTTCAATTTATAGGTTACCTTGGCCTTCATTCATCTTTTTCCTTCCCTTCCCTTCCCTTCTCTTCCCTTTCCTTCTCTTCCCTTCCTGTCTCCTCTTTCTCTCTTTCT
>NW_012115266.1:5630484-5665151 GCF_000951035.1 Colobus angolensis palliatus
AAAAAAAAATTTTTTTTAATAGAGATTGGGTCTCGCTATGTTTCCCACGCTGGTCTCCAACTCCTGCACTCAAATGATCCACTCTCCTTGGCCTCCCAAAGTGCTAGGATTGCAGGTATGAGCCACCGTGCCCAGTCTCATTCATTATTTCAATCAGCAGATCTTTACTGACAACCTGAGGGCTCTGTCAATTCCTATGAAGGTAAAGGAGAATAAAACAGACGTAGACCCTGACTTCAAAAGCCCCGTCTAACAGGGGAACAGATGAGAAAACAGGCAACTGCACCGGGGCCGAAACACCAGTTCAGAGTCCAGGTCTGCCTGTTACCAGCTCAGGAACTTCAGGCAAGTGACTGACCCTCTCTGTGCCTCAGTTTCCTTCCATGTACAATGTATAATAGTAGTTCCTGTCTCATGGGTTGTTTTGAAGGTGTAAGTAGAGCACTTAGGACAGTGACCACACACTGTAAAAGGAAGCACTAAGTGAGAGTTGGATAAATACGGAAAGACCGTGGTAAATGCTAACCATAAGGACCACCAGGGATGTGGGAGTGTAACAGCAGTGCCTGACCCTCCTCGAGGAGTCCAGGGAGCTGCCCGGCCAGGCCTGGGCATCATCGTGCTGTAAGAAGCTTCCAGACCCGGGTTCACTTGAGTGGCCGCTGCCGCCTCCCTGGGCCCGGGGCCTCCGCTGTCCACCCGGTGCATGTGAAGCACATCAGGCTGCTGCCCCAGGCCCTCGGCTTGTCACTTCCTGTCCGGGTTATGCTGACAAAGACTGCGGTGTCACCAGGGCCCGGAGGAAGCTGCCCCAGCATGCTAGAGATTTCACAAGCGATTAGGTATTTCTGCTCATCCACACCCTGATTTCTTCTCAGCACATCACCCTTTCTCAGCCCCCAATGCCTCAGGCCAGGGCCAATTGGTGGGCGGGAAGGGCCCTGACAGATGAAGATGACGGGGTGTGGGAGGCTGCTGTGTCCTTCTGGAAGGACGGCAGGGGAGGTGACTGTGAGGTGGGCTGGGACAAGGGGGTTCGGGCCACACTCCCTTCTTGGGGCTTGCCCTCAGGGACACAAGGTGTGGGGAGCAGAAGTGCCACCTCTGGGTGGGGGTCTTGGAAGCAGGGAAATTTGAATCTAGGTTTCTATGATGCCCCAGGAGTACAGACACAACGTTCACTCGATGATTCTCTTCTTCCCTTGAAGGATTCTGTTACGGAAGCAGGAGCGGGGAGAGCCACAGTGATGCCATTTTAAATTCGGCTCCATCTCGACACAAACAGGCACATTCTTTGCCGGTCGTGACTCAGGGTCATAAGATAATTACATCTACGAAGAACACAGCCTGAAGATGCCGCAAGGACATGCTCCTACAACAGCAGAAAGTCCAGATGTCCCAATACCCATAACAATATACGCTTTCAAAAAATTATGGTTATGCTTTGATGTACTCACTCACGAAGATGTCAAGGATAGCTTTCTTAAATCAATAGCATAATCATTGTTGTCATGCTGTCAGCCCAGCCACACGTAGGCACAGCTTAGGTTAGTCTTTACACAGATAAGACCCCTATATAAGAGAAACTTAAGGACGGGGCGGTCCTCTGCTTGCTTTCTGAGAATGCTCAAGGGTTTTTTTTTTTTTTTTTTTTTTTTTGAAGCAACGTCTCACTCTGTTGCCCAGGCTGGAGTGCAGTGGCACAATCTCGGTTCACTGCAACCTCTGCCTCCCAGGTTCAAGTGATTCTCCTGCCTCAGCTTCCTGAGTAGCTGGGATTACAAGCACGAGCCACTAGCCTGGCTAATTTTTGTATTTTTAGTAGAAACGGGGTCTCGCCATGTTGGCCAGGCTTGTCTTGAACTCCTGACCTCAAGTGATCCTCCTGCCTCAGCCTCCCAAAGTTCTACGATTACAGGTGTGAGCCACTGTGCCAGGCCGGGAATGGAGTTTTAATAAACTTGCTTCTTTCATTGCACTCTGTGACTTGCCTTGAATTCCTTCCTGTGCGAGATCCAAGAACCCTCTCTTAGGGTCTGGATCAAGACCCCTTTTCCATTATAGTCACAATTTCACTTCCTGACTTCCTCCTGCTTCTAGAACGATGAATATGGAGTGCAGATGCTCCTCTTGAGGGACTGGACATGTGGTCGGGAGACCTGCAGCCAGGGCGGCACAGGGACTGGCAGCCCATGAACCCGAGTGCCAGACGGGTTCCATCATGCCTAGATGCCTAGGACATCTCTGGCCACTGAGGCCTTGGGTCAGTGACTTTGGCCCCTAGGCAGGGTCCCCTGCAGAGTAGGGGCCTCCAGCTGCTGACAACGCAGGCAGACCAGAACCTGGAGCCAAGGAGACAGCTGGACCCCAGAGCCTCTTGGGAGACTAAGGACAGGACATCCCAGCCCAGCAGGACCTGGGCACCTCTGGGCTCTCTCTGTAACCACCAGGGAGCCCTCACTCTCAGAACTTTGTCTCTAGGACCTTGTCTTCACATTTCTCCATCATCGGCCCTTTCTCTAGGACCTTGCTCACTGTCTTCCGAGTCCTGGGTAATGTCAGTTCCAGGCAGAAGGAGAAAATGCCCCAGGCTGGCCGTGCCCAGGAGGATGTGGTCGGTGATAAGAGGGAGCGGGGTGAAATGTTCTTTAGGGGTCCTCAGATCTTCAGAACCGGAGGTGAGCTTATATCTGACCCACTCCCCAGCCGCTGTCCTGAAAGGAGGGTGGGCGCCTTCTCCAAATGCCCCATCCTGGAGGGGAGACTGGTGGTGCCCGTTTCACACTCCAGTGACCAGTACTCCCCTAATTCTTCCCTGGAAGGACAATAACTGTCACACTTCGTGCTTCAGCTTCCCTGGCCTGGGGATACCAGCCACAGCAGCAGCACCCTAGTCTCAGGAGAGGATTTCCACCCCCAGGGATGTTGAGTCTCCCTTGGTGCCCACACAGCAGGGTCCCTGGCGGAGGCTACGGCCCCTAAGCCAGTAAATGACAAAACAGCTCTAAGAGGCTCTGAGGCACCAGCACCAGGCAGGGCCAGGCCTGCGTTTCCTTCAGGGCACACGTTGAAAAGGTGACCCAGGGACACAATCGCAGCATCAACAACTGCCTTGCAGGGCGTAAGGGCTGAGACGCTGGGACCGTGGTGGGAGCTCACAGCACAGACACTTGGCCAGGCAGCCACATTCAGACCCCAGCTCTGCCACTCACTGGCTTGCCTCAGTTTTCTCATCTGTAAAATGGGAACATTGGACTGATGGCATAGTGTGTGAGGATGAAGTGAGGCCACATCAGAAAAGCACTTAGGGGAGTGCCCAGCCACAAAGAAAGTGCCATGTGTATGCTTAATCAACTCATATCTGTTCCGGGGCTCCCAAATCCTCTAGGCCACGATAGCCCAAGAACAAGACGTAGTCACAAAATAACGCATCCCTGACCCAGCAAGTGATCCTTGTCTTGCCTCAGAGCAGCGTTTTCCAAACCTGTGTCATTTACAGATCTTTCTGACTTCTGCCACATCTCAGATCACATGGACTATTATCTAATTCATGGTTTTCTCTCAGTGAACTGACTTCTAAATTATTTATGTGCCCCAGAATGTCTACAGCAACGACCATAACTGGAAAACCAGGATCACTCGCCACAAATAGAAGAAAACTGTAAAAATATCCTGCTGTGCAAATGAAACAAATGTGACAGTTCTGGCTGGGTGTCTTCGCCTGCCAAGGGTGCCGAACTGAGGCCAGCGTTCTCTTTGTTTTTAAGAATAAGGCATTACTAGCCTCAGGAGGCAGATTCTCCTGCTCAAGTGACTTAAGGGGACTGAAAGAAAATTGCAAAGGGGGCCAGCCACGATGGCTCACACCTGTAATCGCAGCACTTTGGGAGGCCGAAGTGGGAGGATTGCTTGAGCCCAGGAGTTCAAGACCAGCCTGGGCAACATAGCAAGGCCTAATCATGAAAGAAGGAAAGAAGGAAGGAAGGAAGGAAGGAAGGGAGGGAGGGAGGGAAAAAGAAAAGAAAGAAAGAAGGAAGGAAAGAAAGAAGGAAGGAAAGAAAGAAAGAAAGAAAGAAAGAAAGAAAGAAAGAAAGAAAGAAAGAAAGAAAGAAAGAAAGAAAGAAAGAAAGGAAGGAAGGAAGAAAGAAAGAGAAAGAAAGAAAGGAAGAATTGAAAAGGGACTAAGCATCCTAGTGTGTGAAGGCACATTGAACTCCCTTTCTGCTGCTGTGTGGAGGATCCCTGCCCCACAGGGCTATGTGCCCCCACCTTGGGGAACCCAGTCTGGCAGTAAAGAACATTTGCTGAGCCCACTGCAGCCAGGCCCTGGGTCAGACCAGACCTCACCTGATGAGGGCAGGGCTTTTACCCAGAGGAGAGGCCGGGGCAGATGGGGTCTTCTGGGCGCCTCTGGCTACAGGCCCAGCCTCCTGCTGCCTCTGGTTGGGGAAGGGGGCACCTGGGCTCTGGACCTGGTAGAAGAGAGCTGGGCCCCTGCTCTGGAGTCCTGGGCACTGAAGGGTGTATATGTCACCCAGGGCGAACGACAGTGCCAGGCTCTGCCCCACCCTCCTCCTCCTGTTGCCTCAGGTCCTCTGTCAGGGTAGGGCAGACCCCCAGACGCCCAGACCCCCACAGCAGCCTGAGGCTTCTCTCCACCTCTGCACAGCCCCCCATCCACCTCTGGCTCCACCAGCGTGGCTTCTCGGCCCACCCCACCCACTAAGAAGAAGGGTCTGTGTGGATGGTTTTGTGGAATCTGAGAAAACCAACAGGTACAGAATAAACAATGGAGGCAGGACTTGAACCCAGATAGTAGGAATCCAGGGTCCAGCGATCTAGGAAGCAGCTCGAAGAGGTGGGTGAGACTGAGGACCCCTGCCCCACCCACCCTGCACACCTCACGTGGGTGCCAGGTGGTGACAAGCACACCGGCTCCACCAGGTGCAGGTAGAGGCTGCTGCAGTGACACAGGGCAGGCATGCCAGATCCTGCTTTGCCTGCAGCAGGTTGCCATTTCGCCATACAGCCTGCAGGGCCCAGTGAGGGTGACCCTGTGCTAGGGGCATGCTGAGGATGGCCTCGGGTGCCCCAGCACTGCGTGCCAAGGCCAGCCCAGGGCAGTGAGGATAGTGACAGTGAAGGAACACATGGACAAAGGGCAGATCACACGAGAAAACGGAACTCCTCACTGCCTGCCACAACCAGCACAGGAAGCCACAGCCTCCACAGCAACGTCCCAGATGGCCAGGACTTGGCCGGCAACTGCCAGTTTCCCTAATTTTGGTCACAGTTTTCAATTTAGGATCAACTAAAGAAAGCTGGCCAGGCGCGGTGGCTCACGCCTGTAATCCCAGCACTTTGGGAGGCTGAGGCGGGCAGATCACGAGGTCAGGAGATCGAGACCATCCTGGCTAGCACGGTGAAACCCCATCTCTACTAAAAATACAAAAATTAACTGGGCGTGGTGGTATGTGTCTGTAGTCCCAGCTATTCAGGAGGCTGAGGCAGAAGAATCACTTGAACCTGGGAGGCGGAGGTTGCAGTGAGCAGAGATCGCGCCACTGCGCTCCAGCCTGGGTGACAGAGCAAAACAACAACAACAAAAAGAAGACCTGTCTCAGAAAAAGAAAGAAAGAAAGAAAGAAAGAAGAAAAGAAAGAAAAGAAAAGAAAAGAAAAGAAAGCCAACCTGCTCCCTACCCAGACTCCCAAGAGGCACTACAGCTTCCCCACGTGCCAGCCGCATCAGGGCACAGCCAAGCCCGCCACCTTTCCCACTGTCTGGCGTCCTCACTCCCCGGCCACCTTTGAGTCACTGCCAAACAAGTGACAGTGATTGACTCCCTGGCTCTAGCAAATTCTGAACAAACAGCTTTGCTTGTTCTCATTTGGTTGGTCTTCGCTTATTTTCACAGTAGTAAAAATAATGACAAATTTTTGTGTATAGTGAGAGCCTCATAAATAAAGTTAACTTCTACTGGGGCTTTTACATGATGCAAACTTTATGATCGATATCAAACTTAATCCTTATTTACACAAGAGAAAACTAAGGCTCATAGAGGTTAAGAAATTCGCTGAGCTGGCCAGGCACGGTGACTCATGCCTGTAATCCTAGCACTCTGGGAGGCCGAGGAGGGAGGATTGCTTGAGGCCCAGGAGACTAGCCTAGGCAACATAGCATGACTTCATCTCTACTAAAAATAATTAAAAAAAAAATAAACCGTAGCTAGGCGTGATGGTACATGCCTGTAGTCCTAGCTTGAGGTAGGAGGATGGCTTGGACCCCAGGAGTTTGAGGCTGCAGTTAGCTATGATGACACCACTGCACTCCAGCCTGGGCGACGCAGTGAGACCCTGTCTCAAAAAGAAAAGGAAAGAAATTTGCCAATGTCACATAGCCAAGGAATGATGGAGCCAGGACTTGAACCCAGACAGTTGGATTCCAGAGTCCTTGTCTTAAGGCCTTGTTATGAGACCTCGTTGCTAGCAGTGGTTCCTGTGGTGAGTATAAGCTGAGAGAAGTTTTCAGAAAGAACTTGAATTTTGGCTTTATATACTTACCTATGATTTGAATTTTTTTTTTTCCCAAAGAGTAGGTCCAATTGTCATTATAAACCAAAACCTCTGTCCCTGAACTTCTGTTTCATGGCCATCTGATGAAGCCAGGAAGGTGCATGGCCTCCAGGGAGGTTCTGGGTTAGCCAAAATTAAAGGAAAGGGACCAGGGCTTGGGAGAACTGATACCTTAACCACTCAGAGCCCTCATTCAATGCACACAGTACTTCTGCCCATTTCTTGAGGTCTTCTTGGATTTCTTTCATCTGTATTGTATAGTTTCACCATACATAACCTGCACATATTTTGTTCGATTTATGCCCAAGTATTTCAGTTTTTGGAGTTAATAACACCTTAAATTTTTAGTTTTCAATTGTTTATTTCTAGTGTAGAAATACAATTGACTTTTGTATGTTGACCTTGTATCTATGATCTTGCTAAACCCTTATGTTACAGGAAGGTTTTTATTTGTCTGTTTGTTTTGTAAGTCCTTGGGATTTTCTGCAGAGACAATCATTTTGGATACAAATAGAGACAGTTGATGAGTCACACTCATCATGGTCCTTCAGGTCTCCCCACACAGTCCTCATCCCTGGGAGCAGGCAGAATGCCAGGGGCTAACCTTACACTCTCGTTCATTCATTCATTCATTCATGCTGCAGACATTTCCCGAGTGCATGCTGTGTAGCAGGCCCCGAGATATGACACAAAGCCCTGCCTCACGGAGTCATCATTCTTGCAGCAGAAGAGAGGCAACAAGCAATAAATACTCAAAGATGGAATCAAGGGTGGGGACGACAGAGCAGAAGGGATCAAGAGAGGCTGGGGTGCCTGACCAACATGGTGAAACCCCATCTCTACTAAAATACAAAAATTAGCCGGGCATGGTGGTGCACACTTATAGTCTCAGCTACTTGGGAGGCTGAGGCAGGAGAATCGCTTGAACCCAGGAGGCGGAGGTTGCAGTGAGCCAAGATTGTGCTACTGCCCTCCAGCCTGGGTGACAGAGCGAGACTTCCTCTCAAAAAATAAAATAAAATAAAAAATTTTAAAAAAGAGGGGTTGGGGGATTCCTGTAATGCAGGTGGTGAAGGGAAGTCTCTGAAAAGGTGGCATTTGAGCAGAGACTGGAATGAAATAGTGGGGTGAGCCATTTGGCTCACTTTACCATTTGTAGTCTGTGCTGCTGTTCCCTCCCCGCTGCCTCCTTTAGGACCAAAGCCAGCCCAGCTCAGAGCTGGCATGAAGGGACCTCTGAAGTGTCATCCCAGCTCAGAGCTCCCTTAGGATGGTCTGGGGCCTCTCTGGCAACCACCTCAGTTCAGCTGCTCCCCTGCCCATCCAAGTCCCTTCTTTCCTCCCCAGTGTCCTGACTCCTGCCCCCAAATCTGCTTCCTTACCTGGGAATTCCAGCCTACCATGGTGCGTGGAGCTTTTTTGGCTCTGCTCATCAGAGCTCCTGAAACAGCTGGAAAAAAAAGGTGAAACTTGCAAAAGGTCACGTTTGCAGAAAATCATAAAATCTGTTTGCTTTGAGTGGCTGTGATCTCTGTTCATTATAGTGTTTTCTTTTTATTTAGCTTTCTAAGTTTCAAAGTTAACTTGATACTTTTTTTTTTTTTAGTTTTAGACAAAATAATATTTTTGAAGCAACAAAAGCAAAGATGTATTGAAACGAAAGTACACACCAAAAAGTGGGCGCAGGCTTGAGTAAGCAACTCAAGAGCTCACCTCAATAACTTTATCTGATCATCCATGGACTTGTATGGGGTGTGCAAATACATGGGGTGAAAGGGGGTATTAGTCTTTGAATCAGACATATCATTTGTAAGGACCCAATACATGTCTGTTGAATGAATGAATGAAATCATGGAACAGGTGAGTTAGCGAATACACCAGGACATCCCTCCCAGTCATCACAGCCCAACTCTTCTGCCTCAGTCTGTGGTCAACATCTCTGCCATCCCTTTGCTCTCCTGTGCTCTGGCCACCTCTCTAGGTTCCTGCCTCTCCTGTGCTCTGGCCACCTCTCTAGGTTCCTGCCTCTCCTGTGCTCTGGCCACCTCTCTAGGTTCCTGCCACCATGCTCTGCTTTGCCTGTGATATGCAGCTAACAGGCCTCGCCACTGCCCCCCAGATGACTAAGAGGCCTGCAGAGAGCAGGGGAGTTACAAACCTCGCCCCCTTCTCCAGGATCTTTGGCGGCCCTCCCTCTCCCTGGGGAATGTTCCCTGGGGATGACAGTTCCCAGACTGGCTGCTGAGTTTCAAAAGCCTTCCCTGCGAGGGTGGTGGAGAGAGTGACTCCATAACGTGGCTGGGGCTCAGTCTCCTGAGTGATCCATTTGTAAATCTTCCTCCTTCTGCCTGCTGTCCCCAAAGGGCAATTTAAAGCCTCCCAGCATCCCTGCTTCCCTTAGAGAGAGGAATACTTGAATTCCCGTCTTGCTGCCTGCCAGCAGCAATAAGGAGAAAAGAAATTAAGGGGAAGGTGGGAGGTGTTAGCTAGAGTGGGCGCCTGGATTATTGGTGGACGTGCCTCCGTGTGTCGGAGTCCCTATACTGTGGAGTCAGGGCGTCAAGCTAAGTGGAAGCAGGCGGTATTAGAGCCCTGATGGCCCGCCTGGTGTGGTTGCGGATTTCTTCTACTTTCGTGAGGGTGATTCAGGGGCACCAGGGGACTTTTCTCCTCTGTGGCTGTGTCAGCCCTCGCCTCCCCTCTGAGTGCCAGGAACCCCCTCCCTGTTGCCGTCCAGCATGTTGCCTCTGGGCCCCCATCGGTGGGGCAGTTTGTTCCCCAGGATGGGAAGGAAGGAGGGGGGCAGCCAACACCTACCCAGGGGGACAAGGACAGCATGTGAGGTAGCAGCTCTCAGGAACCAGTGCTCCCGGGTGAGCACAAGGGCTGTGTGAGCAGGGCCCTTACGACATGTGCAGCACCAGCTGGGTTTGCTGTTTCACAGTGACAAGAAAGGAACACGAAGCTTGGCTTTGCAAGGACACAGCCTGGGGGAGGGCTTTGCAAGGACACAGCCAGGTCACTGTGTGACCTGGGCCAATTATTTCACCTCTAGAAGCCTCACTTTCAGTGCCTGGAAATTGAGAGGCAAAAGGTAGCTGTTGTGAGGCTTCCTAAAGATGACATAGGTGAGGCTTTGAGCAGAGACCCTGGCTCCCAGAGGACCCCGGCTCCCAGAGGACCCCCCAATGAGTGACGGAAGAGCTATTGGGTTTGTCAACCTGACATCAGTCACCCTAGGGGCTTAAGGGGTGGGTGGTGTTCATGTCCAACAAGAAAACTGAGGCTGGCACAGCTCCATGAAGACCTGGGGCTGGGCTCTCCCAGTCTCAGCCAGGCCTGTCCCAGCTCACCCCCCAACCTGGCCAAGGTGCTGGTCCCTCCTCTCCTTCTGCACCTGCCTTCCAAGGATATGTCTCCCAGTCTCTCTGTGTGTGTGTGTGTGTGTGTGCGTATTCTTTTTTCTTCCTTTTGTTTACAAATCATAGCCCCTGGCCATTTCCACTAACAATATTTCTTGGAACTCATTTCATATCAGCACATACAGGGTGTCCTGACTCTTCTTTAAGCCTGAGTAATACTCCCCCCTATGGATGGATGTAATTCATTTTTTACAGGTGAGGATATTTATCAGTCAATTCCCAGATGAGTGGCCAGCTTGTGTGTATGTGGGGGTGTGATTCTGCAAACTGGCCTGTCAGCATCCTCGCCTCATGCAGCTCTCCTCTGATGAGTGGGCATTTTTTGGCTGTGTAACAGCTCGCTTTGTGAATCTCTTCTGCCCATTCTACCCTCCCCACATTAGGCTGATGGCCATTGTCTTGTTGATTTGTGGATGTTCCTTATAGTCCTGTCTGAGATATGAGTTACAAATATTCTCCCAGTTGGTTATTCAGACTCGGCACTTCTCTGCTCTCTGCTAAAGACTACAGTGCTTTCTCTCTTTGTAAAATATTCCCACAGCAATTAGCACAGTTCTTTGCACACGGTAGATGATCAATAAATGCTCATCAATTCGATTAATGGTGGGAAAACTTTCTTTACTAGTTGTCATCATATCTAAAGATTTTGAAGCGTTATACTACCATTTTATGTTTATTTCTTTATAATTATATACTTATAACCCTGTTCTAATATATTAAGTATAAAAGATATTTAAAGAATGGCAATATAAAAGAATGAGCTAAAAATAAATGTAAATGGAAGTTGATATTTCTTCCCATATCCCAGCAAATTGTCTGGCATTACTTAGAGACTTCTGAATTGGAGGCAGTCACACAGACACATCTGGTTTCCTGTGAACTTCAGCATAACCGTGATGTGAATTGGCTTGGCCTGTGGGGTTTGTTGGGAAATGTTGGGCTGTCTCCCCAAAGTCCAACACCAGGCACTGCTGAGCCACCATGGGAACCCAGACCACACTTGCCAAGAGTACAGGAAGAGGGCAGCCATGGGGAATGGGAATGGTGAGGTACAAGAGGTGCCAGTCTGGGGTACAGTAGTTCAGGACTCTAGCAGTATGAGGCCCATGGGAAGTGACAGGTGGTGATGGCCATTGTGACAACCTGGCCCAGTTTGCAATACACTCCACCACAGCAGGGAAGCTGCAGAAGAAGGCCACACCAGGAGAGGTGGGTGCTAGGGTCTGAATGTCCTCTCCAAAACTCGTGTTGAAATTTAATTGCCACTGTGAAGGTATTGGGAGGTGGAGCCTTTAAGAGGTATTCGGGTCATAGGGTCCCACCCTCATGAATGGATTAATCCTGTTATCATGGGAGTGGGATTGTTATCTCAAGAGTGGTTTGTTATAAAGCAGGACTAGCCCTTGGTGCTCCTCTCTTTCCCCCAAGCTCTCTTGCCCTTCCACCTTCTGCCATAGGTGATGCAGCATGAAAGCCCTCACCAGATGCCCACACCTTGGTACTGGACTTCCCAACCTCCAGAACTGGGAGAAATGAATTTCTGTTTTTATAAATCACCCAGTCTCAGGTACTCTGTCATAGCAGCAGAAAGCAGATAAGACAGTGGGCAAAGAAAAAGGCTGGCAGCCCTGATGTCGGACCCTGGGGGATTCCCTCCTGCAGCCTTACAGAAGAGACCTAAGTTCATTCTCATGCTAGTCTCAGCCACTTCCACCAGGAAGCACAGCCAGCAGTGACTGCGGAAGGTGCTGCCCATGACAGCAGCCAGCAGGGAGCTCCCCGTTCAGCGCCAAAAGCCTCCCTGACCTGGTCACAGAAATGGCATTTGCTGCAAGACCAGGAGCAGAGAACAGAGCCCACAGCTTGACACAGGGCCAGGGGAAGCTCAACTGCCAGACAGCTGGCTGCTTGCAAGTCCTCCCACCAGCTGCCCACCTGTGAGCAGGGCCTATGGCAACTGCTTCAAGTCCCGAGAATCACACACCAGGCCCCACTGAAATGGCAGGGGACACGGATCTTCTGTGGAGGGAGCAGGAGAGGAGATCTGGGCCACTTCCCTCTGTGATCTGTCTCAGAGAGGCCGCGCCACGGCCAGCCCTTCTCTTCCCTTTGTCTTCACTGCCTTTCTTGTAAGTTAAATTCTTGCTGGCCCTGCCCCTCACTGATGCTTTTGGTCCTTCCAGAATTACTTGCTGTCCTTCAAGTCTGGGGCACCCATCTCTCCTTAAATCCTACTGATTCCCACATTGCCTCTCCTGCTGTGGCTCTTGTTGCCCTTTGCTGAGTGGGCCTGTGCCTGCTACATGCCACGCGCTATGCTCAGTGTCATTCCCACCTCATCGCATGTCTTCCTCCTACCTTGGTGGAGGGCAGCAAGTTGGTACTACAATTACTTGAGGCACCGAGAGGCCAAGTAATTTGCCCAACATCACACAGCCGGAAGGTGGTCAAGCCAAGATTTGAGTCCAGGTCACTGGCCTCCAAGGCTCATGCTTTGACCCACCATGTCTCTTCCTAAGAGAACAGAGCTAGGCTTGCATGGATGCCAATTAATGTTTGTTGAGTGAATGAGTAAATAATTTTGGTGCCGGATGCCTTCCATTTTCACCTCCAGAAACACTCTGCATCCTTCCACACCCGCACTGTGTCCCAGGAGACAGACCTGTATGGAAGGCAGCAGAGGACACCCTCCCCTGCATGAAGGGCCTGGGAGATATTCAAGCAGCTACAGTCTGTGGGGCATGGTGGGGACTCACATCTCAGTGGCAATGGTGGAGTAAAAGGTTTCTGTTGTGCACCGTCTGGCCACAGGCTTCGTGTCCTGCACCAGCACCTGACCCTTGCTTGTGTAAAAACTATCGCTGTAGATTCAGGAATAACCAGGATTTCTCTGGCTGATGTGAGTCCAGGAGGATGAAGACCCCCAAGAGGGCACTGTGATAACTTTGCTTGGCGTTGGGGGTGGGAGCAGTGTCATTGTCAAGTTCAGAGACAGATGCCCAGAAGTTCTCCACCAGATGGTGAGGTGTCAGCAGCGTGCCAGGGAAGATGATGGCTGGGTCCGGGAGGTCAGCAGAGGCCATGGGTCCCGGCGGAGGAGCTCAGGTATCCAGGTGAGCCGAGAGCAAGGAGGGGCCCTGGGCAGGTGTGTCTTCTTCCTGCAGCTGCTGTAACAATAACCACCAATGCGGTGGCTTAAAATCACACACCTTTATTCTCTAACAGTCTTGAATCCAAGAGTCCAAAATCAGCCTCCCTGGGCTGACACCAAGGTGGCGGCAGGGACTTGCACCCTCCAGAGGCTCTGGGAAGAGCCTATCCTCACCTCCTCCGGCTTCCAAGTCATGCTCCTGGCTTCAGTGCTCAGTGCCCGTCTTTCACCAAATCTCCCTCCACCTCCCTCTCAGAAGGACACTTGTGATTACATTTAGGGACCTCTCAGATAATGCGGGATAATCTCCCTTAATCTCAAGAACCTGAACTTAATCACATCTGCAAAGTCTCTGTTGCCATATAAGGTTCCAGGGATTAGGACCTGAACATCTTTGGGAGGCATTCTTCTGCCAATCACAGAGGGCAACGCCAAACAGGCAAGAAGCTCTGAAGAGCCGGGTGGTTGGGCTGTCGTGGCTCGTGTTCACAGAGGCTGTGAGGCACAGTGGCTGGGATGCTTTGGTGACCCCAGGGCACTGCAGACTGTCCTGAGGGCTGCTTTGGGGAGCATCTCCAGGTCCAGAGCTGCTGGCTGAAGGTGAGTACTCTGTGGCAGACCCAGGTGATAAGCACAAGAATAAAGTCCCATTTCTTTTAAAGTTTCACTTTCAGAGTAAGATCAAAAGGGAAATGAGAAAAGTGGTCCTTTCCAATGCTGTGGGCTGGGCTGGTTGAGGCCACCGTGGGGACCGTCACACAGCCTATAGCAACAGTCGGGTCTCAGAGTGCTTGGGCAAGTCCTAAGCTCCCGGGGTTCGGCATCTGAACGGTGTTTTCCAGAGGCCCCATGTCTGAGACAGCCCCACCCCGCTCTCTCCCATCCCAGGCTCTGGCTTTGGGTGCCGAGGACAGAGTCGTCAATGGGACTATTTTGTTTTCCCAGATGGGGCCCTGGTGAGACCCACCCATCTCCAGAGAGGGGCTTAGCCGAGGTCATGGTGATTTCTCCATTGGTTCCGCAGCTGTCGCTGACAAGGAAGTGCCTGAGCACTGTGCGGAGGGCCCCCGCGGGGATCAGACCCCCGCCCTAGGCCTCCGTGGTAGCTGGGGCTTGGGGGAGTCATGATGGGCAAATACCCACATGTTTGGGGGACGACGGACGTGCTGGCCCCAGACTCCGCAGCAGTGCAACCAGCAAGATGCAGGGAGGAGGAGGTAGCAAGAAAACAGCAAAAAGCCTAAAAAGCAAAGAAGAAGAAAGGAAATAAAGGGAAAGGAGGGGAAGAGACACAGGGTTCGCTGCTTACCCAGCACTGAGTGCCTCTCTGGCCTGCGAGATGCACCTCGTAGCTGCCCTTCAGTTCCCCTCCAGTCCCTGGGAGGAAACAAGGTGGATCCATTCTCGGGCCACAACCTCAAGTGAGAAATAAATACAGCCTGTTTTGCTTGTGCTTGTAATTTATCTCCATCCACAATTTCATCCTCTGTTCTCTCTGAGCTCCCTCAGCCTGTCCCTGAGTTTGGGGATGTGTTCAATGCTGGGAGCCTGGGTCCAGGGCTCCTACTGAGCCCTCGAGGCTACCGCCTGCTGTGCCTACCGTCCCATTTGTTGTGGGCCTCATCTAGGCAGGTGACAGCTGGATCCACCTTATTCCAGCCTCCTTCTGGTCCAGCTCCAGTGATTTTTTTGAGTGTTCTTGAAGGCAGCCTTTGAGGAGGAAAAAGACTTCAGAAATAGTTTGGTTTTTAAAGTTGTTTTTTAGGCCAGGCTCGGTGGCTCGCACCTGTAATCCCAGTACTTTGGGAGGCCGAGGTGAGAGGATCACTTGAGCCCAGGAGGTCAAGACCAGTCTGGACAACATGGTGAAACCCCGTCTCGCAAAAAAATATAAAAATTAGCCGGGCATGATGGCATGCACTTGTAGTCCCAGATGCTCAGGAGGCTGAGGTGGGTGGATTGCTTGAGCCTGAGAGGTGGAGGCTGATGGAGCCATGATCACACCACTCTACTCCAGCCTGGGCAACAGAGCGAGATCCTGTCTCAAAAATAAACAAATAAATAAATATAAGTAAAGTTTTTTTTTTTTTTTTTTTTAGACGGAGTCTCGCTCTGTCACCCAGGCTGGAGCGCAATGGCCGGATCTCAGCTCACTGCAAGCTCTGCCTCCTGGGTTTACGCCATACTCCTGCCTCAGCCTCCCGAGTAGCTGGGACTACAGGCGCCCGCCACCTCGCCCGGCTAGTGTTTTATATTTTTTGTTAGTAGAGACGGGGTTTCACCGTGTTAGCCAGGATGGTCTCGATCTCCTGACCTTGTGATCCGCCCGTCTCAGCCTCCCAAAGTGCTGGGATTACAAGCTTGAGCCACTGTGCCCGGCCGTAAAGTTGATTTTAAGGCCTAATTCTTCCTTGAACTTTTAACTCTATTGCTTTTATAAAAATTGTGGTAAGAACACTTAACACAAGATCGACTCTCTCCATAAGCTTCTAAGTGTACAGTGTGGTACTGTTAACTGTGGGCCCTGTGCTGTGTGCATCTCTGGAACTTTACGCCTCGTATAACTGAAACTCTATACCTATTGAACAGTAACTGCCCGTTCCTCAACCTGTCCTCCGTGAGCTTTCAAATGCAACTTACAAATCTTATTCTGTGAATAGATCCAGCAAATTTCAATCATCATTTATAAGGAGGAATTTAATTAATGTTTGTATTATTTACCTACTTAGTTAATTTAAATTCCTTTAAACATTTTAAGCTGCAATCAAAATTTATTATATTCCATTTTCTAAGTTTTTCAATTATCTGACTAACAAATCTTCCCAAGTCTTTACGTGATGCTTATAAATCAAATACATTAAATGTATAATTATGGTGATTTTTAAATATTCAAAAACTGTTTACCAACTTGGTAAGATTTCAACCTGCAGCCACAGAAGATGATTGTTGGTGTCAGGCTAGTTGGTTGAAGGGATCATGGGTTGAGCTCATGGGTTGCTGAAAGGACTCCGAAATCCATGACTCAAGAGCACATTTAAAATTAGAATCACACGTCTGATGTGAAGACTCAAATATGCCAAATCCTCTTAAACTTTGTAAGTTCTTAAAATGCCAAAGATGTATATTTCTGAACTTAGCACAAAAATATAAATGCTGTCATTTTGATCTACTTCATCATTGCTATACTTGATTCTGGATGTCTCTGTGTTAAAACCGTTTTCTAAACAGATGTGGGGTTCCCTTCTCAAGCACGTTTCTGCTCAGCTACATGGGATTTCTGAATATTCTGTTTCAACCCCAACTGGCGGATGGTAATTCAGTTCTGACAGCTGCCTAGAGTTAGTGTCAGACTCCACGGGCTTGAGGACGCGGTTCCCAGCACGACGGCCCCCACTTCAGATACCAGCAGCAAGTTCAGGGGTCCCCAGGCCACTGGCACTTTTGACTGGCTACAAATTCAGGAGTTCCCACAAACCCCTCAGGTTCAATAAATTGCTGCAACAACTCACATAACCCAGGGAAGCACTGTACTTACAATAACAGTTTTATTATAAAATATACAGATCGGCGCTGGCCAGATGCAGAGATGTGTGGGACAAGGTCGGGGGGATCCTGAACCCCGAGCCTCCTGCCTTCTCTCTAGAGAACCAGGCAGCTCAGCTACCTGGGACATCCATGTGCTCACCAGCCAGGAAGCTCCCCCGTGCTTCAGTGTTCAGAGCTGTTACAAGATTTCATTAGGGTGATTCCAGTTCAAGGCTCTCTTAAGTAAAGCTGATCTCGACACTCATGGAATAATGTCTTGGGAGACATCCACACTCATTCCTGCTGGGTGTGTTAAAAGACAAACTTGAGCACATTAAAATTTCCAATAAGTTTATTTGAACAGTCAGCAGTTCATGAATCGAGCAGCACTGGATCTAGAGCTACTCAGGACTCCGCCAAGGGGCCATGAAGGGGAAACTTTTATAAGAGGCTTGCAAGAGCCAGACAAAGAAAACATTTGGTTAATTAAAGTGGAAAGTCCCTAGTTAGAGGTTACTTGGCAGTTTCTCATTGGTTATGCTTGAGTCTCTTGGTTTCCTAGACTGGGACCATTCACCCTGTGTTCGGTTTCCGTTTGCAGGGAGAATCCGCCGTTGCCTCTCACCTGGGACAACATGGAGAACAGCTTGGTCCTAACCCACGGAACCTGTGAGTGTTACCTTATATGCAAAAGGGACTTTGCAGCTGAAACCGAGTTCAGGATCTGGAGGTGGGGGATGATCCTGAGGGGCTGGAAGGTATCACAGGGGTCCTCCAAAGAGAGAAGCTGATGTGCAGACGGAAGCTGAGAGACTGGCAGATGCGAGGCTGCCGGCTTTGAAGACGGAGGAGAGGCTTCCAGTAGCTGGGACCCCCAGAGCTTCCAGAAAGAACTGGCCCCACTGCCGCCTTCATCTGAGCCCAGTGAGACCCACTTCAGACTTCTGACCCCCAGAACTGTAAGATAGTAAGTCAGTGCTGCTCTTAAGCCACTACACAGGTGGGGAATTTTTACAGCCTCGGCAGGGCGTGAGCTGCTGTGTAAGATACAGGAAATAGCAGAGCGTTTCCCCACTCCTGAACATCCCGCACCACTCAACACAGAATATGCCTGTGCCCAGATGTGCGGGGGGTGGTGGCTCTCAGGGGGCACCAGCAGGGTGTCCTATAATTTAACCCAGTTCTGACACCACCTACCTGCAGTTAGCATCAATTTTCACAGGGTGAGGGTTCAGTCCCACAAGACTGCCCCCACTTCTGATGCCAATCACAGGCCCCAGGTGGTGACTTGTGCTTCTGACCAATCAGCTCTAAGTCAGGGTCCCCACAACCTCTTCCTCAGGTTCATTCACTGGCTAGGACTGCTCACAGAATTCGGGGAGACACCTACAGTTATAGTTTATTGTGAAGAAGATTACAAAGGACACAGATGAACTGTGAGATGGAGGGGGGCACATGGGGCAGGGCTGTGAGGGGGGCTGCGGAGCTTCCACACCCTACCCGGGCGCCATTCTCAGGACACCACCATGTGTTCAGCAAACCGGAAGCTCTCCAAACCCAGTCTTTTTGGGTTTTATGGAAGCTTCACTATGTAGGTGGAATTGATTGCGTCATTGGCCATTGGTGATCAACTCCACATTCAGCCCCTCTCCCCTCCCTGGAGGTCGGGAGGTGGGGCTGGCTAGTCCTGCCTTGGTCTTTCTGGTGACCAGTCCCATCCTAAGGCTACCTAGGGGCCCCCAGCCACCAGTCATCTGATGAGCATACTAAAGGCACTCTTACCACGCCAGAGATTCTAAGGGTTTTAGAGGCTGTGTGCCAAGAACCAGGAGCAGAGACCAAATATAGATTTCTTATGGTATGGTAATATCACAAGTGTCATTCTGTATACCACCCCCTGCTGCCCACCCCACTCAGTTGGGGTCCCCAAGGCACATCGTGCTCTCCACCTTCTCCTGTGGAGTCAAGTGGAGTGTGGTTTAAACAGATCATCCAGTCCTGCTGGGGGAGGTTGGGTGTGTCACACCCCCCACCAGCGGAATGCAAGCCCTGTGGGAAAATAGCCACATCCAGGAATTCTGGCTTTGGTTTGGTTTTTCCTGCACAAGTACCCATGAGGCACAATATTCTCTCAGGGCAACGCTACAGCGGTTCAGACCGGAGCTCCTGCCTTCACACCCAGCCCAAGGTAATCACCATTGCTCTAAGTCACTTAGGACAGTCCAGTTACCCACTTTTTCAGCTTTCCCTACAATTGGAGGAAGCAGAATGCGCCTTGGTGCTGGCCAAGAAGGCATGAACAGAAGTCGACTGGGGCTCTAGAAAACCTCACACTCCCAGTGAAAGGGCAGATGCTGCTGGCATGCTTTGTTCTGTTGTCCCGAGAGCAGAGGAGAGGCCTGGTGCTACAGTGGCCATCTGTACCCAGGAGGTGACCCAGGAGGTGACAGACATGGTTATGACATGGATGGAAAGAGAGAAGGGGAGGGTGTGGTCCCTGGTGGCACGTTAGGTAACTGAACCAATGCCAGAAACTGTCCATTCTGGATTCAAAGCTACACACGAAAAAGAGACCCACCACCTGTCTAAGGCGTAGCTGGTTGGGGGTTCTTTTTCTCCTACTTGCAGCCAAACACACTCCTACTGATTCCATGCATGGATGAACAGCCGGTCAGTGGAACAGAACCGCCTGCCCAGAAATAATGGATGTGTCATACTCAGTGGGCAAGAGCAGGAGTGTCTTCAGAAGTAGAACCAGGACTATTCACCGGCCATATGGGGGAGGAAAGTTGGATTCATACCTCATTCCACACACAAAAATAGATTGCACATGTGTCAAAGGAGGGGAAAAATGAACTGCAAAGACCTAGAAGAAAACAAAACTAAATATTTATAAATAGATATAATAAATAAAGATAAAGTACCAATCGAAAGCAGACTCTATGTGGGCGTTGGGAGGGCTCAGTAGGATGTGCCCTGCCCCACATCACAGTGATTTTATCCTACATTAATACGACCCTCCCACTACAAATTTCAACCTGCTCCCAACTCCCAAATTAATTCCCCCAAAGTTCCGGGGGTGGAAAGAGGCAAGAAGTACTTTAATTGTTTGGAACATGCTAGCACGGAAACCACGGTTCAATTTGTTCTGTAACAGAAAGTGACTTTTTTGTGATAGAAGCTAAAAGCAAAGAGAAACCACAAGGAGTTCTGCTTCCTACAATATCAAGGACTCAATATTATGAAAACAATAGCAACAACAATGAAAACGATGAAGCCTGTAAACATGCTAGATTAAATACCACAGATATTCTTTGAAATGCATAGCTGGGCTTACAAGAACGTAAAAGAAATACTCCATGGAACAAACAGAGAATGGAAGAGAAAGCCTGAGCAATTAGGAGCAAAGGGTTTTTGTGGAACTGAACGGAGGTCTTGGTTTTAAGAGTCCCATGGGGATGGGAAATAAGGCTTGGAGCCCATGGGAAGGGAAGAGATGGAACGACAGCCACCTCCTCCCTGTAAGCCTGGAACCCCTGAGAGGCTGCCTCCTTCATGAAAGGTGGGCTAGAACAATCCCACCTGCAGCACAGAGATTGTATGGATGGTCAAGTGTCTGCATGGCCAGCTGGGAAGGCTTGCCTGGCTGTGGCCAAATACAAGAGTAGAGGAGAGGGAAGAGAGGGAGGGGAACTGCAGGTTCCTGCTAATGTGCACCTACAAACCTGGAAGCACATGCCTGGGAGTGGATGGAGTGTGTTGGGTGAGATTAGGGGTGGAATAGCAGGCCAGGTAGGGAAGAATTTACTGATGAGGGGCACCGTCCCGTGACTCAGGAGTCTTCATCATGACAAGGGCAGCTTGAGCTGCCCCTAATGCTCTACTGGGCTGCCATCTTGAGATTTAGCAACAACAATGGCCTGCAGTAGATGAGGAAGAAATGAGGGAGTTACCTTGGCAGATTTTGATCAAGAAAGGGATCAAATGGCTCAGAAGGTGCACGTGTTACAATGAAGTTACAATGGAAGACTGGAGAACTTACTCCCTCTGTATGTTCTCAGGGAGTCCCAGAAGACTCTGCTTGTGAAGACTGTAAGACACGCACTAGTGAAGGAAGCCCCGGTGGTGTTGCCAAGTCTGGTTGTGGTCATCATCTGCAGGACAGGATTGATGACAGGAGGCTGCTATAGAACTGACCTCCCTAGTGTCCGTGGAGAAGAGAGGATCCCAAAACAACAGAGGCCACTTTTAACCCTCAGAGGCAAGACGATGTCGTTACCAAAATGGGCAGTGAGGGTGGAAAGATCACCAGGAGCCTGACATGCAAGGCTCTGTGGTAATGAATAATAGGCTGTGTTCTGGCCGGGTGCAGTGGCTCATGCCTGTGATTCCAGCACTTTGGGAGGTCAAGGCAGGTGGATCACGAAGTCAGGAGATCGAGACCATCCTGGCCAACGTGGTGAAACCCCATCTCTACTAAAAATACAAAAATTAGCTGAGTGTGGTGGTACATGCCTATAATCCCAGCTACTCGGGAGGCTGAGGCAGGAGAATTGCTTGAACCTGGGAGGTGGAGGTTGCAGTGAGCTGAGATCGTGCCACTGCACTCCAGCCTGGCAACAGAGTGAGACTCCATCTAGAAAAACAAAAAAAAAAAAAAAAAAAAAAGGCTGTGTTTTTTCTAGAGGCAGGGTAGATGGGCAGCCAGTGTGCTTATTTGACTTACGTAACCAAAAAAGGATAAGAATGTGTGATCAGAAGGCTGAGGCCAGCCACCTCAATGGAAGCATTATTATCTCTCCCCCAACTTCTAGATTTGCACCACTTCTCAGACTCAGAGCCCGTAGATTGAAGGAAAGAAAGGTCTTCTTGAGGAAGGATCCTGAAAGCCCACATAGTAGGATTCTCCCAATCCCTCTGCTCTGCTTATTTATCAGAATAGCTTTTGTAGGGGGGAAGTGTGATGCCCAGACCTCTCAAGGGCTGGTGGATACAGGTCAGATCTGACACTGGTACCAGGAACCCAAAATACCATCGTGACCACCCCCATTAGAGTAGGGTCTACAGAAGCCATGTGATAAATGAAGTTCTGGCCCAAGTCTACCTTTCAGGAAGCTAGTGAGTCTGGAGAACCATCTGTGGCCATTTCTTCAGTCTCTGAGCGCATGTTTAGGTTGGAGACACTTAACAAGATGGAAAACCAGAAGCAATACTAAGTCTGAGCATTATGAGAGAGATGAGTGTTACCCTTATTCACTTACAGAATGCAAAGAGGGTAGTCCCCATTATATCCCTCTTTAATTAGCCAGTACAGCCCTTGAAAAAGTCATCTGAATCATAGCAGATGATGATGGACTCTTGTAAACCTGACTGCATGGGAGCCCCAAGTGCTGCTGTTGTGCCACGTACAACGTCTTCCGTAGAACAGATCAGCACAGCCTTGGAATTCGGTGTAAAGCTGTTGATCTGGTGTGTGTACCCTCTGAAACCCTATAGGAAGATGTATCTAAACTGATTTGAACTTACCTGGAAGAGCAGCATTACACATTTACAAGGACCTTAGTCATCTGGACATCCCACAGAACATCACATCGGGATGCTACATTGAAGATGTCATGCTAACCAGACCTGGTAAGCAGGAAGTGGAACATACCCTACATGCCCTTGTAAGGCACCCATGCATTGCAGAGAGTGGGAGATAAGCCCTAGAGTGGCTCAAGGGTCTGCTATCTCAGTAAAGATCCAGGGGTCCATGCTAGGCAATATAGCAAGACTCCATGTCTAAAAAAATGTTTTTAAGTAGCTGCATGTGGTGGTGCATGCCTGTGGTTCCAGCTACTCAGGAGGCTGAGGCAGGAGAATTGCTTGAGCCCAGGAGGTCAAGACCAGCTTGGACAACATAGAGAGACCCCATTTCTACAAAAAATTTTAAAAATTAGCTGGGCATGGTAGCGTGCACCTGTGATCCCAGCTACTACAGAGGCTGAGGTGGGAGGATCACTTGAGCCTGGGAAGTTGAGGCTGCAGTGAGCTATGAGCACACCACTGCACTCCAGCCTGGGGAGCAAATCGAGACTCAAAAAAAAAAAAAAAAATCCAGTGGTGTGGGTCATTCTGAGACATTCCTTCCAAAGTAAAGGATGAGTTACGTCATCTTGTGTCTTCTACCACTAAGGAAAAGGCACAGATCTTGGTAAGCCTGTTGGGACTTTGGAGATGATCCCTTGTCATGGCACACTTGGGAATACTGCTCCAACCTCTTTATCAGATAACTTGGAGACTGCCAGTTTTGTTGGATCTGAGAGCAAGAAATGGCTCTCTCTCTAGAAGGTTCATGTGCCAGATAAGGAACTCTGCCACTTGGGCCACATCTCTTCATATCCTGTGGTACCAGAGCTGCCCATGGTAGAGAAGGATGCTGTGGAAAGCATCTGGAAAGAATGGATAGGGGATTCACGGCGTGGACACAAGAACCGGGCAATACTGGCAGCAGCAGAGAATTGGTCACCATTGAAAAGTAGTTCCTAGACAGACACTCATGCCTGACATGGGACAACAGTGACTCCGTGGTAGAGCTGCCCATCTTGAGCTGGGCATTACCAGGCTTGCCAAGTCAGAGTGTTTAGCCATAATGACAACAATCCACTGAATGATGAAAATGGAACAGCCAGCAACATGCCTGAGCAGGTCCTAATGGTATACACAGGTTACACAAACAGGTGGCCCAGACCCCACGTCACCCATCTCCGGTGCATTGCTGCCTCTCTCAGCTCACAGCTCACCTGGCTGACAGAGGCTGGGATCCTCTGGGCCTCATTCATTGGCTTGATATATTGGAGCGAATAAAAAATGGATGCTGCCTCACTCCAGGCCGGTCCAGCCAGCAGAGCTTCAGGCAAGCACCTGGTTATCCACTCAGGTAAGGATGTACACAGACTCTGCGCAATGGTAAGTGATTGGGCTGGTTCGTCAGAGACTTGGAAGGAACGAGATTGGAAGATCAGAAAAAAATGGCCTGGGAAAGAGTGACGGGAATGAGCAAATGGGAGTGAGCACATTGCTTCACGTCAACCCCTGGCCCGCTGAAATTATCAACTGCAGATGAAGCACTGAAGAACCAGATAGAAAAGGTGACTCAGCCAGCAGAGCTCAGCCAGCCTCTACCCACAGCCACCTCTGCGCTTGCACAATGAGTGTGTGCGGGGAGTCGCCATCGTGGCGGGGTGGGAGGCCGTGCGTGGGTTCACTCCATCCGTGCCTGGAGTCTGGCTCACGAAGGCTAATCCAGCTTTGGCTAAACACCTGCGAATTCAGCAGCAGAGACTAACGCTAGGCCCTCACCATGGTGTTGTCCCTGGAGGAGACCAACTCGTTATGTGGCAGCAGCTTGATTGCACTTAATCCCCCTACACTGGAGAGAGCAGCGAGCCATCTGGACCAGAATTGACCCATACTCTAGGTATGAATTTACCTTGCCTGACTGCAGGGCTCCGGCTAGCACTCTGTCTGTGGGCTCAGAGAGTGTCCAGTTTGCCATTATGGGATTGCTAACAACATGGCCTTGAACTGAGAGAGTCAAATTACAGCAAAAGAGTTGTGACGACGGGCAGGACCGCAGGACCCACTAGGGTGTCCATCTAAGCATCTGCTGGCCGGGTGGAATGTTTGGGGAAGACACCAGGTTGGGGAAGACACCCTAGGGCACTGGGACACTGAGTTGGAAGGTGCGATCTATACTTTGAACCAATGGCCACTCCATCATCCCCAGGACTCCCTGGCGAATGAGTTTCCCATCTCCACGACTTCTCGCTCTGCTTGGACTAGAGGTGTTATTTCCCGTTGGGGAAGGGGAATGCTTCAATGGGGACATGTTAAGGATTCCAGTTAGTAGGTGGCATTTGGTGAGGGTGGTTGCGTGCTGCCAGGTGAGAGGAGCAGGAAGGAGTTTGTCTGAAGACTGAGGAATTTGCTGCAGCCCCTCCTAGTGCTTGGTATGGTGATAAGTCTGAACGGGCAACTGCAGCAACCATGGTCTCACAGGGTGTGGTGACCAGGGGCTCAGACACCTCAGGGATGAAGTTTGCGTCACCCCACCAGGCAAGTCACCGAGACCAGCAGAAGTGCAGGTCCCCGGTGCAGGGAATCCAGAATAGTCAGTAGAGGAAAGAGATCATAAATGTCAGGTATGGCCCTGGGACCCACTGAGGCAGCAGGGACTGCACTTCGTCCTGCTAATCTTCCTGTTGTATTTTTTTCTTTTATTGAGACAGGGTCTCACTGTGTCGCCCAGGCTGCTGGAATGCAGTGGCACAATCACAGCTCACTGCATCCTCCACCTACTGTGCTCAAGTGATCCTTTCACCTCAGCCTCCCAAGTAGCTGGGACTACAGGTGTGCACCACCATACCCGGCTAATTGTTTTATTTATTTAGTAGAGACTGGGGTCTCACTGTGTTGCCCAGGCTGGTCTTGAATTCTTGGGCTCAGTGATCCTCCTGCCTCAGGCTTCCAAAGTGCTGGGACTACAGGCGTGAACCACCACACCTGACTTGCCTGCTATTTTTTAGAAATTGTGACAGGCAACTACTTTGAAGAAGCAGGGATGGAGCAGAGTCAACTTTACTTGGAGCATGAGTGCATCTGAGCTGTTAAAGGGGTGAATGACAGCAGACGTTATAGGTGCCCCACCCAAGTCTCCTCAGCCCTCACTGTTCCAGTGCATGCTGGTGGCAGCCTTTTCAAGTGTCTGTCTAAAGGCTCTGCCCCAGTGCACAGGGAGAAAACTGGAAGTGCCTGGGAATTAATTCCCCTGCAACATCCTTCAGCCAATGATGAAAGGAAGTTGGAGGATAAATACCTCCAGATTTCTTGCCCCTTGGCTGGAATAGCCCCCATGCAGGTTCTATACTGTCTCCAGAGTTCCTCTGGTTTGCATTCCTGTGGCTCACATTGACACCTGCTTGGTAATACATCCGTGGGCTTTCTGTACTTTCCTCTTTAGACTTTTTTTTTTTGAAACAGAGTCTCACTGTGTAGCCCAGGCTGGAATGCAGTGGCGCAATCTTGGCTCACTGCAAACTCTGCCTCCCAGGTTCGTGCCATTCTCCTGCCTCAGCCTCCTGAGTAGCTGGGGCTACAGGCACCCTCCACCAGACCTTGCTAATATTTTTGTATTTTTAGTAGAGTCAGGGTTTCACCATGTTAGCCAGGCTGGTCTCAATCTCCTGACCTTGTGATCCACCTGCCTCAGCCTCCCAATGTGCTGGGATTACAGGTGTGAGCCACCACGCCCAGCTCCTCTTTAGACTTTTACTGTATAGTATCTACCTTCCATTTCACCAATTCTCTCTTCAACTGTGTTCAGTATGTTCTGCAGTCTATACATTGAGTCTTTAATATAAATAATACTTTCAGTTCTAGGAATTCTATAAGCTTTTAAAAAAATGTGCCTAGCTATGTTTGAAGTCTCTTATTTCTTACTCATGTTTTCAATTCCATCTTTTATTTATTTTAACAGTATAAATGCAGTTTGCTTAAAATGCTACATTCATTAATTCTGATACAGGAGCCTTTGGGCTTTGTTTTAATTTTAGCTATCCTAGAAGCTGACCGTGACACAAGTAGTTGTGTACAACTTGATGGTTTTTGTAGTCTTAGGAAGCACTAATAGGAGAATGGAGAAGTTTATAGAGGAAAAAAGAAGAAGAAATTATGTGCAAATGAACAGGTACACATGCGATGTGGATAAATCTTAAGATGTATAGACTATATAAAATAGTAATATATTACTTATTTTGAAATATTAAAAACAAACTAAAGCTAAGGCAACTTTTTGTAGTCACTGTAATTTGCTGACAAAAAAATAAGATGGAATAAGGTGAATTGAAGTGTTCAAATGTCATTAAATTGTTTTTAATAAGCAGGTGGGTCCATTATTAAACTATTATCTCATTTCCAAACCAGCCTTCTGTATTTGGTTTTGTGATACTGGCGAAGGAACTCTGCACACATTTCTGCTTTGACAGCCACGTCCCTGTTAGGGTCTGCCAATAGGGCAGACCAACAAGCTGGGCTGGAAGAACGGACCTGCTCCTTCCAGTCGGCTTCCTGTTCTGATGAGCGTCCTCCCAGCACAGCTGCTTCACCCTGGCTGCAGCAGTTCCTGCAGCTGTGAAATCCAGCTTGCAGTTTTTTAGACATTTGCAAACCAATTTCATCTTGTCCCCTCTGTATCCCACAGATACACCAGCACCAGCCAGAGTTTCTCCTCAGAAGTCTGGGTCCCAGACCCAGGGGGCCTCTCCTCTAATTACTAAGCTTTAATCATTCCAGCCTCTTCCCTTTGCTTCCTCAGCCCTGGGGGTGGCAGCTACTGCCTGTGGCTGCTAATCCCTTGATAGGCTAAATTTCTCTTTTTTACCATTTTATTTACCTAGTTAACAACTCTATACCTAGTTAACAATTATTTATATTAAATCCTCTCTGTTCAAATAACTGGGGTGGTTCCTGTCTCTTGGCTGTGTGCTAACTGATGCAGCTTCAGAAATTAATACATTTCTAAAAACTGGTAGAACACAATACTGGAAAAGTAAAAACAGTACTTCTTAAAATAAAAGCTCTGAATGAACATAGGGTAATTATTTTATAAGACTGAAATGGGAGAAGCCCTTATCAACTATAACACAAAGTTAAGAGGCACAAAAGAAATAAAAAATGAAGATATTTGACTATGTAAATTAAAACATTTCTGGGCCGGGTGCAGTGGCTTACACCCAGTACTTTGGGAGGCTGAGGTGAGAGGAATGCTTGAGCTCAGGAGTTTGAGACCATCCTGGGCAACATAATGACACCCGTCTCTACAAATAATGTTTTTAAAATTAGCTGGGCATGGTGATGTGCACTTGTGGTCTTACTTGTTCAGGAGACTGAGGTGGGAGGATCACCTGAGCCCAAGAAGTCAACACTGCAGTGGGCCATGATTGTGCCACAGTACTCCAGCCCGGGTGACAGAAATTCTGTATTTAAAAAAAAAAAAAAAAATCTGAATGGGAAAAGATGACTTTAAGTAAAATTTAAAAATAGTCAAACTGGAGAAAATAAGTATAATTCATATTATAATCAAAGACTAATATGTAAAGAGCTTCTATAAATAAACAAGAAAGAGGCTAAACACTAAAAGAAAAAATGGGCAAAAGGGATGAGTAAACTATTCATTTAAAAAATACAAAGGACAGGTGCGGTGGCTCATGCCTGTAATCCCACCACTTCGGGAGACCGAGGCAAGTGGATCACAAGGTCAGGAGATCGAGACCATCCTGGCTAACATGGTGAAACTCCTTCTTTACTAAAAAAAAGAAAATACAAAAAATTAGCTGGACGTGGTGGTGGGTGCCTGTAGGATGCTGAGGCAGCAGAATGGCGTGAACCCAGGAGGCGGAGCTTGCAGTGAGCCGAGATTGTGCCACTGCACTCCAGTCTGGGCAACAGAGCAAGACTTCATCTAAAAAATAATAATAAAAATAAAATAAAATAAAATAAAAAATACAAATAACTTTAAAAAAATAACCTTTTATACTTTGGAATAATTTTAGATTTACAGAAAAGTTACAAAGATAATACAAAGATTTCCTGTACACCTTTCTTTCAGTTCCTCTAATGTTAACATTTTACATAATAACTGTGGTGTATTTGTCAAAACTAAAGTATGAGCGTTAGCACATTCGTTACTATTAACCAAATTATAAGCTTTGCTCATATTTTACTAATTTTCCTCAATAATTCCCTTCTCTGTCCCAGGCTGAAATCTAGGATGCCACTCATATGTACGCGTCTCTTTGGTGTCTCCTGGTTGGTGACAGTGTCTCCATCTGTTTTTGTTTATCATAACCTTGACAGTTTTGAAGAGCAGTAGTCAGGTATCTCGTAGAATGTCCCTCAATTTGGGGTTGTCTGACTTTTTTCATGACTAGAGAGGGGATATGAGTTTAAGGGCTCTGTTCATCACATCACAGCAGGGGGTGTGTGTGGTACTCACATGGCATCATCGGTGATGTTGACCATCATCACGTGGTTTGGAGGGTGTCTGCAATTTCCTCCACGGTAAAGGTACTGTTGTTGCTTCCCATCTGCTATTCTTAGGAAGCCAATCACTAAATCCAGCCCACGCTCAAGGGGAGGGGAATTAAACTTCCCCATCTACATGGGGACATATCTACATATATTTTTGGAATTCTTCTATAAGGATGATTTGTCCCTTCTCCCCCCATTTATTTATTTATTCAATCATTTATTTATATGTAGACTGATGTATATTTATTTATATGTGGGCTGATGTATATTTATATGTGGACCAATGCGTATTTATTTATATGTGGACTGATGTATATTCATTTATATGTGGGCTGATGTCTATTTATTTATATGTGGACTGATGTATATTTATTTATATGCGGGCTGATGTGTGTTTATTTATATGTGGACCGATGTATATTTATTTAATATGTTGGGTTATAGTCCGGCACTACATTATTTATTTTGCTGCTCAAGTGGTTCTAGCTTAGGCCACTGGGAGCCTTTGCAGTTTGCTCCCGCGAGCCTTTGACATTCCCCCGTCACTGTGGGTTGTTTTGGTTTTGTTGCGTTTTGAGTGCTTCCTTGCTTCTTACACTGCAAGATGCTCCAGGCTGATGTTGTATATTCCCTGCCCCAGACCTAGAATCAGCCATTTCTCCAAGGATCCCCAGTTCCTTTCACTGGAGAATGGCATTTCAAAACCAAGATCTATATAAATTACTTTAAAACGTGAAAAGACGCTCAACCTCACTTACAATAACATAAGTACCAGTAAAGCTAGAATGATACTGTTACTCACTAATAGATCAACAAAGAACCAAGATTTGGTAGGATGTTTTGTTGGAAAAGCCAGGAGGTAAATAGGACCTCTCACCCTACGCTGCTCTGGGTGGATACGGCGCAGCCTCAGTGGAAAGCACTGGGCACTCTAGGTGGATACGGCGCAGCCTCAGTGGAAAGCACTGGGCACTCTAGGTGGATACGGCGCAGCCTCAGTGGAAAGCACTGGGCACTCGAGGTGGATACGGCGCAGCCTCAGTGGAAAGCACTGGGCACTCGAGGTGGGTACGGCGCAGCCTCAATGGAAAGCATTCGGCACTCTAGGTGGATATGGCGCAGCCTCAATGGAAAACATTTGGCAACAGCTGTCAAAATTGAAATGTACATACACTTTGATTTAGCAACCCCACTTCTACTGATCCGCTTGCTGCCTATGAAATAATGTGTAAAAGAAAGGGTTTTTATTACAATGTTGTTTATAAATTTCAAATAACTATAAACAACATAAATACATATCAATAGAGAGCCTGACATTTAGATTATGGTTCATCAAATTCAATGGAGTACAATGCATTTGTAAAAACAAATGAGGAAGCTCTTTACATACTGATGCCAAATGATCTCTAAGACATTTTGCTAAGGACAAGCTAAAACACACTTCAGAGTTGAAGGAGTAAGGTTTGTCTAGGAAAAGCAATATATGCATATTTACACACATACATAATATATATTTCTAAATTCATATATACACATTTTACTTTGTGTGCATAAACTTTACCTGGATGGACTCTCAACTAATGAATAATATTAATTGCCTATAGGTGACTGGCTGGGGGACAGAAGTAGAAGAAATAGTTTTCCTTGTAGACTTTTTATGCGTTTTGAACATTGAAACTTTTGAATGTATTACCTACCCTTTCATCAAAAAACAAATTAACCCTATGCCTCTAAATCATTCACGAGTCCATTGAGAAATCATAGTGGAAATTTAAAAATACTCAGAACTGAATGGTGGTGAAAATACTGCCCACAAAAACTTGTGGGATGCAACCAAAGCAATACTTGTAGGGAAATTCGTAACCATAATGTTCCTATTTGAGAAGAAAATAGGCTGAAAATGGATGGACATTCCAAATGAGGTCACTGAAAGAGAGGCGGTTCAGGTAAGTGTTTGTTTGTTTGTCTGTTTGTTTGTTTGTTTTAAGACAGGGTCTCACTCTGTCACCCAGGCTAGAGTGCAGTGCCATGATTGTAGTTCACTGCAGCCTCAAACTCTTTTGCTCAAGTGATCCTCCTGCCTCAGCCTCCTGAATAGCTGGGACTACAGGTTTGTGTCACCACACCCAACCAATTTTTTAATTTTTTGTAGACATGGGGTCTTGCTATGTTACCCAGGCTGGTCTCAAACTCCTGGACTCAAGTGGTCCTCCCTTGACCTCACAAACGACTGGGATTCCAGGCGTGAGCCACCACACCCAGCCAATAAGGTTTAATTCTTTCTCCTAATAGTTTAAAGAGCTTAAAGTGTCCTTGGAGGTCAACGGGTACAACCTGCTCATTTCCTGGTTGGAGAACTGAAGTCAGAAGAACTCTGGAGACTTCAACTCTGTCCCCACCTTCTCCTGACATTTGAAGGTGTCCCTCACTCCTCCTGTGCTCAGTGGCACCCAACAGCAATAGTACCAGATGCTCCATGGAAGGGTCTGAGATGCTGCACATTTAGGAATATGGCTAATGGGTTGATGTGCATTTCTGGCTGTGAGGAAACTGTATTCCAAATACAGTGTGAGCTCAAGCTGGGATGTGAGTTTCTAGCAAATGATGGGGCAGCCCTAGAACCCTGTTTCCTAGAGGAACAGGGGGCAGGAGAGGGCAGCAGAGGCTGATGCATTAACAAGTGCAGATTGCACTGTAGGAAGCAGGACCCCGAGACCATAACCGGCCTCAACCTCTGCGCTCAGCCCAGGCCCCTGCCTAGCCTGGCCATATCCGGGTCTTAGAAAGACTAAGTAAAACGTGAAAGAGCTATTCTTGCAAAACCTTCCAGGCACATAGGGCTTAATGGCATAGCCTGAGCCCTTCAGCAAACCATAGAGATGAGCCTTCTCCCCACCTGCCACCCAGAGCACTAGGAGACAGACGCCAGGGGCTGGGCCAAGGGAAGGGACGGCTTTGTCCAGCAAAGACTAGCGCTGGTGTGCCAAGCATCAGCAGTGTTGGTGCCCATCAGAGGCCAGCTGGCAGCTGCCTGGGCCTGAGCACAGGTGGGACACCCACGATATATGGGGGGATTGAGAGAAACTTGCAGGGAGCCAAAACCCCAACTGAGGATGGGGGCAAGAACCCATAGCAGGCATTACCAGATTATTATTGGTGCCCATAGGCTGGAGAGGCCTGCGGCCGCACCAGCTGTACAAGCAAACACTGGAAGCATATGAAGCACGCAGAGCAGCCTCCGAGCCCAGCTCAAACCCCTACCCAGCAATGCCAGTCTCAGGAAAATGCAGGGCAGTTGAGACACGCTCAAAGAATAAAGAATAAAACACTTGTGATTTTCAGTAGAGACAAGTTCACACATAAAAGATTACTTTAGTCCTGAATTTAAAATTTACGCTTGTTCTAAAACGTACACATTCGCAAGTATTTTCACTTTAGAATATTATAAAAACAATTTCCCGAGGACTTCAAGATTTCTATTTTGAATTACAGAAGGCAAAGTGGAAGAAGTTGCTATCTGAAAATTGAAATAAATGTCAGCTGAGTGGTGCGAACAGTGGAGACATGATTTTATGGGCAAAACAGATTTCTTAAGGCAATATCAAAAGGCCTGAGTTAAGTAGTTACTTTGAATATTCTAATTTCAAAGAAATTTGCCTCCTCTTTACTGAAACGCTTTGCATTGTCACAGCACACTGGCACAAAAACACTTCACTACACGCACGTTATTAAGCAAATTTTTTTTTGTTTGATGCCTGTACATCTGCCAAACCGATTTCCAGGAACTGATGGAGCCACTGTCCACTGTCGCCTGGGATCGGCAGGACACCAAAACTCCAGGTCAGAGAGGGGGCTGGGGTGCGCCTCAGGGAGATCTCCTTCCCAGGGACAGGGAGAGAGTCAGCACGCACATCCACCAACAGCCAGGGGGTGCCTCTCCGGGGTCCTGAGAACTCTCTCAAAAGCAGAAACAGTGTGATGGTTGGCCGGGCTGTCTCTGCTGCCTGATGCACCCCTTGGGGTCCCTGCAACAGAAACAAGGGGTTCCCTTCCAGAAATGTCCTGGCCAAACCATTTCATTGGTGGTTGCAAAAAGCTCCAGGAAACCACTCTTCCAAATGCCAAATCACCCGCAGGGGAGGACAGCATGAACAAAAGGATGTCTCCAGTGTGGAGGAGCTGTGAGGGGTGGGAGTCAGCTCCTCTGTCTCACCAGGAATCCTCAGACCCGGCTGGTCACAGTGCAAACTAGTTTATCAGTTGGAGAACAGTTTGGTCCTATCTGGTAAAATAAAAATGTACATATCCTCCTCCCTCAATTCTCTTCCAGACTCTCTCCCCTAGAGATGCCCCCACCCCCAACACACACAGACACACAATGTTCATGATTTAGTTTAAAAAATTGGAAACATCTGAGTGCCCATCAATAGGAGAGTGGATACATAAAATGTGATGCCTTCGAACCGTGGAATATTACACAGCCAGGAAGACGGATGAATTAAAGCTGCTGGCCTCTGCATGAATGCATCTCAAAAACATATGGCTGCATGAAACAGGCCCATGTCTGGATCAAATAATGCTATTCCTTGTAAAATTCAAGAATGTACAAGACTATACCATAAGCTGTTTACGAGGACATTCATGTGTAGTGAAAGTTGCAATCCTGCCTGGGGCGGGTACAGCAGAGACCCCTGGTAGGGGCCTGCCGAGCCTCCCAAGCATGGAAATAAAGGAAAATCTTGAATTCCTTCAAGGGAAATTCCCTGCACTTAGCTAGCCTCGAGAAGTAAACAGCAACTTTCTTGATAAGCAAGACTGTAACAGTGTCTTAAAGCGATGCCTGCCCAAATAAGTTAGTGCCACCAGAGGTTTGGTTCCCTACAGAAACGAAATACAACATCCTGACCTGTGTCCCGAGTTGTTTTTCAGAAGCCCAGATCTCCAGTGAATGGCAAATGCCATCGGCTGCCATGTAGACTTAGACCAGGGGGACTGAGGCCTGAATTCTGACTGCTGTTTTTTGTTCTAAATTTCTTCCTGAGGGCACAGCCACAGGCCAGACCTTCTTTCTGCTGACCCCAAATGTTTTTTTTGTTTGTTTGTTTTGAGACACAGTTTCACTCTTGTTGCTCAGGCTGGAGTGCAATGGTGCAGTCTCAGCTCACCGCAACCTCCCCCTCCTGGGTTCAAGCGAGTAGCTGGGATTACAAGCATGCGCCACCATGCCCGGCTAATTTTGTATTTTTAGTAGAGATGGGGTTTCTCCATGTTGATTGGGCTGATCTCGAACTCCCGACCTCAGGTGATCTGCCTGCCTCAGCCTCCCAAAGTGCTGGGATTACAGTCGTGAGCCACTGAGCCTGGCCCTGACCCCAAGTTTTTAGACAAAGCTTTGCTTCCTTAACCAATCACAAATCAAAAATCTTTGAATCCGCCTATGACCTACAAGCCTCTGCTTCAAGATATTCCTCCTCTTTAGGCCAGACCAAGGTAGAACCTCCATGTACTGATACGATTTTGCTTGTAACTTCTGCTTTCTTGAAATTTATTGCTGCCTTTACAACCCTTGTGTGTAGGCCACCACAGATTCCGGGAGCTTCCGACTGGCACCCAGTAAACAAACACCCTCCTTCCTCCCACCTCAAAACCTCAGTGTAGATATTTGGCTTACTGTGCTGGGCTAGCAGACTCCAGGTCCATTCGGTAATAATGACGCTAATAGGGTAGAGCAATTCCCTTGGGAAGGAAGGAGATGGGGACCAGAGGACACATGGGGGTTTCAGGAGAAGTCAGGGGAAGTTGGAACCTCTGGTTTCTTAGGTCGGTGACAGCACATGGATAGTCCTTGTATTTATTACGCTTGCTGCCTCCTCTTCCTCCTCCTCCTCCTTCTCCTCCTCCTCCTTCTCCTCCTCCTCCTTCTCC
>NW_012115266.1:5666020-5708748 GCF_000951035.1 Colobus angolensis palliatus
CACCGCGCCCAGCCAATTTTTGTATTTTTAGTAGAGATGGGGTTTCACTGTGTTAGCCAGGCTGGTCTCGCTCTCCTGACCTCGTGATTCACCTGCCTCGGCCTCCCAAAGTGCTGGGATTACAGGCATGAGCCACCATGCCCGGCCCATGCTTGCTGCTTCTTTTGCATACAATTTTTTTTTTTTTTGCTTGAAATATTCCACTAAGAAACAACAGCCAAAAAGTGGAAATTACCTAGAAGTCCATCGTTGGATGAATGGATAAACATGATGTGTTAAAACGTTGCCTCAGTTTGTTTTAATCAGGAAAGGGGAGACACCCAGACAAGGAAATGATCACCGTGAAGGAGGAAGCTTGTCCTCACCCTAGAAACAGGATCATGGCTGGCTACCCAGGGCCACATGAGGAAGCATCAGGGCTGTCAGGTGAGAGAGTGGCCCATGGCATGGCCCTTACTGGGGTTTTATTGGGATAGAATGGGCACGATGGGGTAGGTGCGCTGTTTCAATTGGATGGTTTGAATAATTTTGGTGGACTTTGGAGTATAGGGCCTGTCCCTACTTGTCCAGGACCTGGCTCTGGGGTGACTTGGCCAGGTGGATTATTGGCTCAGTGTGTGAATTTGTGATAAAGAAGGCAGCTGGGAATGTGGGCTCCGGGTTGGATGGTCTGCGTGTCAAAGGTGTGTTGCAGGGGAGTCATTTGCTGGCTCTAGAACTCAGCTAGCCCTGTGGGGGGCAGACTCTCCAGGATCAAGGATCCCAATGCCAGAGCACGGAGAACACAGAAAATAAGAAAACATTGTCAATATAGGGGCATCTACAGATGATAGAATATTATTCAACCTTAAAAAGGAAGGAAATTCAGGCTGCAACACAGATGAATCTTGAAGACATTATGCAAAGTGAAATAAGCCAGTCACAAAAGGACAAATCTGTATAATTCCACACATAGGAAGTGCCTGGAGTACCCAAATTCCTAGAGACAGAAAGAATAATGTTTCCCAGGGGCTGGGGAAGGAGGAGCAGAGTATTTAATAGACAGAGCTTCAGTTTGGAAAGATGAAGCATTCGGGAGCTGGGTGGTGGCGACGGCTGCACAGCAATGTCGATGGACTAAATGCCGCTGAACCGTGTTTAAAAACGGTATACATTTGATGCGATGTATATTTTACCACCCTCAAAACAATACTAAATGTTAAAAGACTTCTTTCCCATGCAAAAATGTATGTGATTCCTTTTGGCTATTCTCAGCAGACGACTCCTTTACATGTAAATGGGATATTTTCGGGAAGTCCTAAATTTTTCAGAATATGTTAGACAAAACACACTGACAAAAACAAAGCCATAAAATTACACAGGTTTGCAGGAGCTGTTTATAAGGTCGAGGTGACCTGTGTGAGTCGGGATCTGGAAGCAGAGGCTGAGGTTTTCAGGCCTTTTTCCTGACAATAGGGACTTCTGTGACCCCCAGGGATGAAGGGGTGTCGCTTCTGCAGTTTTGTGCTGAACACACACAGACGCACACAGCAGCAGTGCGCGACTCCACGCACTCTGACTACTGCATGCCAGGGCTGGGCTCTGCTCCAGGGAGTCTCAGCGTGGACTCAGGCTTGGTTGCAGCCCTCAGGCAAGAAAGCACACACCCCAGTTTTGCCGAGGGATATTCAAAAAACACAGACGGCGTTACAGGGTCCGAGGGGAGACACAGAGCAGGAGAAACGCGCTCCTCTAGGAGAAAGGGCTGGAGAGAGCCTCGAGGAGAAGGCATTTTTGAAAGGCCCCCTCGGCTACAGCCGTACCACCCTGAACACGCCTCATTTCATCTGTCTGGTCTCAGAAAGGACCACTGAGAGGTGGAGGCTGGCTCCAGCAATGGGGACAGGAGGCGACTGCGAACTGGGTCACATGGCATCTGCAGAGTCATGGGACAGGATCGCACACAGCCGACTCGGGGAGGGTGAGCAGTTAGGTCTCCTGGCATTTAACAGCCCAGCAAGAGGTGAAGCCGGACAAATAAATTGATGGGATGAAAGGGACCCTGTGAACAAGCTCCTGGGGCTAGAGAGACCTCGTCAGAGCAGAGCCATCAGCGGCGCGACATTCCAATACTCTGTCAAGCATGGGAGGAGGAAGCTGAGGGCCCCATGGTGGATAAAACCCACAAAATCACACAAATAGATCCAACCCTCAGCTGTGGCCATTGCTACAGAGAGGAAGTTCAGGTTCTCAGGAGAACAAGGTTGACAGGGCACTTTGGTGCAGCCAGGGAGGTCAGAGACACTCCCTAAGGAAGCGATGCTTGAGCCAAGAGCCTCAGCATGAGTAGAAGTTAACAAGTGAGCTCTGAGACATCATTAAGGCTGCAGAGTATCCTGCGGGATCTGGCTGGGGCTCAACCCTCACCTGAGACTGCACCTTTGTGTGGTTTCCTCCTGATGCTGCTTCCCCCTGTGAGGAAGGTTACTCTACCACTTGCATGAGCTGGGTGAGACAGAAAGCTCACACTGTGAATTAAGCAAAGCAACCTTTTTATTCGCGGACCGGCATCAGGAGACAGCAGGAGCCTAGGGTCCCTGCCCCACAATAAGGCTCAGGCAAGCTGGTCAGGGAGAGTGGAGTCCATCTGCACATGCCCTAGGCAGCACCACAGCTGAGGGATGCCAAAGGATGCTCCACTCTAGGTTTTATACCTAGGGGAATTTGACTCACTGAGTTCAAATGTTGCAGGACATCTTGTTCTAGGAGGGACAGGGAGAGACCCTGGACTGTTCGGCCAGTTCCTCCTTGTATCAAGATATTGCACTCCCAGCACAATCAACAGTTATTCTGAAAATGACAAGCAAGAAAGTGGGGAAGAGCTGGGTGGCCAAGGCCATCTGGGATTTGTCCTGCATGGCCACTGTCCTTCCCATTTGTCCTGCAAACACTTCTTTAATAAGTCCTTTGCACGTGAGTCCCATTTCCTGGTTTGCCTCTGTGACAACACAATCAAAAAACCCCTCATCTGATCTATTACCAAATCGTATGCTCCATCTCCGAGACATTTCTTGAATCTGTTCACTTTTTCCCCGTCTCCATGGCCCGCATCCTGATGCAGAGAACTATCAGTGAACAACTGCCGTGGCCTCCTCAAGGGTCTGGCTGACTTCCCTCTTTCTCCTCCACATTCCCCATCGAATCATGCCACTCCCTGAAAGAAACCATTACTCTCACTGCAGGTTGGCCATGATGGCCAGTTTAGGCTCCTCTGATACCCCCTCTGCCATGGCAGCATCTGGCCTGTCATGGTCATTGCAGCACCCCCTGAATCAGTGCCTGGCAAGAATGAATTCATTCCAAATGACCCTTAAAGAAGTACCCTTTAATTCCCTCTAAAGCTGAGGGGGCCAGAGCCTGCGTAGAGGGGCCAGTGCAGAGTGGGCCAGCCACCAGGCCAGCTTCCTTGGAGTGCATGACCCCCTAACCAATATTTGATTGAAAGAGGAGGGTCATGTGATGGTTAAGTTTATGTGTCAACTTGACTGGGCCACAAGATGCCCAGGTAGCTGGCTAAGCATCATTTCCGGTGTTTACATTAAGGTGTTTCCAGAAGAGATGAGCATTTAAATCAGTGGGCTGAGGATAGCAGGTGGTCTCCCCAATGTGGGCGAGAGTTATACAACCCGTTAAGGGCCTGATGAGAACAACAAGGCAAAGGAAGGTTGAATTTCCCGTCTGCCTGACTGCTTGGGCTGGAACATCCATCTTCCGTCCTTGGTGCTCCTGGTTCTCACACCTTCAGACTCAGACTGGAATCTGCACCATTGACCATCGAGCTCTCAGGCCTTCGAACTACACCACCAGCTCTCCTGGGTCTCCAGCTTCTGGGTTTCCAGCTCTACCAGGTCTCCAGCTTCTGGGTCTTCAGCTCTCCTGGGTCTCCAGTTTGCAAACAACAGACTATGGGACCTCTTGGCCTCCATAATAACATGAGCCAGTACCTTCTAATACATCTCTCAGCTAGATGATAGACAGATAGAGATACAGATCTAGATCATACATATAGAGATTGTGATAGTTAATTTTTGGTGTCAACCTGACAAAATTATGGAATATGAAACAGCTGGTAAAGCATGATTTCTGGGTGTGTCTGGGGATGTTTCTGGAAGAGACTGGCATTTGAATCAGTAAGCTGAGTAAGGAACGTCTACCCTTACTCAGTGTGTGGGGAGCACCATCCACTTGGCTGAGGGCCAGGACAGACAAAAAGGCTTGGGAAGATCCAATTTGCTTGCTGTCTTTCTCCTAGAGCTAGGACATCCTTCTTCTCCTGCCCTTGGACATCACAACTCCAGGTTCTCCGACCTTTGGACTCTGAGACTTGCACCATCAGATCCCTGTTTCTCAGGCCCCTGGCTCCTACTGAAAGTTACTCCATTGGCCCCCTGGTTCTCAGAACTTTGTGCCTGGACTGAGCCATGCTACCAGTTTCCCTATTTCTCCTGTTCGCAGATGGCATATTGCAGGGCTTCTCGACTTCTGATTACCTGAGCCAGTTCCCCAATAACGCTCCTCTCATATCTATCTATCATCTATCTATCCATCTATGTATATTATGTACACATCTATCATCTATCTATATCCCATTGGTCCTGTTTCTCTGGAAAATCCTGACTACTATAGATACAGACGTAGACGCAGACATAGACACTGACACAGACACAGACAGACACAGCCACAGACATAGACACAGACGCAGATGCAGATGCAGACATAGACATAGACACAGACAGACACAGACATATACACAGACGCAGACATAGACACAGACACAGACATATACACAGACGCAGACGCAGACATAGACATAGATGCAGACGCAGACATAGACACAGACGCAGAGGCAGACGCAGATGCAGACGCAGACAGAGACACAGACGCAGACACAGACGCAGATGCAGACGCAGACACAGACATAGACACAGACAGACACAGACACAGACGCAGATGCAGATGCAGAGGCAGACACAGACACAGATGCAGACATAGACAGACACAGACGCAGACATAGACACAGACACAGACGCAGACGTAGACACAGACACAGACACAGACATAGACGCAGACGCAGACGCAGATGCAGACATAGACATAGATGCAGACACAGACATAGACAGAGACACAGACACAGACACAGACATAGACACAGACACAGACGCAGACACTGACACAGACAGAGACATAGACATAGACGCAGACACAGATGCAGTTGCAGACGCAGACATAGACACAGACACTGACATAGACATAGACATTATATATATATGTATATATATATATATGTCAAAGCTTGGTAAAGGAAATCTTTTTGCAATAAAAGAAGTTTTGGAGTTCTGGAACAAAACTTTCAATATCCTTTAATATCGCCCTTTACTTTAGCCTTTTCAGGAATTTGGGATCCAGGACACAGGGCATTTTATGGTGTGGGCTCCTGAGCTGCACACACTTCTGTCCTCTCTCCCTTACCCACAAGCAGGCCCAGCCAGCCCCGGGAGCCTTTACAGCAAGGGTGTCCAGCCCCTGGGTCACAGACTGGTACCAGTTCATGGCCTGTTAGGAACCAGGCCACACAGCAGGAGATGAGCGACTGGTGAACAAGTGAAGCTTCATCTGTACTTATGGCTGCTTCCCCATTGTTCACGTGACCACCAGAGCGCCCCTCAGGTCAGATCAGTGCCGGCATTAGATTCTCACAGGAGCACAAACTCTGTTGTGAACTGTGCATGCAGGGATCTAGGCTGTGTGCTCCTTATGGGAATCTAATGCCTGATGATCTGTTGCCATCTCATTGCGGGAAAACAAGCTCAGGGCTCCTACTGATTCTACATTATGGTGAGTGGTATAATTACTTCCTTATATATTACAAAGTAATAATAATAGAAATAGAGTGCACAATAAATGCACAATAAATGAAATGCACTTGAATCACCCTGAGACCACCTCCACCCCCGTCCCCCACCATCTGAAAAATCTGCCTTCCTCAAAACCAGCGACTGGTGCCAAAAGGTTGGAGAGCACGGCTTTAGGGGCCTCACAAGAGATCAGTCCTGAAGACGCAGTTGGGGTCACATGACCTGAGTCCACTCACCACAGGGCTGGCCGCCGGTGCCATTTTGAGAGAGTGCTCCTTCCTTAACTCCTGCTGGTGGGGCTAGAATTTGGTGGATTGGGTGTTGATTTGACGAGATTGCAGCATTTAGGTCTAATTTAAAACTTAGGATGTTCTTTAAATGTTTCCTTTCTTCTTTGGTTCATTTCCATGATGCTGTGCTACCAAAGGGGAGCCTCTAAGGGAGTTTCCTTCCAAAACATTGTATTTTGCTGGAATTTCACAATTTCTTTGATAAAGACCCCCCCCACACACACACTCTTCCATTGCTCTGCATTCTTTATGAAAGGACATATACCTTGTGCGTCCAGTGAGACTTGAATCGTTGTTAAAGTTGGCGGGAGAACAACAGCCTCACGGGTGAATATAGCTTGGGTGCCCGCCTCCCAGCCCAAAGCTCTGAAGACAGAGTGGGAACTTCTTGTGGCCGCCCCCACACCAACAGTCCCTTCTTTGTGGCGTCCTTCTGGTTTATTCTTCCACACACAGCACTTGTTCTTTCCTGTGATTATTGGGACACTTGCAACCGTTTATTTCCTTGTTTACTGTCTCTCTCCCCCACACACCCAGGCTGTACACTCTAGCAGGGCAGGACCCTGTCCTCCGCTCCCCACACTGTGCTCCATGCCAGGCCCTTGCTATGGGTGTGTTTTATGGACAAATAATCAAAGCGCATCTTCTCTCACTGGGGAAAGGTGAGGAAGTGACTTTTCCGCCTTTAATGGGGCCCTTCTCAGCTTTTCTCCACTTCACATTCTTCTCCAGTGAGCTGGGGAGATGCCTGACCGTAGACGGGGCCAAGATTCCCCTGTTCCAGGAGCTACTAAAGCCATCCCCAGGGTCCTGTTTGAAGAAAAAGCCAATGAGGACTGTTCTTTCTGGGGCTGTGGACCACAGAGGTGGTGAGGCCAGCAGGCAGTCAGAGGAACAAGTGTCCACCCACAGAGCCAGCCCCAGCCCACACCCTAAACCAGGAGCTCTCAACATGGGTGGAACCCGGAATAGGTTTGGAGACTTCTGGAGACATTTTGTATCACAGCGACTTGGTGAGAACACTGTTGGCATCTGCAAAAACTGGGGTGGGGACTTAAAATGTTCTACAGTGGGTAAGATGGTCCCACACCACCAAGAATCATCCATACCCAGCACAACTTCTGAATGTCCATGGACTGCATTTAAAATCATTTTAAATCATTTTAAAGTTATTCCAAAATGCTAAAGAAGTCTCATAATTTCAAAATTTAATTTTATTATAAGACCTTGTTTATAATCATTCAGCATCTAAAACCTAATATTATTTTACTATATATAAAATATAGAATATGTTCTATTTTATATTATGTATATTTTTAACTGAAGCCTGAAGTTTTCAACTATCATGTGAAATGAGATTGTACTTTGTCTTGTTCCAATTTTTATCAAGACTTAGTCACCCATTTGGAGACCATGTCCCTAGTGGGGTTGTGCTTGAACATTTATCTATTATAATACAGATTACTTTATTTAAGTTATCTTTATGTCTTCTTTATTACAGTCAGGGAATTATATTGAGATCTAAAAATGTATCTCTGAATTCCATTTCAGGACAGTAAAGAAGGAGCTACATAATCTTTGTGGTAGAATGGGATCGTGGGGTTGAAGGGTTGAGGACAGTTGCAGGAGGCTGGGTGTAGGGACTGCACAGATCCTAGTGAAATTTTCCACCTGGTCCTGATGGCTCATCCTCGTGCCTTCCCTCTGGTTCTACTCACCTTTCCAGGTTGAATCATTACCCCAGCTCCCCTCCCATTGGTGCACACCTTTGTCACCAGTATGGTGGCCAAGGTGACTGCCTTTCTTCTTGTCCTACCTCCTTGCTTCTAAAGTTTAGTGTCTTGGCCAGGCGCGGTGGCTCAAGCCTGTAATCCCAGCACTTTGGGAGGCCGAGACGGGCGGATCACGAGGTCAGGAGATCGAGACCATCCTGGCTAACACGGTGAAACCCCGTCTCTACTAAAAAATACAAAAAACTAGCCGGGCGAGGTGGCGGGCGCCTGTAGTCCCAGCTACTTGGGAGGCTGAGGCAGGAGAATGGCGTAAACCCGGGAGGCGGAGCTTGCAGTGAGCTGAGATCCGGCCACTGCACTCCAGCCCGGGCGACAGAGCAAGACTCCGTCTCAAAAAAAATAAAAATAAAAAAGTAAAGTTTAGTGTCTTATACACAGGCCCTGGAGTACACGGAGTGAAAATTATGCAATTTCACTTTCAAAATGAGGATTCCAAAGTAGCTCTTGGGCAGTGACCAAGGTATGTCTCCCTGACACCATGGCTCAGTTTCCTCCATCCATGGGGACTGGGCAAGGGTCACAGTTGGCAGGGGCTGATGTGGTGCCTCTTGGAATTTCATCATCATGGCAGGGACAGTGGCTTCTCTGTGAAGCAGCCAAAGCTGCAATGACTTCCTCCTTCTCTTTATTTATCCTACTTGGTGTTTGCGGGCCTCTTGAATCTACAAGTAATTAACTCATCTGTGAGTATTAACATTAGTTCTTCCTCAAATCCAGAGAAATCTCAGCCGTAATCTTTCCAAATGCCTCTGCACCATTTCCTCCAGCCGCTCCTCTGAGGCTCTAATGAAACAGATTAGATCTTTTCATCTCTCTTCTGAGAGACAAGAGACAGAGAGGTTTTGTTTCTTCATACTTTGTTTTGCCAGGTTTATTCTGACCTATATTCCAGTTCACTAATTCTGTCTATAGCTATGTATAATAAACTAATAATTGAATTCCTATTTTAGGAATTAGGAATTCAGTGGAATTCCTAATTTTAGTTATTTTTTAGTTCTAGAATTTCTATTTGGTTCTTTGTCAAAGCTGCTATGTCAGATTTTGCTGCTGCTGCTTTTTTATTTTGGTCAAAATAATTCAAGCATAGTATGTATTTCCTTGAACATAGTAAACATAATTATTCCATAGTCTACAGTTTTTATAGTATATTGAATATTGTGTCCCTCTGTTACTATTTGTGCTGGTTCTTGCTCTAAGTGTCATGTCTCTTCAGGCATCTGATTATTTTAGAATGTGTACTTGATACCTTATTTTATTTTATTTTATTTTATTTTAAGACAGAGTCTTGCTCTGTCTCCCAGGCTAGAGTTCAGTGACTCTGTGTCGGCTCACTGCAACCCCCACCTTCCAGGTTCAAGTGATTCTCCTGCCTCAGCCTCCCGAGTACGTGGGATTACAGGTGGCCACCACCGCATCTGGCTAATTTTTGTATTTTTAGTAGAGACAGGGTTTCACCACGTTGGCCAGGCTGGTCTCGAACTCCTGGCCTCAAGTGATCCACCCACTTTGGCTTCCCAAAGTGCTGAGATTACACCATCACACGTGGCCTGATAACAATTTTAAAATTTTAAAAATTAACTGTAGAGGCCAGGTGCAGTGGTTCACACCTGTAATCCTAGCACTTTGGGAGGCTGAGGTGGGCAGATCACAAGATCAGGAGAACAAGACCATCCTGGTCAACATGGTGAAACCCTGTCTCCACTAAAATACAAAAAATTAGACCAGGTGTGATGGCTCACGCCTATAATCCCAGCACTTTGGGAGGGCGAGGTGGGCGGATTAGAGGTCAGGAGATGGAGACCATCCTGGCTAACACGGTGAAACCCCCTCTCTACTAAAAATTCAAAAAAATTATCCAGGCGTGGTGGCAGGCGCCTATAGTTCCAGCTACTCGGGAGGCTGAGGCAGGAGAATGGTGTGAAGCCAGAAGGCGGAGCTTGCAGTGAGCCAAGATTGCACCACTGAACTCCAGCCTGGATGACAGAGTGAGACTCGGTCTAAAAAAAAAAAAATTAGCCAGGCATGGTGGTGTGCACCTGTAGTCCCAGCTACTCAGGAGGCTGAGGCAGGGGTATCATTTGAACCCAGGAAGCGGAGATTGCAGTGAGCCAAGATCGTGCCACTGCACTCCAGCCTGGAGACAGAGGGGGACTCCGTCAAAAAAAAAAAAAAAAATTAATTAATTGTAGAAAACACTTGAGGCCTGAGAGGATGTCATTCTCCTTTAAAGATAATATTTCTTTTCCTTTTCTTTTTTCCAGGTACTAAGGATAATAATGATCTAGAATCATCTCTTTTTTTTTTTTTTTTTTTTTTTTGAGACAGTGTCTCACTCTATTGCCTAGGCTGGAGTGCAGGGTCATGATCAGGGCTCACTGCAGTCTCCAGCTCCTCGGCTCAAGCAATCCTACTTCAGCCTCCTGAGTTTCTGGGACCACAGGTGCACACCACTATGCCTGGCTAATTTTTTAAAAATGTTTTTTGTAGAGACCAGGTCTCACCCTGTTGTCCAGGCTGGTCTAACTCCTGGGCTCAAGTGATCCTCCCACCTGGGCCTCCCAAACTGCTGGGATCAGAGGCATGATTCCACCGTGCCCGGTCTAGAATCACCTTAATATAAATTCAGGACTTCAGATTTTCTGGGCTGTCCAGATGATGAAAAGCTAAGATTATTCTATTTCCTTGGGTGTAGTCCTTTGGGTCCTAGCCTAAAGTGGAATAGGGTTTACAGGTTCCCATCAGTGATCTTGTGAAATATATATTTGGTCTTTTCCTGGCACACAACTCTTAAAATCCTTGGAATCTTCAAAGTGATGAGTATCTTTTGTATGCTAATGAATTCACTCATGGCTGGCAGCCCGTATGTAGCTTCAGGATGGTGGCTGGTCACAATAAAGCCCGAAGCAGGATTAGATAATTGGGACTTTCGTCTTGTCCCCCACCAATCTCCGAGGAAGAGAAAGGGGCTGAAGGTTAAATGGCCAATGACCAATTATTTAATCAATCATGCCTATGTAATGAAGCTTCCATAAAAACCCAAAAGGGAACTACTACTCAGCCATAAAAAGGAATGAATTAATGGCATTCTCAGCGACTTGGATGAGTTTGGAGAAAATTATTCTACATGAAGTAACTCAGGAATGGAAAACCAAACATCGTATGTTCTCACTGATATGTGGGAGCTAAGCTATGAGGACATAAAGGCATAAGAATGATACAGTGGACTTTGGGGATATGGGGAGAAGGGTGGGCAGGGGCAGGATAAAAGACTGCAAATAGGGTGCAGTGTATACTGCTAGGGTGATGGGTGCACTAAAATCTCACAAATCACCACTAAAGAACTTACTCATGTAACCAAACACCACCTGTTCCCCAATAACCTATGGACAAATATAAAATATATTTAAAAATTAAAAAACCCAAAAGGACTTGGTTCTGGGAGCTTCTGGATAGCTGAACACATGGAGGTTCCTGGAGGGTTGTGCGCCTGGAGACGGAAACACGCCCCTTCCCCATACCTCACCCTATGCATTTCTTCATCTATATCCTTCGTAATATCCTTTATAATAAACTGGTAAAAGTAAACGTCTCCTTAAGTTCTGTGACTCACTCCAGCAGATTAATCACACCCAAAAAGGGGGTCATGGGAACCCCCATTTATAGCTGATGGGTCAGAAGCACAGGTGGAACAACCTGGGGCTTTCAATGAGCACTGGAAGTGGGGGCAGCCTGTGGGACTGAGCGCTCAGCCTGTGGGATCCGACACTATCTCCAGGTAGGCAGCATCAGAATTGAATTGGAGGATGCTTAGCTGGTGTCCTCTGCAAAGTCGATCGATTGCTTGGTGTGTGGGGGAAAAGAGTAAGCAGATCAATCAAGAAGTATTGCTTGTTGATTATTGAGTGACAGAATAGGAAAAGCACTTTTGTTGGTTTCTGGTAGTTCTTTTTCCTATGTCCTCAGACCACCCTTTCCAGGCACTCTGACTTTTGTCTCCTTAGCCTGAAGGGGCTATGAAAAACAGGGCCCATCTTTTCAGGTATCTCATTGGGATGGGAAACTATCCTCAGAGCAAAGTGGCTCTGAGTACTGGAAAGCATGTGGCAACATGGAGGTAGACTGGTTACCTAGAAAAGATTGATCAAATAAGCAAAATGTTGAGGAAAATGGAAGCCAGGTTTCTCACTGCCAGAGAAGTTACAGACACGGAAAATGAGGAAACTGGAATGAACTCTGTGTGTTAGATTATAATTGGAGGGATGAACTAATGGTTTTCAATACTTGTGGACAGATACAGAAAGGAATATAGATATAAATGTGTGTATACATACATGTGTTGCTAGCTTTATCCACTGAGAAGTCCTCGGTGCAATAACACCCTGACAGCAATGAGCGTGCCCAGCACTCAAATCTTGGTTTCTAAATACCATTCTCCCCTAAAAGCAATCAGGATTTCTTGGGAAAATGGCTGATTCCAGGCTTGAGGTAGGAAAAGCATAAGATGAACCTATAACATCTTTTGTGCCGGAAAGTGAGCATGTGCTCAAAAATTGATGGAGATGAATTAAAAGGACAGAGGAGCCAGCTCTAAAGGGGTCCCGCTGGTTCTGACATAATTTGAACACCAAACTAGATAATAATAACGTATTATAACCCATTGGATAAAACAGAAAGCTATATAGATACCAATGAATAAATACATAAATGAGAAGAAAAAACTTTTCTTACAACAAAATGCCAACTAATAAACGTGGAAGAAATTATAGAATTAGGAAAGTTACCATTTGACAATCATCATAGCTATTAGTAATTTAACCAAGAAGTATTAGTAGATGTTAATGCTGAGGAGTGAAAGTTTGAACAGGCAGGAATGTTTACATGGTTTCGAGGTACTTCTCTACAAAACATTTGTTAAATACAAAGGGAAAAATAATAACTTTACAGTGGAGACACCTGGCAGATCCCATTTTAGCCAAGTGACCAAAGTCACAGTCAAAGCATGATGTCCCATCACCAGTCACAGGATAAATCTATGTTGTGTTCTCCGTGATAGGATACAATGGAAAGAACACAGCCCAACTGCCTGATAGTCCTGCCAAAAATGCGTAACCTGAATCTAATCAAAAGGAAGCATCAGACAAATCCTACTTGAGGAACATTCTACAAAATAACTGATCTGTGCTTTTCAAAAGCGTCACGGTCATACAAGTCAAGAAAAGACAGAGAAACTGTCGGATTGAAGGAGACTGAAGAGACATGTCGACTAAACACAACTTGTGATCCCAGATGAGACCCTGTTGGTACAAAGGATGTTCCTGAGAAATGAACATGAATGCAGGATTCTGTTGATTCGATGGTAGTAGTGTGTGAGTGTTGATTTCCTGATGTTGATGTTGCCTTGCTATGCAGAAGACTGTCCTTGTTGTAGGTGGTCACCCTAAAGGATTTGAGATAATGGGCATCAGGCTGGTAATTAATTCTTAAGTGGTTCAGAAGTGGAAAAATGCTATTTGTACTCTTCTTACAATTTTCTTTTTAAAATTTTTTTTATTTTATAGAGATGAGGTCTCACTATGTTGCCCAGGCTGGTGTCGAGATCCCAAGATCAAGTGATCCTCCCACCTCAGCCTCCCAAAATGCTAGGATTACAGGGGTGAGCTACCTCACCCAGCCCAAATTTCTATTACATATAAAATCATTTCAAAATTAAAATTATCTTTAGCGCTAAAAATATTAAATAATAGCAAAAAACTGGTTAGAACATGACATCTAAATATTAACTATGAAGCAATAACAATAATATCTAATTTTAGGGATTAAAAATTGTAAAAGTGAAGACAAGAGTAGTATGTATAAGTTAGATGGGTTATTTAAGCACTAAAGCATTGTAAGGTCCTTAAGAGAATGAAGATATTGATTAAATTTAGATTTTGTTAATTTAAGTATACATATGAAAAAAAAATCTATGGTTGCCACAGAAAGAATAAACAAACAATAGGAAAAGGGAAAAACAAAAGTTAGCTCAAATGAAGGCAAGAAAGGGGAAGGAAGGAAAAAGCAGAACCAAAGTAAGATGGTTACAAGAAGTCCAGGCAGATGGAAACACAAAGCAGACATGAGCAGTAATATTAATATGAGAAAAAGTGGAATTGAAGGTTAAAGCACTAACTAGAAAAAATTGGACGTTACATAATGATAAAAGCCACCATTTATGAAGAAAGTAGACCTGCGTCCACAAAACAGTGCCACAGATAGACAAAAACAAAAGTTATTCTAAATTGTAGGAGACTCCAGCCTGACCAACATGGTGAAATCCCATCCTGCTAAAAATACAAAAATTAGTCAGGCGTGGTGACACATAAATCCCAGCATCTCAGGAGGCTGAGGCAGGAGAATCGTTTGAACCCAGGAGGCAGAGGTTGCACTGAGCCGAGATCGAGCCACTGCACTGCAGCCTGGGTGACACAGCGAGACTCCAAAAAAAAAAAAAAAAAGGATAGAAAAAGAAATGGTAGAAGACTTTGATTAAAATATAGACCCATGACCAGGTACAGTGGCTCATGCCTGTAATCCCAGCATTTTGGGAGGCTAAGGCAAGCAGATCTCCTGAGGTCGGGAGTTCAAGACCAGACTAAGCAACATGGTGGAGCAGTGTCTCTACTAAAAATACAAAAATTAGCCAGATGTGGTGGCGGGCACCTGTAGTCCCAGCTACTTGGGAGGCTGAGGCATGAGAGTAGCTTGAACCCAGGAGGCCAAGTTGCAGTGAGCCAAGATCACACCACTGCACTCCAACCTGGGTAACAGACTGAGACTCTATCTTGGGGGAAAAAAAAGATGCACACACGTATATGTATGTGTATATATTTATGTATGTGTACATGTATACACATATTAATCAGTATGTGTAAATACACATATACAAGTATAGTGGGAAATGTCAATATATACAATAAGATACACTAAAATCTTCATACTTAATAAAAATATATCTTTATATCACCTGAATAGAGATTCATTTTTTCAAGTCCATGGAACACATTGCTGTTCTGAGCCATAAAGAAATCCTTGAGAATATTTATTTTTTTTAAGTTTTTATTTTTTTAGACAGTGTCTCACTCTGTCACCCAGGCTGGAGGGCAGTGGCATGATCTTGGCTCACTGCAACCTCCACCTCCCGGGTTCAAGAGATTCTCCTGCCTCAGCTCCCAAGTAGCTGGGATTACAGGCATGCACCACTATGCCCATCTAATTTTTGTATTTTTAGTAAAGATGGGGTCTCGCCGTGTTGGCCAGGCTGGCCTCGAACTCCTGAACTCGAGTGATCCGCCCCCGACTCGGCCTCCCAAGGTGCTGGGATTACAGGCGTGAGCCACTGCGCCTGGCCGAGAATATTTTTAAAACAGGCTTTACCAGCACATCCTCTAAACATAATCCAAAACAATTAGGAATAATTATGACAGAGATGACCCAAAAATATTTACAACTTCAAAATTAAGAGACACATTCCTAGCTTACACCTAGCTCAAATAGGAAGTTTTAAAAAATCAATGGCATACTATCCTGAAAATAATATTAAAAAAAAAAAAAAAAAGCAGGACTCATATAGATTCCCGGAATCTATATGAGTCCTCAAAAACCAATACTCGCAGGAAATGTTGGCACTTTAAAATGCTTTCGTTATTAAAGTAGCAAGATGAAAAAAAAAGAACTAATATCTTGTACTCATCCTAAGAAATTAGGAAAGGAAAACGAAATTATTCAAAAGAAATCAAGAAAAGCAACGGAACCAACACAAAACTCACACTGATGGAAGGGAGGAGTTGGTCTGTGCCACAGATGGGCGCTGTGATCAGACGATGGTTCCTGAAGACACTGCTCAAACTGGAGAGTGTTCTAGAGAGAGGGTGCAGTGGGTGCAGGAAACTACAGCCTGCTCTCATGGCCAGGCAAGCCACACCCCTGTGATGGGGGCCGAGAGGAGCCCCAGTGGGCAGCGTGGGGACTGGATGGCCATTGGGAAAGGGAGGCTCCTGGAGAATCAGATTCCGTGGGACTCAGGTGGGATCCCTCAGAGGATGCCCTCAGAGCCACAGGTGTTGTTCAGCAGTCACTGATTGACACATAGACGGCTGCAGGTGTGGAACAGGCCACTTGCAGAAGCGCGGGAACTGAGGCCGGTCGGTTCATCTGAGCAACAGGAGGGTGTGTGCCCTCTGGCACGTGGTCTCCAAAAACGCAACAACATCCTGGCCAGAGTGAAACTGAGACCCAAGCACCGTTTATGAAAAGGCATGGCTCTCTGGATGCGCTTATCAGACATCCACATGCATAGGTCCAGAAACTGTCAGTGTGAGCACAAAGGAAGACGAAGGACCACAAACCCAGCATCAACACGCCACGGCGAGCTGACAGAAAGGACGACGGACAGAGGAACAAGGAACTTTCCCGTGACCCCGAGACCTGGGGGCCACAGGTCTACTCTAAGTGGGTTTGGCGCCTCCTGCGTGGGGGGCAGGAGAAGTCCCTGCTACGCGGGGTGAACACAGGGTAAGGGTATTGGGTTGGTCTCCACTGAGGCTGCTCAGAAGGGAGTTCCATTCATTTTTCCCTAGTAACATCCGCAGGGTCCTTCTCCATCAGCACACAGCTCCCCACTGTGTGGTCCTGTTCTTGAACTGATGGCCTAACACCAGCAACGCCTCTCAGTCCTGAGACCCTCCTCTGGCTGGGAGCCGCGGTATCCATGGCAACCATGGCTGACACAGAGGAGGATGCGGACATCCTGGGAAACAAAGCCACATCTGAGTGAAAAGCTCAGAGGTGCGGGGACCGGGGTACAGCGCGTGTGGGGCGCCCCCACGTGGTCAGTCAGGATAGAGGCGCAAGCGTGTCCCGCAGCCGGTGTAGAAAAGTGGCCCAGGCCGGAGTGTCCAGAGGACCATGCCTAAGGAAATGAATTTGTCACATTGCAGACCCCTCTCTCACACCTCCCTGGCTTCTGACAGTGACCCTCTTCATCCCCTCTTCATCCTGTACCTGTGCCGGGACCCTCTTCATCCCGTGTCCGTGTGGGACCCTCTTCATCCCGTGTCTGTGCTGGGACTCTCTATTCTGTTGGGCCCAGGGAACACAGGGATGAGTTAGGCTCAGCAGCCCCTTCTTTCTAGGAGTGTGTATGACATCTGAGTGAGTGTGTCTAGCTGTTGGAGTTACACCATTCAACTAGTGATTTAATATAATATTTTATGGTAAAACAAAAGCATACTATCTGTAGAGTAGAATGAATAATTTACTGGAATTTTTAAGATCAGAGACTTTCAAGAACTTTTACACCCAGTTGGGTCATTTTCCACCCCTCTGTACCCCCAGGGACCCGCATTTCCCTCTTCTGTGTTGGGGATGCTTCGGTGCAAATGTTTGAAAAGTATGTCCCGGCTCTAGAATCAGAAAGATTCTGCCTTTGACATATGAATTTGGAGGAGCGCAAACATTCGTCCATAGCATCATTTCATCTCTCTAAGTCTATTTCTCATCAAAAAAGTGGTGATTTAAGTCTATATATCCACAAGGCAAAGAAACCCGAAATGCATTCCCGAACCTGTTAGGCCTCTCGTATTACAGTTGCTGCTCATCATTCGCAATAGTTACATTCTGTAAGATCCCTTCAAAGACTGAACTATAGCTAGTGGATACTGAATTATTGCTCTTAGGGAAACTTGGAGTCAGGGTCCTGTGAGACTCTGGTCACTTTTTTTTTTTTTTTTTTAAGACAGAATCTGGCTCTTTCGCCCAGGCCGGAGTGAAGTGATGTGATCTCGGCTCACTGCAACCTCTGCCCTCCAGGGTCAAGTGATTCTCCTGCCTCAGCCTCCCAAGTAGCTGATATTACAGGTATACGCCACCACGTCTGGCTAATTTTTGTATTTTTAGTAGAGATGGGGTTTTGCCATGTTGGCCAGGCTGGTCTCGAACTCCTGACCTCAAGTGATTCACCCACCTCGGCCTCCCAAAGTGCTGGGATTACAGGTGTGAGCCACCATGCCCAGCCTGTAGTCACATTTATTAGTCTACGAATAAATAATTCTCCTTTATGTGTGTTTCTGTTTAAATATACCTCATTTTGTGTCTATTGCTGATTAATTATCTCATGTCTGCACGAAGTGTATCTAACACATGTGTTTTCTCCATGAGGCAGGTCACTGCCTTCTTGCGCTTGGAACGTCAGATAGCACTTTGGTGCTATGCGGGAGCTAGAGCCATTTTAAATAACAAAATTGCTGAGAAGAAACATGAAAATGCAAAACCACAGTACCAAATAGACTTCGAAAAAGACATTTGTTTATGATATAAGAGCTGAAGCAAGACGGCAGCTCCTTGTTCAGCCTCAACTGGAAACCTGCATTCAAAGCCTTTTTTTTTTTTTTTTTTTTTTGCCACTGGGCCTGTCCATAAATGAACTCAAAAGGCCCTGACTGGCCAGGCGTGGTGGTTCACGCCTGTAATCCCAGCACTTTGGGAGGCGGAGGAGGGTGGATCACGAAGTCAGGAGATCGAGACCTCCCTGGCTAACACCGTCTCTACTAAAAATACAAAAACAAAATCAGCTGGGCGTGGTGGCACACGCCTGTAGTCCCAGCTACTCAGGAGGCTGAGGCGGGAGAATGGCGTGAACCCAGGAGAGGCTGAGCTTGCAGTGAGCCGAGTTCACGCCATGCACTTCAGCCTGGGTGACACAGTCTCAAAAGAAAAGAAAAGACCCTGAGTGTTGATTTTGGGTTTACAAATACATTTTAGCAAGTAGGCAGATTTGCAAATACAGAATCTGCATATAACTAGGGTGAGGATGACCTGTCTGTGCAGCTCGGGTCCCTGTGACCCTGTAACAGGCTGTCATCTGTTTGGGTCACTGAACATTTCACAGTTGTTGGATGTGGGGCATGAGGGGGGTCTTGTGGGGCTCACTCTGCACAGGCTTGCCCCAGCCTCCTCTCAGTCTTGGCAAAGCCATGCTGGAACACTGAGAACTCGATTTTTCTTTTCTCTGAAAATAATATTTCTACACTGGGGTGATCTTCAGTTGCAGGTCTTCACTCTGCTATTTTCTCTCCAATGAGAAAAAAACGAAATTCACCACTGGGGCCTGTGCCCATTTGTGGACCAGGGATATTGGCCCCCAACGCCTCGGAACATCGTGGCTCTCCAGTCAGGGCAGAGAGAGCGTGCCAGCCATGTCCCTGCCCCCAGCTCACCCATCCCCTGCCCAAGCTCCGGCCATCACTACTCTCTGAGGGTGGCTGAGGACCAGAGCTTCTTCTAAACAGCTCATTGTTCCTTCTTGCTTCTGGGACCCTCCTCTGATAATTCCTCACAGCAGCACCAGCTACCAAATGTGCGGGTTCTGGTGCAAAATGAAAACACGGGCCTTTTATTCAGAAGTAGTAAGAATTTCAAGCTGGTGGTTGGAAAGCATTGGAACAAGCTTGGACCCTTCTAAGTGGCCACACAAACCCATGAAGCCTGCCCTGCCTCAGAGCCCCAGGTCCTTTTCCTCCCTTCCTCCCACACCATCCTGGTGGTCCTTGCTGCCTTAGGCAAGGCCCTGTGTCCATTTTGCAGGGCAGTGGCCTGTGTCTACCTACTAAAGGCATTCCTGGCAGGAGGAGAACCATGAGTCCTGGCCCAGTGGGCATAGCCCCAAAAAGGGGCTTGACCCATGGTCTGGCCAAGTACATCCACAGAGAGACTTGGGGTGGTCCCATGGGGCTCATGACTAAAGCTGTGCTCAAAGAGTCAGCGGGGTGGGGAAGGAACGCCCACACAGTGCTGAAAACACTGTGCAGGGTGCCACAGGGTGAAGGGAGGTGGATGTGGCCAACAGACATGTTGAGCTCTATGCGTCTGCTGGTGCTGTCCACGGAGCTGGCAACTCAAAGATCAATAAACATGGTCCCCTTAGAGGAACAGGGAGTCACTGGGAGGCACAAACCCATAAATGAATGATTACATCAAAATATAATAAGATCAACGTGGAAGTGTGTACAGGAGGGGGTTCTGACTCCCTCCCTTCCCTCCCCATCCTGCCCTGGCCCCCAGAGGCCACTCCACAGGTGGCAGATGGTGGACTTCTCAGCCTCCATAATTGCGTGAACCAATTCCCATAATAAATCTTCTCTTATGTCTCTATGTAGCCTATGGGTTCTGTTTCTCTGGAAAACTGTGACTAATACGCTTCTGATACTCTATTTCTTTCAATCCTGAGTAGGAGCTGTTGGCTACACTGAAGTTCCCTCAGACATCTGCATGTGTGACTGTCAGTGTAACCCATCAGTCGCAGGGCTCCACGTGGCCCAGTCACTGCTTGATGTAGAACTGAAGGAAATGGCAGCCAGACTCTAGAAGCCACAATGGTTCACAAAGAGCTTTGCCTAAAAGGCTACCCATAAATCCAGTGTAGGCTTCTCTTCCCCATCTCAAAGTTGCCCAGGCACAGAAGTTGCTGAAACCTCTCCACCCCTCCCCTCATTGATATCCCCCACCCACCAGGGGAAACCCCAAACCTTTCTGCAGCCGAAAAGGACTCTTGGCTGGGCATGGTGACTCACGCCTGTGATCCCAGCACTTTGGGATGCCGAGGCGGGCAGATCACCTGAGGTTGGGAGTTTGAGACCAGCCTGGCCAACATGGCAAAGCCCTTCTCTACTAAAAATACAAAAAAGTTAGCTGGGAGTGGCGATGGGCACCTGTAATCTCAGCTACTCAGGAGACTGAGGCATGAGAACTGCTTGAACCCAGGAGGTGGGAGTTGCAGTGAGCTGAGATGGTGCCACCGCACTCCAGCCTGGGCAACAGGGTGAGACTCCACCTCAAAAAATAAAAGACTCTCGAGACATCTTTTCACAGGAACTGGGCTGAGGCCCTCGTTTCCACGCATGGGACCCCAGGGAGCACATAGTTCTCTCTCTGCTTTCCTTGTGAGGATCAATGGCAGAGTTTCTGGTGAATGAAACTGTCTACCTGCTGCATCCGGGTCAAAATCGGTAAGACAAGGAGGTGTTGCCTTGAGCCGTGCGATCGGGCTGTTTTTGAACGGTGGGACTATGAGTGAGTTTTCCCCTTCCCCTTTTTACCTCTCTGTACTTTCCATGTTTCCACCAGGGAGTGCCTTATTACAAAAATGATCAGAACTAGAAAACAAAAAACTAATCAAAAGGGAAATAATTAGGCTTAAATTGACACGTAAGATTCTGTTATTGGCAGTCAGGGATCAGGCTGGGAGTTCAGCTGGTGGGTGGCCATTCTTCAGTGCAGCAACTATTTATTGGATGCCTTAACGAGGTGCAGGAGAGCTTGGGATGAGAATGGACGAGATCCCTGTCTCGTGGAGCTTCCCCATCCGAGGTGCAGGCGGCCACCAGCCAAACTCCCAGACAGATGGAGGCGCCGCCCCACTGGGATGCCTCAACGAGGCGGTGAGTGTGGAATACCAGCCCCAGCCTGGGGTAGGGGGGATGGGAGGGAAGGGTGGGGAGGATGAAACACACAAATCCCAATCGAATACAGCAAAATGTTTGCAGTTGTCAAATCTGGGCTGTGAATTCTCTGCACTCTTCTATATGTTCAGATTCTTTCACTTAGATTAAAAAGTGGGTGTGAGGTGATAGAATGGAGACAGCAGGAGCGGACAGCTCTGCTGAGGAGTTTGGCGCTGAAAGGGAACCGAGAAATGAGTTGTGGCTGGAAAGGGTGGTCAAGGGAAAGACTGGAGTATTTTTGGTTTGGTTTTGCTTTTAATATTTTGTTTCTGAGGTAGCAGAGGGGGAGAGATCGATAACTGAGAGGGAGAGGAGGTCTGAGAGAAATGCTTCCTGCATTGTAACCTCAGAGGCATTCGAACCAAAGCGACTCCATCTTGAGTAGGGGCTGGGTAAAATGAGACTGAGACCTACTGGGTGGCATTCCCAGGAAGTTTGGTATTCTAAGTCCCAGGATGAGATAGGAGGTTGGCACAAGATACAGATCACAAAGACCTTGCTGATAAAACAGTTTGAGGTAAAGGACTCGGCCAAATCCCACCAAAACCAAGATGGCGACAGAGTGACCTCTGGTTGTCCTTGCTGCTCATTGTATGCTAATTATAATACATTAGCATGCTAAGAGACACTCCACCGCCATGACAGTTTACAAACGCCATGGCAACATCCAGGAGTTACTCTTTATGGTCTAAAGAGGGGAGGAACCCTCAGTTCCAGGAATTGCCCACCCCTTTCCTGGAAAACTCATGAACAATCCACCCCTTGTTTAGCATATAATCAAGAAATAACTGTAAGTGTAATCAGGGCGCAGCCCACGCTGCTGTTCTGCCTATGGAGTAGCCATTCTTTTATTCCTTTACTTTCCTAATAAACTTGTTTTCACTTTACAGACTTACCTCAAATTTTTTCTCATGTGAGGTCCAAGAACCCTCTCTTAGGATCTGGATCGGGGCCCATCTCTGGTAGCAGTAACAGTGGGGAAGCTGAATATTTGAATTGGAGGCAAACTTGGATGAGACTCTTGCCACCCTGTGGCCCAATGCCCCTTTAAAAATAGTATTTCTCTACAGTGGCGTTCGGACATTTGTAGGAGCCCTTTGGTGGTTGCCATGATTGTGTCTGGCATTTGGTGCCACAGCCAGAGCAACAGGTGCCCCCATTGTCCAGGACAGCCCCTCACTGCAACACTCAGCTTCCTGTCACCTTGCAAATGTTCTGCGGGACATTCGTGTGGTGCAAAGCCCGAACAATTGTTTGTGCTTAGAAATAAGAAGGATTTGTGCCTATTTCCATATAAAACCAAAGATCTTTTTTTTCTTTTTTTTTTTTTTTTTTTTTTTTTTTTTTGTAGAGACAGGGTCTCACTATGTTGCCCAGGCTGGTCTTGAACTCCTGGACACAAGCAATCCTCCTACCTTGGCCTCCCAAAGTGCTGGGATTACAGGCATGAGCCACCACGCCTGGTAATTGTTTTGGTTTTCGTAGAGATGGAGTCTCACTAAGTTGCCAGGTCTGGTCTCGAACTCCTGGCCTAAAGCGATCCTCCTGCTTTGGCCTCCCAGAGTAATGGAATTACAGACGCGAGCCACCATCCCCCAGCCAAAACCAAAGTTTCTTTTGTGTATATTTAACATATGCTAGATAATACTTGCTCCTAGTCTCTTAAAATAATTCTCCAGGCCTGTCTGGCACATGTTTTCAAGGGACAGCTGCAGAGGCCAATGGATGGAAGCCAGCACCAGTGGTGTTGTTCTCAGCACTGTGAGGCTCTGCCATGGTGAACAATTCTTGGAGAAGTCCCCCAAAAACAAGGAGCCATCTCCCTTGCTTTGTGTGGTAGCTGCATTCCTGGAAAATCCAGCGTCACATCCCTGTGCCTGTGGGATCTGGAACTGCCATGTGCATGCCCTCTATTTTGTGCCCTGGATGTCTGTGGGCACACAGGAGATTTAAAAATAAAGAATTACTTTTAAACAGAAACAGTTCTGTTTGTTTTCTTTTTGTAAATGCATTTAGATTTTCTAGTGAACATTAAATATGCATATGAAAAAGGGAGTTTTTAGCAAGTGGAATTCCATTCAGGTTTTATAATGATGACATGGGGGGAGCAAGATGCAAAATTTAAGGAGGTGTTCAGTCTTTTTAAGGATGCCTTACCCTTGCTAAGAGCAAGAGTTTCCTAAATGTTATGCCTTAGGAGCCTCTCTCTGGCCCTGCATAAAGGTTTACCTGTGTTAGTCTCTGAGGGCAATGAAATGGAACGACTCTATGGACAAATCTGGGAACAACCTTACATCTGGAGCACTGCCTGGGATACTGTGTGTGTGTCCCTCTGTGCCCAGGGGGAAACACAGCACCCAGTCTGTTTTGCTAAGAAGTTAATTTGGCAAGGTTGCTGGATACAAGGTCAGCACACAAATATCAGTTGTATACCTAATCTAGCAATGATGAATGAGAAAATGAAAAATTTTTCATCAAACATGTGAAGTACTTTGGAGATAAAATTAATAAAGTATGTGCAAGACTTGTACATTGAAAACTGCAAAGCACTCCTGAAAGAAATTAAAGAAGACCTAAATAGATAGAGGGATATACCCTGTTCATGGATTGGAAAACTCAGTATCATTAAGATATTGGTTTTACTCAAGTTGAGCTGAGGTTTAATGCAATCCCAATTAAAAGCCCAGTAGATTTTTTATAAAAATTTATAAGGTGATTCTAAAATTTATATGGAGGCAGAAAAGTCCTAGAAGAGCAAAAATAACTTTGAAAAAGATGAGAAAATGTGAAAAACCTAAAATAACATAAAAACAAATTTTTATTTTGTTATATATATAATATTTCAATGAGAAGACTTACTTTAAAGCTATAGTAGGCCAGGCATGGTGGCTCACGCCTGCAATCCCAGCACTTTGGGAGGCCGAGGCAGGGGATCACCTGAGGTCAGGAGTTAGAGACCAGCCTGACCACCATGGTGAAACCCTGTCTCTACTAAAAATACAAAAATTAGCCAGGCATGGTGGTGGGTGCCTATAATCCCAGCTACTTGGGAGACTGAGGCAAAATAATTGCTGGGACCCGGGTGGCGGATGTTGCAGTGAGCTGAGATCACACCACTGCACCCCAGCCTGGGTGACAGAGTGAGACTCTATCAAAAAAAAAAAGCTACAGTAATCAAGGCAGGTAATATTGTTATAAGAGTTAACATATACTTGTGGAACAGAATAGGGAATCCAGAAACAGATCCACATACATGGTCTATTGATGTTTTACAAAACTGCCAAAATAATCCAATGAGGAAAGGATAGAACAGTCAATAAAGTACTGGAACAATTATATATGGAAATGACCATTTCCTCCTATGGTACACAAAAATGAATTTGAAAAACATCATAAGCCTAAACATAAAAGCTAAAACTATAAAACTTCTAGAGGGAAACAGGAGAAAATCTTCACAACCTTGTGGTAAGCAAAGATTTCTTAGGAAGCCCAAATCATGAGACAATAAAGTTTCAATAAATTAAACCTTAAGGAAATTTAAAATTTCTCCTTTTCAAAAGACCCTGTTAAAAAAAAAAAAAAATTAGACAGCAAGCCACAGGCCAGAAAAAAAAAAAAAAATTTACAATGCATATATCTACTGAAAGACTGGTGGTATACAGAATGTAAAGAACCCTTACAACTCAATTTGAGGACAACCCAATTTTTAGAAATGTATAAAAAGTTCAAAGATATTTCACAGAAGAAGATATACAAATGGCCAGTAAGTGCATACGTAAAAGTTTAATATCATTGGTTATCATACACATTTAAATTAAAACCCTAGGCTGGGCATGGTGGCTCATACATGTAATCTCAGCACTTTGGGAAGCCAAGACGGGAGGATCACTTGAGCCTAGGAGTTCGAGACCAGCCTGGGCAACATAGCAAGACCCTGTCTCTACAAAAAATTAAAAAATTAATTGGGCATGTTAGTGCATGCCTGAAATGTCAGCAACTTGGAGGCTAAGGTGAGAGAATTGCTTGACCCTGGGAGATCAAGGCTGCCATGATCGTGCCACTGCACTCCAGCCAGGGCAACAGGGCAAGAACTTGTCTCAAAAAAAAAAAAAAAAAATCACTGGCACTACTAGAATTGTTGAAATTTAAAAGACTGATAATTTCAAGTGTTAACAAGGACAAGAAGAAATTGGAGCTCTCATACCTTCCTGGAGCAAACGCAGAATTGCACAGCCACTTTGGAAATAATTTGGCATTGTCTTATAAATTTAAACATATACTTATCCATGCAAACCAGAATCCCACTCCTACGTATTTACTCAATAGAAATAAAAACATATATCTCCACAAAAATGTGTACTTAAATGTACATAGTAGCTTTATTCTCAATAACCAAAACATGGATAAATCTCACAGGTGTTACACTGAGCAAAAGAAACTAGACACAAATGGCTGCACAAAGTATGATTTACATTTACGTGAATTTCCAAAAAGGCTAAAAATTAATGTATCATGACAGAAAGCATTGATAATCAGCTGGGACCAGGGAGGTGGTGATGAAGGTAGTGGTTACACAGGTATACATGTTGGTCAAAGCCAAAGCCCATTGAACCGCACACTTAAAATAGGTGCATTCTATTGTATGCAACTTATAGCTCAATAAAGTTGATTTTACAGAATTTTATATACTTACTATTCTTCTGTAACAAGCCCTGACACAGCTCCTATCTCATGCTCACAGTCATTAACTCTAAAGTGAGAATTTAGGAAAATACTTGATTGGGTTGTAAAACAACATCAAGATAAAAGATGTGGATGGGCCTGAAAAATGGTAACAGAAAACACGAATGTTAGTTACAGTTGGTTTCTATAAATACAAGATAATACAAAAGAAAATGGCCTAGCATGGTGGCTCACACCAGTAATCCCATCACTTTGAGAGGCAGAGGCAGGTGGATCACCTGAGGTCAGGAGATTGAGACCAGCCTGACCAACATGGAGAAACCTCGTCTTTACTGAAAATGCAAAATTAGTTGGGCATGGTGGTGCATGCCTGTAATCCCAGCTACTCGGGAGGCCGAGGCAGGAGAATCACTTGAACCCAGGAGGTGGAGGTTGCAGTGAGCCAAGATCGCGTCATTGCACTCCAGCCTGGGCAACAAGAGCAAGACTCCATCTCAAAACCAAACAAAACACGCAAATAAAAAACCACACACAAAAACAAAACAAAAACGATATAAGTCATTGTTATGGCTTGAATGTTTGTGTTCCCTCCAAAATTCATGTTGAAACTTAGTCCCCGATGCAACGATATTTAGAAGTGTGGTCTCCAGGAGGTGACTGAGTTAGGAGGACACCACCCTCGTGAATGGAATCGGAGCTGGTCTGAAAGGCTTGCTGGAAGGAGTTCATCTCTCTCTTGCCCCTCTGTCCCTTCTGCCATGTGAGAACACAGCCTTTGTCCTCTCTGCAGAATGCAGCAACAAAGTGCCATCTTGGAAGCAGAGAACAGCCCTCACCAGGTGCTGACTCTGCCGGCGCCTTGATCTTGGGCTTCCCAGCCTCCAGAACTGTAAGAAATAAATTCCTGGTATTTTTAAATAAATTACCAGGTCTCAGGTATTTTGTTATAGCAGCATAAATGGACTAAGACACACATCATCAGGAATAATGTTACCTAGAAGTCACTGTTATTAAATCGGCTATGATTTGCTAAGAGAGGAGTTGGTGTTGGTGAACAAGACTTGTGGAAGACTTTGGATTGCAGAGTAGGTGAGGTGAGTGCAGAGGAGAGAGGTGAGGAGGGAGCCCTGTGCCCCTCCCTGGGAGTACAAGAAGAGCCATGGGGAAGCAGGTGCAGAACAGGAGAAGCTGCTGGTGCCTTGCCCAGATACTCTGAGCTGGAGAGAACTGCAGTCAGCTAGCAGACTCCTCCCTGGAAGTGCCTGGGCCGTCACAGCATCCCTCAGAGGGTAGCCTAAAGCCAATGTCATCCCATGCGGGACACAGAGTCTCCACGTCCTTGCCTGTCTGTGGGAAGGGCTCCCCAGTGGGATGGGGCTGAGGCCAGCAGGCTGTGGCAGAAACACCATGTCTGCTGAGCCTCCTCCTGTCTTCCTCCTGCCTCCTCCACTTCCCTTCCCCTGAGAGTCCCTCTCAATAAACCTTGCTCCAGAATCATCATCTTGGCCAGGTGTGGTGGCTCACGCCTGTAATCCCAACACTTTGGGAGGCCAAGGTGGGTGGATTACTTGAGGTCAGGAGTTCAAGACCAGCCTGGCCAACATGGAGGAACCCTGTCTCTACTAAAAATACAAAAATTAGCCAGGTTTGGTGGCGCGTACCTACAATCCCAGCTACTCCGCAGGCTGATGTGGGTGGATGGTTTGAATCTGGGAGGTGGAGCTTGCAGTGAGCCAAGCTTGTGTCACTGCACGCCAGTCTAGGTGACAGAGTAAGAATCGGTCTCAAAAAAAAAAAAGGAATCCCCATCCCAGGCTCCACCTCTAAGAAATCTGACCTAGGACATCAGGGAACCCCACTCTAGAGCTGAGGAAAAAAAACGGGACAAAGCCAAGGTCTAAGGAGAAGAGTGTGTGGAGGAGAAAGGGTTCATGGCCTCTGAGGCCATGGACAGGGAGGAACGGCAGCGTGGCTGCTCCTTCACTGAGCCCTCAACTCACTGTGCGTCCTTGGCTCTCACACCTGCCAGGCCCCTCATCCCCTACAGGATCAAGCCTTGTGTCCGTGGCTTGGCCTTAGTGCCTCCCACAACATTGTAAGCCTTGTAGCTCCTACCCATGGGCTGCTGCATCCGCACAGCCCTGAATGTCACAGCCACCCTCCCCGACTCAAACCTCACGGAAGCTCAGGGTTGGTTCAATTCCCGAATCCTGCATGGAGCCCTGCCTGCTGCCTCCCCGTCACCTCGGCCTCACATCCTCTCCTCTCATTCCCATCAAGGGAGCCCTTTGAGGTCACCTCTCTCTCTGAGTCACGCCCCCTTAGCCTCGCGAGGGCAGGGAATGTGTCTGAATAACTACAGCATCCATTTATCAAGGGCTTGCTATATGCCAAGCGCTGTGCTAGCGCTTGACGTGGGTAGCAGGGTCTCCCACTTGAGACTGACTGAGGCACCAAGACACCAGATCTCAGACAGAGCGAGGAGTGAGACGGGACTCCCTACTGGCTGTCAGGGCAGGGTGGCCAAAAGGAGGTGTCACAACTCCTCAAGGGCTAGAATCTAAAAGGAGCAGGGCAGGGTGGGTATTTGAAAAAGGATTTATTTAGAGAGAACTAGAAGTCCCACCTCCCCCAAGTGGGGTGAGGGTAAGGGGGTGTCTGCCTCCCGCCTCTAACTTGGAGAGCCTGGACAGCCCAAAGAGCCTGATGGGGGACCCCACAGTTAGAGGCACAGTGATGAGTGGAGAGACTAGGAATGGCTTCCCCATTTTAAAGCATGGTCCCGCCCACAGGCCATCATTTGACCAGGCGGAGGCAGATAAGGGCTGCAGTGCCAGCCGGTGCAGGCCAGTGGACCATCTAGAAGGGCAAACAGCCTCAGCAGAGGCGGGGTAGGAGGCAGGCTGCTTGGAACAAAGCCTCTGCCCGGAGCGCAGGGGCTTCCATCAAGGAACCCCTGCCCTGAGGGTCTCCAGACTGGCTAAGTCCCAAAAGAGGAGGCAACATCTGTGAACTCTGACAGATGCCAAACACAGAACCACGTGAGGACAGTGTCAGCCACATAGACCTTTCCTGCCCTGAGGTCAGCTCCTCCTGGAGCCTGCCCCTCCCCTTCAGACAGGGTGAACGAGGAGGTCAGAGAGAAGGAAGATGCCACCTAGATGCTCCCCAGCCCCTGTTGCCTGTCTGAGATGCCTTGTCTTGGAATGGAGAAAAATGTGTGGTCTAAGACATTGAACTGGAAGCCTTGAATTTCTGAATCGAGACTTTATTTTAATGTTTTTAGTTTTGTTTTTGTTTTGAGACTGGGTGTCACTCTGTCACCCAGGCTGGAGTGCAGTAGCTTGACCTCCTGGGCTCAAGCAATCCTCCTGCCTCAGCCTCCAAAGTAGCTGGGATTACAGACATGCAACAGCATGCCTGTCTAATTTTTTTTTTTTTTTTTTGGTAGAGACGGGGTTTCACCATGTTGCCCAGGCTGGTCTCAAACTCCTGAACTCAAGTGATCCACCTGCCTCAGCCTCCCAAAGTGCTGGGATTACAGGCGTGAGGCACCGTGCCTGGCCAAGACACTATTTTGGACTTAAAGTGACTATAGGACATTTCTCCCCTAAGGGTAATTGAAAAAGTCATAGGAGCACCCACATTTCCTTTTCTTTTCTCTTTTTTTTTTGAGACGGAGTCTCACTCCGTTGCCAGGCTGGAGGAGTGCAGTGGTGCGATCTCGGCTCACTGCAACCTCCAGCTCCCTGGTTCAAGTTATTGTCCTGCCTCAGCCTCCCAAGTAGCTGGGATTACAGGTACGCACCACCATGCCTGGCTAGTTTTTTTGTGTATTTTTAGCAGAGGCGGGGTTTCACCACGTTGGCCAGGAGGGTCTCGATCTCCTGACTTCGTGATCCACCCGTCTCGGCCTCCCAAAGTGTTAGGATTACAGGCATGAGCCACTATGCCCAGCCTAGGAGCACCCACACTTTCATCTCTCACTTTACTGAGTTGAACAGCAGCCCCCACAAATTCATGTCCACCCAGAACTTCCATATGTGACTTTACTTGAAAATAGGGTCTTCGAAGATGTAATCCAGTTAAAATTAGGTCATATTGGATTCACGTGGACCCTAAATCCAAGGGACCTACTAGTGTCCTTATAAGAGGAGGCAAACTTGGGGACAGACACACTCGTAGAGGGAAGATGACGAGAGGATGCAAAGGCAAGGGAGGAAGTTCCTGGGATGCCAGAGGGAACGGGAGTGATGCGTCTACAAGACAAAGAACGCGGGCAATGATGAGAAGATGGACAGGAGAGGAAGTGCCCCAGCGCCTTTGGAGAGAGTACGGCCCTGCCGACACCCTGATTGCAGATTTCTGGCCCCTGGGACTGTGTGTGAGTTTCTGTTGTTTCACACTGTCTGGTTTGTAGCACTTTGTTCCAGCAACCACAGGACACTCATTCACCCTCTGCAGGAATTCAAGTGGGGCACTGGGGGGCAGAAAGAGAGACACTTCCTGATACCATCCCAGCTGGCTTGGTCTGCAACCCAGCCAACATCTAGGCTCTCATCTCCACGTCCGAATCCCTGAGGTGTCTCTGTGCCCGCTCAGCGGGGAGAAATCAGAGTCTCAGACTGACTTGCCCGTGGTTATTCATCTAATGCCCGGTGCAAGAGGCCAAGTGCAAAACCCATATCTGCAGGGCTCTTCTCCTAAACAGCCTGGTCCCTCCCGATTCTCTTTCCCACACATGTGTCAGGGACACGTGTGACAGACAACATTGCCAGCCTCTATTCCTCTGCTGAGGGCCAGTCTCCAATGTCCCACGACAGTCCCTACATTCTAATTCAGTGTATTGATCTGTTTAAATCTACTATCCTGAGGCTTAAACAAAAGCTTTCAAATCTAATTAAAACCTCACCAACCACAAAGCTGGCGCCACTCTTGGGAAATGTCCCTCTTGGCATTCCTAAGACTACATTCTCTTCACCCATTTCATGGGTCACTGTGTCTCCGGTTCCTCTTTTCCATTCATTTGTGCTGTTTTTCTGTGTGTTTTGAACTCCAAGTCTAGTGTGCCCTAAATAATCATCCCCCTGGGAGATTCTTTCAACTACCTCTTTGGGCCTGGACTTCCCAAGAAACGCTGAAGGCGGCTCACCAATACCAGCAATTGCTGAATGGGAAACATCACCCACAGTCTGGCTCATTGAGATCCTGGGTACGGCCTCTTGATGGGGTTGTTAGAAATTCCAAGTTAGAAGTCAGTCTGTCAGTCACATTGTTAACGTCCAGAGCAAATGAAAATGAAGCTGAATTTCACAGCAAAGTTACAGTCACACTTTTTCTATTTCAATCTGTACTGACTTTATTTCCTTCACAGATATCAATGATTTGGATTCCATGTCTATTTCTTTCTTGTTTTATGTTATTTTATTATTATTATTATTATTTTTTTTTTTTTTTGAGATGGAGTCTTGCTCTGCCGCCCAGGCTGGAGTGCAGTGGCCGGATCTCAGCTCACTGCAAGCTCCGCCTCCCGGGTTCACGCCATTCTCCTGCCTCAGCCTCCCGAGTAGCTGGGACTACAGGCGCCCGCCACATCGCCCGGCTAGATTTTTCTGTATTTTTTAGTAGAGACGGGGTTTCACCGTACTAGCCAGGATGGTCTCGATCCCTGACCTCGTGATCTGCCCGTCTCGGCCTCCCAAAGTGCTGGGATTACAGGCTTGAGCCACCGCGCCCGGCTTATTAGTGGTTTTTACCCAGAGGTGATACACTGGGCTGGAGGTGTTTCAAAACACGTGGCAGAAGCCAGGCACAACGGCTTATGTCTGTAACCCCAGCACTTTGGGAAGCCGAGGCAGGTGGAAAACTTGAGCTCAGGAGTTCAAGACCAGCCTGGGCAACATGGCGAAACCCTATCTCTACAAAAAAATACAAAAATTACCGAGGCATGGTGGCACACACCTGTAATCCCAGATGCTCGAGAGGCTGAGGTAAGAAGATTGCTTGAGTTCAGAAGGTCAAGACTGCAGTGAGATGTGATCACACCATTGCACTCCAGCCTGGGCAACAGAGCAAGACCCTGCCTCGAAAAAGAAAAAATGTGGCAGCCCCTCACCTGCCAGATGACTGAAAAAGAAAATCCCTGAGCCTGGTACATGGATGATCACTGCCTTATTGGAGAGGCCCTGAGGGACTGTGGAGCAGGAAAATCCTCCCGCTGCACAGGACTTAGAGAGAACATCTCGTTTTCCACTTTGCTCAGAAGGAGAGATGACCAGAAATATGGGTCTATACTGATTCATGGACAGAAGCTGATGAGTCGGCCAGATGGTCGGTCAGTCTGAGAGGTTTTTGTTGTTGTTGTTTGAGAGTCTTGCTCTGTTGCCAGGCTGGACTGTAGTGGCGCGATCTCGGCTCACCGCAACCTCTGCCTTCTGGGTTCAAGTGATTCTCCTGCTTCAGCCTCCTGAGTACCTGGGATTACAGGCATGCGCCACCACGCCCAGCTAATTTTTGTATTTTTAGTAGAGATGGGGTTTCACCATGTTGGCCAGAATGGTCTCGATCTCTTGACCTCGTAATCCACCTGCCTCAGCCTCCCAAAGTGCTGGGGTTACAGGCGTGAGTCACCAAGCCCAGCCAGTCTAAGATGTTTTTTTGACCTCCTGTTACCAAATATGAAGGTTGTTTTTTTTTTCTCACACTGACAAATTCTCTGACACCACCTAGGTGTCCAATCATTCCATCCAGTTCTGACACTATCTACCTGGAGTTAGCATCAGAGTCCACAAGCTGAGGGTTCAGTCCCACAAGACTGGCTCCACTTCAGATGCCGCTCCCAATCCTGGGCCCCCCATACTAGCAATAAACCAAAGGTTTCTGCAATCCATCCTCAGGTTCAGCAATTTACTGGAAGGACACACAGAACTCAGGAAAATGTTTTACTTACTATTACCGGTTTATTATAAAGGACACAATTCAGGAAATTCAGGAACAGCCAGACAAAAGAGATACACAGGGCAAGTTGCGGGGGTCAGGGCAAGGAGCCTCCATGCCCTCTCTGGGCATGCCCCGCTCCCAGCACCTCCATGTGTTCAACCCAGAACCTCCTCAAACCCCATCGTTTAGGGGTTTAGTTTGTTTGTTTTCTGAGACAGAGTCTCGCCCAGGCTGCAGTGCAGTGGCGTGATCTCGGCTCACTGCAACCTCGGCCTCTAAGTTTCAAGGGATTCTTTTGCCTCCCAAGTAGCTGGGGTTATAGGCACGCACCCCCACACCTGGCTAACTTTTTGTATTTTTAGTAGAGATGGGGCTTCACATGTTGGCCAGGTTGGTCTCGAACTCCTGACCTCAAGTGATTCACCATCCTTGACCTCCCAAAGTGCTGGGATTATAGGTGTGAGCCACTGTGCCCAGGCTTTTAGGGGTTTTTATGGAATTTTATCCTGTAGGCATGATCAATTACTAAATCAATCTTTAGCCCTTATCCTTGCCCCAGAAGTTGGGAGGTAGGGCAAAAGTTCTAGGCTTTGAATCAAGGTTTGGTCTAGAAATAAAGATGCTTCTATCATTTCTGTCCCTCAGGAAATTCCATTTCAGGAGCTCTGTGCCAGGAACCAGGGACAAAGGTCAAATATAATGTTCTTATTTATAATATAATATTTCTTATTATGCCACAGTCAAGGATTAGGAAAACAAAAATACAGTATTAATTCTGGGCAACATGGGGAAACCCTGTACCTAACAAAAAAAAATAGAAAAACAGAATTAGCTGGGCATAGCCGTGTGCGCCTGAAGAACCAGCTACACAGGAGGCGGACATAGGAGGATCAATTGAGCCTGGGAGGTCGAATCTACGGTGAGTTGAGATAGTGCCACTGCACTCCAGCGTAGGTAACAGAACATAAGACCTTGTCTCAAGAAGAAAAAAAAAAGGAAGGGAGCATTGGCGTGAAGAAGGTCTGGGGGAGGGGCATGTGGATGGATCTCTTGGAATGGACACTGCACGTGAAGATCCTTGTGACCCATGTGAATGCCACCAAAGGGCAGTCACCGCAGAGCAGCTTTCAGTGATGAGGTGGAAAAGCACTCCAAGCCGAAGACCTCCATGTGTGGCCGCGAAAGCTCTCACGTGGGTACATTTGTCTGGGCACCCATGCAGGCACTGAGCCGGGAATTGATCTGCGTAAGGACGGCCACTGAGCCTCCCCACTAACACCCATGAAGCCAGTTGGTCTATAATAAAATGTTATAATAAAATTTCAATTCACTGGTAAAATGATGTACTAGTCAATGAAAATTTTGGTGTCATTAGCTATCATTTTGAAAGAAACAAAGTTAGATGTTTATCTCACATCATACACCAAAAAAATCCTGATTAAGCTGGGCATGGTGACTCACAGCTGTAATCTCAGCACTTTGGGAGGCCGAAGGGGGCGGATCACTTGAGGTCAGGAGTTGGAGAACAGCCTGGCCAACATGGCAAAACCCTGTCTCTACTGCAAAGAGCAAAAAAAAAAAAAAAATTATCTGGGTGTGATGGTGTATGCCTGTAATCTCAGCTCCTCAGGAGCCTGAGGCAGGAGAATCACTTGAGCCTGGAAAGCAGAGGTTGCAGTGAACCAAGTTTGAGCCACTGCACTCCAGCCTGGGCAATAGATCGAGATTCCATCTCAAAAAAAAAAAAAAATCCTAATTAGTTCAATGTTTACACATGTATTTATTCATATATATTAGAGAGATTTAAAACATAGGAGGATGCTAGTAGGGCCTCTTTAGGCACAACGACAAACCTAGAAGCCGAAAAGGCAAAGGCTCACATATTTGACTACATAAAATATTTTAATTTCCGTACAGCAAAGTGATTATAATTTCAGTCAAAAGACAAAAGACAGATGGGAGAAAATATTTGTAGCATGTCTATTCATTCATCATTCAACAGATATACAGTGCATACCTACTATGTCCCAGGTACAATGAGTGACACTTATGAAATTAGATTATTCATAAATTTGCATGTTTTTCTTTAAATCTTTTTTTTTTTTTTTTGAGGTGGAGTCTTGCTCTGTCACCCAGGTTGGAGTGCAGTGGCCCAATCTCAGCTCACTGTAAGCTCTGCCTCCCGGGTTCATGCCATTCTCCTACCTCAGCCTCCCGAGTAGCTGGGACTACAAGGTCAAACTCCTGACCTTGTGATCCGTCCGCCTTGGCCTCCCAAAGTTTAAATCTTTAATATACATGTAACTAAACAAAGAGTTTAAGTCCAAAATATATGAACAGATGTACCTAAAGTAAAACACCCAAAAAAATTGAAAGTAAAGGCACATACACACACACAAAAATCTAATATATGTTAGGATTCATTTTGCTTGCATATAAAAGTCAGAAAGAGGCCAGGTGGGGTGGCTCACACCTATAATCCCAGGACTTTGGGAGGCCAAGGCAGGTGGATCACTTGAAGTCAGGAGTTCTAGACCAGCCTGGCCAACATAGAGAAACCGCGTCTCTAATAAAAATACAAAAATTAGCTGGGCGTGGTGGTGGGCACTTGTAATCTCAACTACTTGGAGGCTGAGGCACGAGAATCGCTTGAGCCAGGAGGTGGAGGTTGCAATGAGCCGAGATCACGCCACTGAATTCCAGCCTGGGTGACAGAGCAAGACTGTCTCAAATAAAATTTTTTAAAAAGTCAAAAAGAGTCAAATAAAATAAGTCAAAAACACAGTAAAGCCACTCTCACATTAAAAAGTATGAATGAGGCCGGGCACAGTGGCTCACACCTGTAATCCCAGCACTTTGGGAGGCCGAGCTGGGCAGATAACCTGAGGTTGGGAGTTCAAGAACAGCCTGACCAACATGGAGAAACCCTGTCTCTACTAAAAATACAAAATTAGCCAGGTGTGATGGTGCACACCTGTAATTCCACATACTTGGGAGCCTGAGGCAGGAGAATTGCTTGAACCCAGGAGGTGGAGGTTGCAGTGAGCCAAGATTGCACCACTGCACTCCAGCCTGGGCAACAAGAGCAAAACTCCATCTCAAAAAAAAAGAAAATAGTATGAATGAAAGCCATCCAGAAAAGGTAAAATAGTTCCATTGTCAAGAGGGATCCAGTGATTTCCTTCTTTCTGTTGGAACACCACACTTCCAATACTTGGTACCATCCTCAAGGCAACCTCGTACTCCAACATGCCTGCTGGAATTCCAGACATTCACTCAGCATTCCAGGCAGCAGAAAGGCAGAAATAAAAGGGCACCCTCCCCACTGGGTTGACTCTTTCAAGCAGCCTTCTTGACCTGGGCTGGCATCTAGTCATAGGGCCTCATCCTGCAGCAAGGGAGGCTGTTTAATGTAGTCTTTCAGCCAGGTACATTTTCACCACTAACACAACTTGGGTATGCTACTAAGGAAAAATGGGGAAATTCATACTGGGTGGCAGCTAGAAGCCAGACCAAAACCAACCTATGAAAGCTGGCCTGGCAATATTAAAACAATAATTTATGACAGAAAGCATTATTAGGCATAAATAAATATACAACATAATGGTAAAGTGTACTAGCCCCCAAAGCAGGAATTTGCATGCATCTAACAATATAACTTCAATATACACAAAGCAAACTGACTCTTTTACAAGGAGAAATTGAACAGCCACAGGCATGGAGAAAGATTCTGATGCTCATCTATCAAAAACAAATAGATTCAAGAAGATAAAAAATGATGCAATGGTTTCTAATGTCTGAACAGCAAAATTCACAAGCTTAATCTACTTTACACAGAGCTCTGGATGCAACAAATAAACAATATTAATTATTTTCAAGCATAAACTGAACATATGTAAAGACTGACCGTTTACAAGGTCACAGAGGAGATCATAAAAAATGTGGATCGGGCGCAGTGGTTCATGCCTGTAATCCCAGCACTTTGGGAGGCAGACGTGGGCAGATCACTTGAGGTCAGGAGTTTGAGACCAGCCTGGCCAACATGGTGAAACCCCGCCTCTACTAAAAATACAAAAACTAGCCGGGTGTGCTGGCCTGTGCCTGTAATCCCAGTTGAGGTGGGAGGCTGAGGTGGGAGGATAGCTTGAACACGTGAGGCGGAGGTTGCAGTGAGCCAAGATCACGCCACTGCACTCAAGCCTGGGTGACAGAGTGAGACCCTGTCTCAAACAAAAAAAAAAAAAAATAGAAAAGAAAAAAATGTGGAAGAATCTATATCTTATAGGCCCTAATCTCTAAGCACAATTCAGGCAAACTGAAGATTCGCGATTTTAAAAAGTAATTTTTAACCCACCTCATTTAGAAATAAGAAATTAGCCTTAGGTAACTATAGATGATAAAAGAACCTACAGATAAATGACAAAATATTTAGAACTGGATGTCTATGGAAGTCCTACTTTTCAAAACTTGTGGGATGCAGTTAAAACACATAGGTACTTATTCTACTTGTTCTAAATTTACACCCTTAACTGTATTATATTTTTATTAAAAAAAAAAATGAAGACTGAAAACAATGACTAAAGCATTCAACTTAAGAAGCTAGAAAAAAAAATTAGAGAAAGTCAAAGGAAGTAAAAGGAATGAAACAAAAATGGCAAAAGAGGCCGAGCACGGTGGCTCACGCCTGTAATCTCAGTGCTTTGGGAGGCTGAGGTGGGTGGATCACCTAAGGTCAGGAGTTCCAGACCAGCCTAACAAACATGGAGAAACACCGTCTCCACTAAAAATACAAAAAAAAAAAAATTAGCTGGGCATGGTGGCATGCACCTGTAATCCTAGCTACTCAAGAGGCTGAGACAGGAGAATTGCTTGAACCTGGGAGGTGGAGGTTGCAGTGAGCCGAGATCGCACCACTGCACTCCAGCCTGGGCGACAGAGCAAGACTCCATCCAAAAAAAAAAAAGAAATGACAGAAGAAAATCTCATGAGATAGTAGCTTTTCAATATTGGAGGTGGTGAGTGTCAGGGGAGACTGTTGATCCCCTACTCCTGAGGATCCCTCCAAGTCGGGGAAGGAATACTGCGGGCCCCTTCCCTCTCACTCCTCCACCTCATACCTCCTGGGGGACACAATGGGTTCCTCTGATTGGACGGAGAAACTAAGCATGTATGGACCTGCCAGCCTGCCTTTCCCCTCTCCTCTTCTCTCTTCCTCTCCCACCGTCAGCCACGAATGTGTTTTCTTATTGTTCTTGACCACAAAGTAAACTGGGCACCAAAACCCTGTCCCCAGGAGACAGAGTGTGGGTTGCAGTTCCCCAGCCCTGTGTAACCGAGCTCACAAGTCCGTCGCACTGTGGGTTGCAGCCCTGGGGGTTTGCGCCCAGGTATGTTTCATTTTCCCGCATCATCAACCTCTTCGGTAACCAAGATGATCATTTGGTCTCCCGGGTTCCCTTTTTGTCTTATTCCTCAAATGATATATAAATCCCATAAAAAAAGAAAGACAATATTTATCAGAGTCTCTAAAACCCCTAACAGTCTGCAGGGCCAAAAGCTAATGCCTCCAAAAGAACAACAAAGTGAACAAACTTCTAGCAAATCCAATCACCTCAAAGGATGAAGGCATGGACAAAAAGAGTGTTTCTTGGAAGAGATTCTAACTAGTCATACCACAGGAATGTTAAAACCGTTACAGAAAATGATGAACAACTTTATGCTAATAAAGGTTAAACCTTAGCTGAAACTGTAAGCAACGTTTTCAAATAATATAAAAGACAGACCCCACTTATTTTAGGAAGATGGCATCACTAATATGTCAGTTGGACAAAGATGGCATAAAAAAGAAAATTGTAAGCCAATCCCCCTTTAAAACAGACATATAAAAATCCTAAATAAATACAAGCAAGATAAATTAAGCAGTGCATTTTAAACATATATACATTATAACCAAATTGGCATTATCCTAGGCATGCAATAGTCAATTATAGGAAAATATGTTAGATAGAATTTGCCACATTAACAGATTAAGAAGAGAAAATATCACCATCTCAACAGATGCAGAAAACCATGTAATACAATTCAGGCTGGGCGCAGTGGCTCATGCCTGTAATCCCAGCACTTTGGAAGGCCGAGGTGAGAGGATCACTTGAGGTCAGGAGTTCGAGACTAGCCTGGGCAACATGGCGAAACCCCATCACTACCAAAAATACAAAAAATTAGCTGGGTGTGGTGTGTGCGCCTGTAGTCCCAGCTATTCAGGAGGCTGAGGTGGGAGGATCCCTTGAGCCTAGAAGGTGGAGGCTGCAGTGAGCCAAGATTGTGCCACTGCATTCCAGCCTGGGTGACAGACTAAGGCCCGGTCTCAAAATAAATAAATAAATAAAATTGAACTCCTATTCATGATACAAACTAAAAATAGAAAGGAATTCCCTTAGTTTGATCAAAAACATCTATCAGAAACTCACAGCAGATAAGATTCTTCATGTTAAAACATTAGAAACATTACCATGAAAATTCAGGAACAAAATAAGGGTGCCAGCAACCACTCCTGTATTCAACATTGTACTGGAGGTCCTAGCCAATTCAGTAAGACAAGAAAAAGGAACAGTATAATAATAGGGAGGTAGGAGGCAGAACTCCACTCCAGAGGCAGGGATCAGACATCAAGCCAAATCGAGGACTGGTTAAAACAGGGACCTGGCAGAAGCAGCTTTCCAGCAGACACTCTCACCAGTGTCCATGTCAGTTTACTGTTGCCACGGCAACACACCTGGGAGTTACCGCTCCTTTCCATGGCAGTGACCTGACAACCCAAAAGTTACTATCCTTTCCCTAGAAATTTCTGTATAAACTGCCCCTTAATCTGCATGCAATTAAAAGTAGTTAAGGGCCTGGTATGGTGGCTCACTCCTGTAATTCCAGCACTTTGGGAGGCCAACGCAGATGGATCACCTGAGGTCACTGATGACCTCACCTGTCTCTACTGAAACTACAAAAATTAGCCAGGTGTGTAGTCCCAGCTATTTGGGAGGCTGAGGCAGGAGAATCACTTGAACCAAGCAGGTGGAGGTTGCAGTGAGCCGAGATGGCACCACTGCACTCCAGCCTGGGCAATAAAGTGAGACTCGGTCTCAAAAAAAAAAACGGTAGGCATGAATATGACTCCAGCTCTGCCCTGCCCTGCCCTGAGCTGCTACTCTCAGCACACTGCCTATGGGGTAGCCCTGCTTGGCAGGAGCAGTCACGGAGCTGAAACTCCACCAGAGCTCTAACACTGCTGTTTCAATAAAGCTGTTTTCTACCACCCTACCACCGGCTCACCTTTGAATTCTTTCCTGGGCAAAGCCAAGAACCCTCATGGACTAAGCCCCAGTTTGGGGCTCACCTGTCCTGCATCCATAGGAAAGAAAACAGCAACATATTGTGACTCTTTGCTGATAATAATATGATTACTGACATAGAAAAACCAAGAGCTTCTACAAACTTTGAAAAGTGATAAAGGTTTGGCAGAGTTGCTGGATATAAGATCAATGTATATGGCCGGGAGCGGTGGCTCAAGCCTGTAATCCCAGCACTTTGGGAGGCCGAGACGGGCGGATCACGAGGTCAGGAGATCGAGACCATCCTGGCTAAAACCCAGTCTCTACTAAAAAATACAAAAAACTAGCCGGGCGAGGTGGCAGGCGCCTGTAGTCCCAGCTACTCGGGAGGCTGAGGCAGGAGAATGGCGGGAACCCAGGAGGCGGAGCTTGCAGTGAGCTGAGATCTGGCCACTGCACTCGAGCCTGGGCAACAGGGCGAGACTCCGTCTCAAAAAAAAAAAGAAAATCAATGTATATTATAAGAAATCAATAATACTTCTATGCCCAGCAATAATTGACTAGAAAACATGTTATAAGAAGGCATCGCTTACGATAGCAGCAAAAACCATGGGGAATTGAGATTTCAAGAGAGGGAGTGATGTGCAGGATCTTTATGGAGGAAAGCATAAAATATTGCTGCAGAACACAGAAGTCATGAATAAATAAAGATCTATAGCGTGTTCATGGATAGAAAGACTCAAAACCATAAACAAAACAATGCTTCCTAGATTAATCTATAAAGTTAACAGAATGCCAATCAAATTCTGAATGGGGCTTTTCAGGGAACTCGATAATATAATCCTAAAATGCAAATGCAAACTAAAGGGCCAAGAATAGCCAAAACAATTTCAAACAAGAACAACAAGTCAAGGTATGAGGAAGGATTTCCCCTACTAGGTATCAAGACTTATAAAGCTGTGATCATTTAAACAATGTGATAGTAACACAGAATAGACAGACACACCCAGAATACTGAACCCCAGAAATCTGATTTAATAAAATCAGTAAGAAAGTGGGTGGATAAAATAAATCCTGTTGGGTCCATTGGTTGTCCATTTGAAACAAAATTAATGTAGGTTCCAGCCTCACACTGTAGCAGACAACGGGGTGCCCGGGCCACTCTCCCTTCAATCCCCCGACCCAGTGCATATAAAGGTGCCCCCTGTGAACACCCATGGCCCTCTGAGACCCCAGGGCTTCCACTCACCTTGCAAGAACAGTAGCTAGAAGAACCAAGGAGTCACTGTCCCAGGAGTAGGGTCTGGTAGTGCTGGTGGTGATGGGCAGAGGCTGAAGGATAATACCACAGCTTCCCAGCCCCTCCAGGGGGACAGTTGTGAGGTGTGTCTTGCACCACCTCCCCATCATTCCAGTGGTGCCTGCTCATCAGTGTACCCTTCCTCGGACTTCTTTCCCTTCCCCTTTTCCACCCAAATCCTTGTCTCAGGATCAACCCCTGGGGAAACCCGGGGTAGATAGCACTGTGCCAAAACCAAGGTCCATAAAGCTTCCAAAATTAAAAAGCAAAACTGTAAAACATTTATAAGTGGAAAGTACAGGAGAAACCTGCTTTTGATCTCTGCATAGGGGAAGGATTTCTTAAATGCTACGTGAAAAGCATATCATAAAAGAAAAGATTGATAAATGTGACTAGGTTAGAATGGAGTGTTTCTGTTCAACACAAGACACCATCAACAAAGTGGAAACAACAAACAGCCGATTCAGAATAGATATCTGCAGCAAAAGATCGTGACCAGAAAATGTAGGAACATCCTAGGGAGAATGAAAATAAGACAAAAATGGGAAAATGGACAAAAGACAGAAATAGAAAATCCCCAAAATAATATACATGAATGACCAAGAAACAAAAAAATATAGGTTCTGTCTCCATAATGTTTAAGGAAAAGCAAATTAAAACAATGAGATCATCACATTTTATCTGCCAGCTTGGCAGAATTTTGGAAGATGGAAACAGCGTCGGGGGAAGAACATACTCAGATTCTTTTGCTGCAAACAGGAATTGGTGTAACCTTTTGGAAGTACCATTTGATGATATTCAAAAACCTTTGAAGTGTTTACTTACACCCAGGACTCAGCCATCTCACTTTTAGAAATGTCCTCTACAACCCCATCAAAAAGTGGGGAAAGGATATGAACAGACGTTCATATCCTTCTCAAAGGAAGACATTCATGCAGCCAACAGACACATGAAAAAATGCTCATCATCACT
>NW_012115266.1:5709486-5724507 GCF_000951035.1 Colobus angolensis palliatus
CATGTACCCTAGAACTTAAAGTATAATAAAAAATTTAAAAATAAAAAAATAAAAAATAAATAAATAAATAAATGTCCTCTACAGAAATAATAGCATGAGTATATAAAAAAATTAAAGGTTGTTTTTCTAATTTGTTAGTAAATAGAAAAATAAAAAAGGAAACCTAAATGACTCTCGGTAAAGAATTTTAACTTAAATGAAGGTAGGCCGAGCACGGTGGCTCATGCCTGTAGTATCAGCACTTTGGGAGGCTAAGGTGAGCTGATTGCTTGAGCTCAGGTGTTCGAGACCAGCCTGGGCAACATGGTGAAATCCCGTTTCTACAAAAAAATACAAAAATTAGCTAGGTGTGGTGGCACGCACCTGTAGTCCCAGCTACTCAAAAGGCTGAAGTGAGAGGATCACCTGAGCCTGGGGAGGTCGAGGCTGCGGTGAGCGGGAATTGCGCTGCTGCACTCCAGCCTGAGCAACAGAATGAGACCCTGTCTCAAAAGATAAAATAAAATAAAATAACAAAATAAATAAATGAAGGTCTACTACTCGGCCATTAAAAGGCAAGTGGTGAAATGTGGTCTACACAGATAGCGGAATATTATTTAGCCCTAAAAAAGAAGGAAATTCTGACATATGCTGCAACATGGTTGAACCTGAAAACACTAGGCTAAGTGAAAGAAGGCAGTCACAAAAGGGCAAGAACTGTGTGATTCCGCTTATAGGAGGTACCTGGAGCAGTCAGATTCAGAGAGTCAGAGAACAGAAGAGAGGTTCCCAGGGCTGGGGTCGGGGATGGGCCGTCAGTATTTAATGGGCACAGAGCTTCAATCTGGGAAGATGAAAAAGGGCTAGAGACGGATGGATGGTGAAGATGGTTGCACAGCAATGTGAATGTACTTAGTGCCACCGAACTATGCACTTATAAATGGTTAAAATGGTCAATTTTGTGTTATATACATTTTACCACAATGTTTTTAAAGGCAAGGAGTGGATAAACATCTATTGACCTAGAAAGCGCTGTGCATTTGCGCAGTTAACACTCCCTGTGCACCTCGGTGTGGCAGATGAGGTTGTGGGGTGAGGCAGACGCTCTGGCAAGCAAGAAAAATGAGGTCCCTGCGCTCACGGGGCTAACTTCCAGTGGAAGAAAAGTCAGCAAGTGAGGTCATCCCAGAGCCATCGTGTTACAGAGAAAATACAGGAAATGGAACAGGGGTGGGAGCGCGGGGCGGAGTGGGACAGAGAGCCCATGGGAGCCTCTTTGAGAGGGTGACGTCGATCCAGTGTCTGAGTGCCAGTGGAATTTCCTGAGATTCCCTTCTTACTGCTCAGCTCCCAACACATTCGATTCCATCTCCCACTTCTCCATGGGGCTGAGAGAGATGCCTGGATTCTGAGGGGTAAATCCTTCTCAGTTAATAAAGAAAAGCTTTATTAAAACAAAAAACAAACAAACAAAAACCAGGGGTTTAAAAAGAAGTGAAATAATTTAGCCAGGATTAGTATTCACAAGAGAGAAAGTAAGCGTTATGTTTACTTTCTTTCTGGTGGTTGGGGGTGCTGTCTCCAACACTGCAGAGGATTTTAGGAAGAAAAGTGACACCTCAGCATGGCCAGTCCTGAGGAAGAACAGGACAGGCGAGGCACAGGACAGGCGAGGCACAGGACAGGGTGATAGTGCTTTGTCCTCAGTCTATGGGGCTCCTTTCTCCCACCCCGGCTTGAGATAAATCTCAGGCAGGCACATGATCCCAGGCAATGTAAGTCATGTCCTCACTTCTAGATCCGAGAACAGCCTTGGTTTAGTAATTATGACACCCAAGACCAGGTGATAATCCAACTCTTCGTCTCACTGAAGGCCGAGGCTCAGCCCACTGCAAGAAAGAAGCTGGCAGTGGCTGCCGGGGATGAAGGTGGAGGTTCTTTTTTTCCTTACATCTATTTCTTTAAATTGGGGTGCAATTCAGGTTACATAAAATTAACCATTTTAAAGTGCACTGTTTCCGTGCCATTTAGTACCTTCACGATGTTGTAAAGCCACCACCTCTATCAAGTTCCAAAACATTTTCCTTGCCTGAAAGAAAACCTCGTACCCATTCAGCATTGCTCCCTATTCCGCAGCGGCTCCGCCCGGGCTCTGTCAATGGGCTCTCTGTCTCTGGATTTTCCTGTTCCGGTCATTGACTAGGGACTGCTCCGCAGGAGACGCTCTCAGGAAGTGAGGGAAGCAGATGAGCAGGGGTGCAGGCCAGGCAGGCACCTGCCCTCAGGTTGAGTCTCAGGTTCTGATCTGAGGAGGCTCTAGATAGTAAACCCCACTGCAGGGCTGTCCCAGCTTGAAGCAACGGAGCTGGTCTTTTGTCCCCTTGATTCATCAGCCATTGGCTGTGGCCTGTCACTGCAGTGGGAAGGGGACTTTACACCCCAGCAGCTCTGTTGGCTGAGGTCAAGGAGAAGACGGGAAACTCCGTGCCACTAACAGCCCCTCTCGCAGCTGCTGATGGACGGACATGTGCCCTGGCCAGGTGAAGGGGTCTGGGCCAGGCACCAGACTGTCCACTACAGCCCGCCCCTTGCACCATTCAGACCTGCTTGCTTCTGACATGGAGTCCACTCTGTTCAGGCCCAGCTTCTCCAGGACGGTCAGAAACACTCCCTGGGGAAACGGCCACAAGGCAGGCTCATGGGAAGGACTAGGCGCCCCATTGCTGCCGCTGACCCCAAGACCTTAACTAATCCATGCCGTCGGCCTGGATCTGTTTCCCTCACTTGCTGAGAGCTTCTCCTGCAGAGCAGTCCCCAGTCAATGACCGGAACAGGAAAATCCAGAGACAGAGAGCCCACTGACGGAGCCCGGGCGCAGCCGGTGGGGAACAGGGAGCAGTGCTAAATGGGTACGAGGTTTTCTTTCATGCCTGTCCTATCAGCCTACACGCATGCCTTTCCCCCAGCCCTTCTTGTTCCTAAACTTCCAATCTTTTTGTTGTTGGTGGTGTTGTTGTTGTTTTGAGATGGAGTCTTGCTCTGTGGCCCAGCCTGGGGTGCAGTAGAGCAATCTCGGCTCAATGCAACCTCCACCTCCCAAGTATCTGGGATTACAGGCATGTGTCACCACACCCAGCTAATTTTTGTATTTTCAGTAGACACGGGGTTTCACCACGTTGGCCATGCTGATCTTGAACTCCTGACCTCAGTGATCTGCCCACCCTGGCCTCCCAAAGTGCTGAGATTACAGGCGTGAACCACCGAGTCCAGCCTAAACTTCCAGTCTTGCTCCTTCTAGACTCCTGACTCACTAGCTAAGCCACTGTCCATGAGCCCATGTACGTTCTTTCCTCAAACCACTTCTGTCTTCACACAAGGTAGATGACCAGGTGCACTGCTGTCCGCCTGCCACTGCCTTTGAGGACCACCCTGGGAGAGCTGTGGTGCAGCAGCCACCCGTGTTCAGCTCACAGAAACACGTCCGCTAGGGTGAGACTGCAGCCTATCTCTGCTGGTCACAGGGAAACCCTCCCGGATGTGAGCTGAGGGGAGGCCTTGGTGCCACATGGCTAGAGGCAGGGGGTCTGGATCACATAGCTCCTGCCTTGGGGAACTTTGGGAGCCCAATCCCTGATGTACCACTTGTACCTCATGACGGATGCCTGGCCTTGTGATTTGGTGACTCATCGGCTCATGGTGAAAAGCTGTGTCCACTTGATCACTTGATGTCCCCTGGTCAGATGCTCAGTTTCTCCCAGTGCTTAGGGACACATCCAGAGCCCTTCTCTGCTGCAGATGGCACGGCGTTGTTCCAGCACCCTCGGGGTCTGCACTGTGGCTTTCCTATTGGGGCCTGCCAGGGACACCACATGGTGACCCTCTCCACTACAGACACCCCGTGTAGCATGGGGCCTGCAGAGTCACATGTCCCAAGCACAGTTGCTCATAGAACTGCAGCTCCAAGCTAGCAGCCTTCTGTGTCACTCAAGAAACAGGCCACAACTAGACTCCCAAGTGCCGAGTGTGCCACCTCCAAACTCTAAGAGTCCTGCCAGAAGTCGCGCCTCCTTCCATGTGGTGGGAAGGACAGGTGCAGTAACCACCCTTTACCTTGCAGGAGATAGCCCGGCATGGCCAGACCACTGGCCCCATCAAACCCCCACAGCATGGCAGCCCCTGAGCCTTCCCATTTACCCCTCATCCTCCTCCCACACATATTCTACCAAAGCTTCCAAGGAACCTGCTGCTTCTTGCTCTGTAGGTCTGGTTAACAAGATGGTGCTCCTCATACTGGCCAATGTGGTGGTCTGGAGGCTGCCCCAGTGGGCTGGGTCCCTTCAGACTATGTTGTGATAGAGAACAGGAAAATTGACGTAGCCCTGGGGTAAGGCTGTGAATGTACACAGCTGCATTCTATATATCCATGATGACCTTACCCAGCTCCAGCGAAGATGCTCCTTATTTGCAAGGACAAGGCAGGAGAATCATTTGAGCCCAGGAGTTCAGTAGGGAGACCCCATCTCTACAAAAAGTACAAAAATTAGCCAAGCATGGTGGCATACGCCTGTAGTCCCACCTACTCAGGAGGCTGAGACAGGAGGATCTATTAAGCCCGGGAGGTCAAGGCTGCAGTGAGCCAGGACTGTGCGGCTGCACTCCGGTAGCCTGGGCAACACAGCGAGATCCTGTCTCCGGAAAAAAAAAAAAAAAAAAAGATACGCTTGGGGAGACCACTCTGTTAAATTCATGGCTCCCCAATGCCACAATGCATCAATGCATATGATTTTTGCAGGGGCCACACTGGTGCTTTCAATAGAGTTATGACAAAGACCCCTCCTTCTGCATTCTTTTGTTTTGTTTTGTTTTTTTGAGATGGAGTCTCACTCTGTCTCCCAGGCTGGAGTGCAGTGGCACGATCTCAGCACTGCAAGCTCCGCCTCCCAGGTTCACGCCATTCTCCTGCCTCAGCCTCCCGAGTAGCTGGGACTACAGGCGCCCGCCACCACGCCCAGCTAATTTTTTTTTTTTTTTTTTTTTTTTTTTTTTGTATTTTTAGTAGAGATGGGGTTTCACCATGTTAGCCAGGATGGTCTCAATCTCCTGACCTCGTGATCCACCCGCCTTGGCCTCCCAAAGTGCTGGGATTACAGGCGTGAGCCACCACGCCCGGCCCCTTCTGCATTCTTAAATCTCTGAAGATGGCACTAATCTCCATCCTTCCTCCACAAATTCGATATTGACTGTGTCGTCCTCTCTGGGGCAGTGGGGAGGGGGATGCAGGAGAAAGGCAGTTTCAGGAGCTTCCACTGGACCTAATGCCGCAGCTCACATGCTATAGGTCAAGGAACCAACATGAAGGCTCTCCCACCTGCCAGGAATTTCTACTCCATTTACACATTCAGGAGGTTGGAGAATGACCACATGGTACGTCTCTGGACACACTGGAGGCCTATTGTGAGATGGACCTAGGCCAGGACTCCATTTATTACCTGGTTCCTATTACATCTTTACGGTTAACATGATGGCCTTTGGGTCCCTGGGTGTCAACGTCAATCTGAACCCTATATCTAAAAGTCCCTGAAAGATCTGGGAAATCCCCTTGTGGCACCTATATCCAAAAGTCCCTGAAAGATCTGGGAAATCCCCTGGAGATGCCACACAGCATCCCCTTGCCACACGGCAGTGAGCTGACAGCCTCCATCATGGGTGACAGTGTTTGAGCCAAGGTCATGCTGCCCCAGGCAGCTCCCAGCAGTGACTACCTGCAGCAGGGGTAGGAGGCATTCCTTCCCTACGTGGGACTCCTCTTTGAGTGATCTTGGTTCCAGAGCCTCTGCTGGGCTGGCCAGACTCCCTCCAAGCTGCACTGCAGTCGGAGGCTTTTCCTACCCAATCCTCCTTCCTTCCCCATCTCCTCTCACAGGTGTCAGACCCTCCTCACAGCCTGAAAGTCCCCAGCACCCTTGTGCTCCCTCCTTTACCTGTTACAGGTGCTACCTCCATAAATCGCCTGCTTTTCTAACTCCATCCACCCGATTCCCACAGGACCAGAGCTAGCCACGCCGTCTCCGCAGTGTACAGCTGCCGGAGAAAATGGCTAAGTTCCCTGTTATGTGTTGGATCACGCCCCCACCATTCCCCCCGGTACTGGGGAAATCCTGATCCCTAGGACCGTAAATGAGACCTTATTTGCAAATAGAGTCTTCACAGATGATCAGGCTAAGATGAGGTTATTAGGATAGGCCCGAATTCTTTATGACTGTGTCCTTATAAAAAGGGGAAATTGGAGGTGGGAGGGTCGCTTGAGGTCAGGAGTTCAAGGCCAGCCTGGGCAACACAGCAAGATCCCATCTCTAAAATTTTTTTAAAATTTGGCTGTCATGGTGATGCACACCTATAGTCCAGCTACTCAGCAGGCTGAGACGGGAGGGTCACTTGAACCCATGAAGTCAAGGCTACAGTAAGCCATGATCATGCCACTGCACTCCATTCTGGAGTATAGACAGTGCGAGACTGTCTTAAAAACAAAATAATGGGTGGCGCAAGGAGAGAATTTGGACACAGAAACAAGTAAGCACGTGGGCAGAACATCATGGGAAGATGAAGGCAGAGGGTGATGCATCTCTAAACCAGGGAGCGCCACCAAGACTGCCAGGGAGCTAGAAGAAAGCCAGCGCAGACACCCCTCATGGCCCTCATAAGGAGCCAGCCCTACTGATGCCTTGATTTTGGACTTCCAGCCTCCAGAACTGTGGGACAATGCATTTCTTTTTTAGACAGAGTCTCACTCTGTCACCCAGGCTGGAGTGCAGTGGCATGATCTTGGCTCACTGCAAGCTCTGCCTCCCGGGTTCATGCCATTCTCCTGCCTCAGCCTCCCAAGTAGCTGGGACTACAGGTGCCCACCACCATGCCTGGCTAATTTTGTTGTTGTTGTTGTTGTTGTTGTATTTTTAGTAGAGATGGGTTTTCACCATGTTAAGCCAGGATGGTCTCGATCTCCTGACCTTGTGATCCACCAGCCTCAGCTTCCCAAAGTCCTGCGATTACACGCGTGAGCCACTGTGCCCAGCCAGGACAATGCATTTTTATTGTTTAAGCCACCCAGTCTGGGGCAGGTTTTGAGAACAAGTTCAGGTCTGGAAACAGCAGGGGATCATTCCTTTCTGTTGGGGCATCCGGCCTTGGCCTTCTGTTCATCCATTCTTGGTTGCTTTTCATTCTATTTGTTGAACAAAACCCTTGTTGGCTGCCTAGACACCTTTCCCCTGGAAACGCTATGTCCTATGAGCCATTTCCATAGGCCGGGCAGGGCAGGCTCCCCCACGGCTGTCCCAACCCTGCTGTCTATTCTGATCCTCTTGTTTGTGACAGACAGTTAAGTGTTGCCCTTTGACCTGTGCTACTCGGGAATCCAGCCATCCCTGTGGCTATGGGAGAGCTCAGATCCATGGCAGCCCACCCCTGCCAGGCCCAGGCCACTGAGGGCAACCCCCGCAGGGTTGCTCAGCAAAGCCCATGTCTCCTTGACAGCTCAGACCTTATCATTTGGATAAAGAGCTGGAACCTCCCAAAGAACTTGGCCAGCTGGTGGGTTTTCCACCCTGTTCCGTGGTGAGCAGGTCTGTGCAAATCTACCTGTAAAGGCCAACGGAACTGAGAGGCTGAAGAAAGAGGCTGACAAATCCAGTTTCTTGTAAAGAAATATTTAATAGGGACTTAGGAACAGAAGTGATGTTCTGGGCAGCCACAAAACGGTAGATCCCCACATCTGCCCTGCAGGAAGTACTTTTATGTAGCAAGTTTTTAGGGTAAAACATGTGCAAGTGGCCATGCCTCCGACTTCACTGCAAAACTCATATCTACTTGGGGAGTGGGTCAGCTAAGCATCTCTACAAAGGGTTATGTATTGTACAGGCATTGTTTACAGAGCTTACTGCAGAGCACCCTGGTATGTGGGGGTGAAACATGCATCATCGTATGGCGGTTTTAAGATGGCATCACTCTTGTCATGCTGTTTTCCTGTACAACCTACAACAGAAGAGCCATTCTGGCTTGTCCACTTCTCTGAGACTTTGCATACCTTCCTCCAAGGCTGTTTTGACATCTCCACTTCATCGTCCATGCACCATCACTTCTTCCAAGCTTTCAAGAACCCTCTCAAGTGCCAGGCACTGTGGCTCACACCTGTAATCCCAGCACTTTGGGAGGCCGAGGCGGGCAGCTCACTTGAGGTCAGGAGTTCGAGACCAGCCTGGCCACCATGGCAAAACCCCATCTCTACTAAAAAAAAAAAAAATACATTAGCTGGGCATGGTGGTGCATGCCTGTAATCCCAGGTACTTGGGAGGCTAAGACCGGAGGATCACTTGAACCTGGGAGGTGGAGGTTGCAGAGCCAAGATTGCACCACTTTACTCCAGCCTGGGCGATAGAGAGAGATTCTGTCTCAAAAAAAAAGAACCCTCCCAAGCAACATATCAGAATCATCTTTCCCAGGGCCCTTTTTAGGGGTTAGGGAGTCTTTGTGTACTAATTAAGTCTCCAGTCTCCAGCTTCTACGCAGCCTCCCTTGATCCAGAACCTTCAGAGTCCACATCTAGGAATATTCTCCAGACCCGGCTGGTCCCTGCTGGCTTACTCCCGCCACTCCTCTGCTTTCTAATCCCTCTTGGTCCCTGGCATGCGAAGCACATCCTTGGTCAAGTCATGCTGAGATCTGATCCCAGCTTTGAACCTGGTGGTCAGGAGGGGAGGTGGGGACAGACGCTGGAGAAAGAATGCCTTGTCTTGTAAAGTACCTTCCCTTCATTTCTGCATGGTCTTTAAGTAAGAGGACCTCTGTCTTCCAACAGAGGGAATGGGCCACTTCTGCAGGCTAGAAGGTACAGGAGAATCTGGGGGTTCAATGTCTCAAGAGTGTCTCCCCAGATAGTCCATCTGAGATATCAGAGACCCCACCCTCCCCCTTGGGGCCCTGACTTTGGAGAAGGGACTTCTCTGGGCTGGAAATTTGGCCTTCTCTGAAGTCCTGTACCTTGTCTTCTGCCCTCTGACCCCTGGCTGTAGAAGAGAAGCATTTCCTTAAATTCTGCCAAGGAATCCTGACTTCACTTTACATTGGTGATCCCTGGCCCTGAACTTGTCATTTTCCCTCTTCTAAGTGTCAGTAGTGTTCAGTGACAGCCTCCCCACTCCATGGCCTTCTCATGGCTATTTTCCCATCCGTCTCTTAACACCAGTGATACTGCACAAGCTGGGCATCCCCATCCACCTGAGTCCTGTCCCAGGTGACCACAGGCGGAGGCCTGAGCAGCTGCTCTGCCACCTCGTGCCAAGGGCCTCCTGCAATGGACTCCAGTCACCAGGGGCCAGCGGGGCATCCTCCTGCAGCATCCCGTCTTTGGGGCCAGCTTCCTGGGGCCCCTCCTAGTGCTCCCTGCCTTCAGCTCTCTGAAAGCAGAGCCCAAGACAGGGATTTACTAGGAGAAGGCTCATCGAGACAAGCCCCCCAGGACGTGAGGGCAGAGGGGCAGGGAAGGAGAAGGGGCTCGGTAAAGGCGTGGTGCCGGGGTAAATACAGCTCTGGCAGATCTGCAGGGGGCCCTGGGGTTTTGACTGTACCCCAGAGGTATCGCCATCTAGAGGCAGGCGAGGGAACAGCCTTTTGTACAGTTAGCGGTGGGCTGTGGGCGTCTCCTGAACCTACCAGGGGTTGTGGCTCCATTGGCTGAGGATGCTTCTCCAGGGAAGGAGGCAGGGAGCCCAGGAAGCGGGGTGGGGTCGCGACACCGTCAGTAGCTGCCAGACCAGCCACACTGTGCTCAGCTCCCTCAGGCTGTCACTCATCAATCACCATGTCACTATCTCTGGGGCATGTCAGTCACCATCGACGACATGTCCCCCAAGTTGCAGGGAATGCAAATTCAGCCCTCCAAGAGGCTCTGTTGGCCCTCTCCACATGGGCTTGAGGTAAGGGGTGGGGGCACGTTCGGACTGCCCTCCTGCCTCTCTGAAGAAGATACACCAAGTCCCGGCTCCAGCTCTCCGGCCTCTTTGGTAGCTGGGCGGGTGGCCATCCAGGAGGCCCATTCTCCATGCCCAGCTTGGCAAGGCTCCTCGGGACGCCGGACTCGCTGCCCCTGTTTTCTTATAACTTCGGCCCAAAGGGACCCAGAGTCTGAGGTTAACACCCCGTCATCCCAGCGTGAGCGGCGCCTGACTCCAGCTCTTGACTCCCCCACCTCCCATCCCCTGCACTGGGCTCACCCTGCACTCCCACCTGCAAATCAGCAGAGCAGAGGCCAGCGCTCCCGACACCCAGCACCACCCAGAGCGAGGCAGGGGGAGCTGAATGGCCGGGAGCGCCATCTAGTGGGTGCCAGGGGCGAGTCCCTGAAAGGGACTGGAGAGCCAGGACTGGGGCAGGGCAGGGTGGTGTCCCAGGGAGGGCGGGGGCCCAGGCGCTGGACAGCAGAGGACCTAAAGGGAGAGGCATGGGACAGCGAGGAGCCAGGGTGCTTCTGGGACGCCTGAGACCCACCCCAGCCTGCCCCTGCCCTGGTAAGCAGGTGAGTTGGCTCACGCAGGGCACACCACATGCAGTCTCTGTCTCCTCTCCAGACTCTTGGGAAAGTGTCACTTAAAATCCATTTGGGCTTGGTGTTTGCTTCATTCCAAGGAAAGGGGTAAGGAAAATTTCAGAAAAAGGGCGAGGGTCTCCCTGCTCCACAGTGGCAGGCAGGGGCATAGTGACATTTACCCCCTCCCCGCACCTGGCCTTGAACGTGGCAGGAAAGAGAACTGAGCCACCTGTCACCCAGAGGGGGAGAGGGAAGGTCAGAACTCCAGCCTTCCCACAGCAAACACGCCTGCCGAGCAGGAAGCAAGCGGGCTCCAGGCAGTGCAGACATGTGCGCTCAAACGGATGTTAACAGTCTGGAAGAAACTGACCTGGCTGTTAATAGACGCTCTCTCGTGGGGAAGGGGCAGAAGACAGAGCTTTCACTTCTCAATTCATACACTTCCCCAAAATGTGGTGGGATCATGAGGAAACTGCATTTTCAGTTTTGACCTCTTTTTGTATTTTTTGAGTTAAAATGCAATTGGGAACAATGGGGAGTTAAGTGCCTTGGTGTGGAAGGCTGCAGCATCACCAGTGAAATGCTGCATCAGACCTGGATCGGATCCACCCTCGACTCAGGGCTGTGCAGACTGGGACCCAAATCCCGCGCTGTGGGAACGGAGCCCTGCTCCACTGTTTACATGTTGTCTCTGGCTGCGGCCTCGCTGTGACAGCAGAGTTGAGGAATTGCCACAGAGACTGTTACGGCCCACAAAGCCTAAAATATTTACTCTCTGGCTCTTTATGGAAAAAGTTTGCCAACTATCAAATTGCAAGAAATACAGGGACCGGGGAGCCTGCTCAACAAAGCTAAGGGGACGTGACCAGCAAAATCCAGACCATGGGCAACCATAGGACAAAGCACCAGTTTCTTCAATACATAATTTGCAACAGCAACCTGCTTACCAGAGGCCAGGAAAGGGAGGGGGAAAGGAGGGGATGAAGAAAGGCTGATGAATGGGTACAAATGCTTAGATAGAAATAACATCTGGTGTTCAATAGATCAGTAGGGTGACATTAATCAATTGCACACCTCAAAATTGCTAGAAAAGAATAATCCTAATGCTCCTGGTGCAAGGAAAACATAAATATTTAAGATGATGGACATCCCAAGTACCCTGATTTGATTATATGAATGTATCCAATTATCATTCACATCCCAAAACTAGATACAGCTAGTGTATTTCAACTTTTATAAAGAAAAGAAAATGGGCAGGGTCCGGGGGCTCACGCCTGTAATCCCAGCATTTTGGGAGGCTGAGGTGGGCAGATCACTTGAGGTCAGGAGTTCCAGACCAGCCTGGCCAACATGGTGAAACTCCTTCTCTACTAAAAACACAAAAATTAGCCGGATGTGGTGGTGTGCGCCTGTAATCCCAGCTGCTCTGGAGGCTAAGGCAGGAGAATCACTTGAACCCGGGAGGCAGAGGTTGCAGTGAACAAGACTCCATCGAAAAGAAAAGAAAAGAGAAAAGACAAGACAGAGGGAGCCCATAGATTTAAAAGAGGCTGAACAGTGACAGATAATAGAAGTGTGGATGGTAAGAAAATAAAGTCTCATTTTTCATGGTAGCAAGTGAGATCTCAAATCCGAGATCAGCAAGTGAAGAAAATCAGGAATTAAGAGTAGAAGCCATTTCACTTAGAAATGGAGGTTTAAGAAGAAGATGAGGCCAGGCACGGTGGCTCATGCCTGTTATCCCAGAACTTTGGGAGGCCGGGGCAGGTGGATCACCTGAGGTCAGGAATTCAAGACCAGCTTGACCAACATGGTGAAACCTCATCTCTACTAAAAATACAAAACCTAGCCAGGCGCGGTGGCGGGCGCCTGTAGTCTCAGCTACTCAGGAGGCTGAGGCAGGAGAATCACCTGAACCCGGGAGGCGGAGCTTGCAGTGAGCCGAGATCGCGCCACTGCACTCCAGCCTGAGCAACAAGAGCAAAACTCCATCTCCAAAAAAAAAAGAAAGATGAAACATCTACTCAAAAACTGAAAGTGGGTGCCCCGAATGAGGGGGTTTCGGGAATCAGAGAAATGGAGCAGAGAACTCTTTTTTATTTATATAATTTTAAGCCTAGTGGTAGTGTTTGAATTTTTTAACTATGTATATGTTTAAACAAAATATTTAAATATTAATATTTGAATCCAATAACAACTTAAATTTTTTTAATTGAATTGAATATATGTATAATCTTGGATTAAGGAAAGCCTTTTTAAACGTGACCTGAGGCCGGGCACTTTGGAAGGCCAAGGTGGGCAGATCACTTGAGGTCAAGAGTCGAGACCAGCCTGGCCAACCAACATGGTGAAACCCCATCTCTATTAAAAATACAAAAATTAGCCAGGTGTGGTGGCGGGCGTCTGTAATCCCACCTACTCAGGAGGCTGAGGCAGGAGAATCACTTCAACCCACGAGGCGGAGCTTGCAGTGAGCCGTGATTGCTCCACTGTACTCCAGCCTAGGCAAAAAAGCAAGACTCCGTCTCAAAAATAAATAAATAAATATAAATAAATCAAAAAATAAACATGACCTGAAAACTAGAAACTAAATAGTTGATCTATGTGGCTGCATGAGAATCTCAAACTTCTCTCTGAGAAAGCTATTATATATTATATATATAATATATATATAAAACTATACAACTATATATATATATAGTTGAAAGACTACTGACAACTGGAAAAAAGATTTGTAACAGATAATACAGACAAAGGGTTAATATGATTGGTTTTTTCTCACAAGCAACAGAAACTGACCTTAGTTGACTTAAGCAGAAAAGGAATGAATATCAAGTATCACCACAGACTCTCTGGCTGGGCTAGAGAACCAGGCTTGCAGACCTCTCAGACAGGAACAGAAATTGTGCTCCAGCTGGTCCAGTAAAGACACCATGGTCACCTTTTTACTGTGTCCTGGGCGCTGCCACGGCTCACCTGTCATTGCTTTCAGTCTCTCTGGAATCAAGTATGCATGGCTTCTGCTACCTCTGGCCAGTAGCTTTCAATTCAATTTCTGAGGCAAGAGCCTCTGAATGGCCGATCCTCAATCGTAGGCCTGCAGTCTGCAAGGGAGACTGGAAAAGTGGGCCCCTGGCATCTTCTGCTTCCATAGCAGAAGTCAGTGAATGCCCCAAACATGGCAGACAAACAGGCACAGGACATGAAGAGGCAACTGACAAAACAAGTGTGGAATTAGCCAATAAATATATAAAAAGCTGTTCAGCCTCACTAATATAGCAGCTGCTTGTGGTTGCCTACCCTGAATCAATTCCCACCTTCTTCCTGCTGGCAGACCCTGATATGGTTTGGATATCAATTCCACCTGCCAGTGACTCAGTGGGGAGCATGCACCCGGTTCCCATCAATGAGCTGGCTAGGCAGGTCTGCCAGGGGACTTCCAGGAAAGACTTCTGTATTAGTCAGCATAAGTTAGCTGCTATAACAAGCACGCTACAAACCTGTAGTTTAACACAAGTTCATCACTTGCTCATGCAAGTCCAACACTAATGTCCTTGGTTGGGTGCTTCTCCCATGCAGTTTTCTGGCATTGCAGTGACTTTGAAACCTGAGATCCCTCCATCGTGGAGCCCTGCCATCCTCAACATGTGGCCTTCCAGGTCACAGCACATAGGAATGCCACGGAAGGAGCACATGTTCCTTCTGCTCACATTTGATTGGCTAGAACAGGTCACATGGCCACAGGGACCTAGCCAGCTACAGGAGAAGCTGGGAACTGTAGTTTGTGTCAGGAAGAAAATGAACCAGATTTAGCTGGGCAAGGTGACTCACACCTGTAATCCCAACATTTTGGGTGGCCGAGGCAGGAGGATCACTTGAACCCAGGAGTTCAAGACCAACCTGGGAAATATAGCAAGACCTCATTTCTATTTAAAAAAAAAAAAAAATTAGCCGGGCACATGTGGTACACATGTCAGTAGACCTAGCTACTCAGGAGGCTGTGATGGGACTGCATGAGCCTAGGAATTCAAGACCAGCCTGGGCAATATAGCAAAACCCCATCTCTGCAAAAAAAAAAATTAAAAGATTAGCCAGGCATGATGGAGTACACCTGTAGTCCTAGCCACTCAGGAGGCTGAGGTGGGAGGATGGCTTGAGCCCAGGAGGTCGAGGCCATAGTGAACCAAGATCATGCCACTGCACTCCAGCCTAGGTGACAGAGTGAGACCCTATCTCAAAAAAACCAAAAACAAGAAAAGAAAGAAAGAAAGGATGGAAGAGAGGGAGGGAGAGAGGAAAGGAGAGAGGGAGGGAAGGAGGGAGGGAGGGAGGAAGGAAGGAAGGAAGGAGAGGAAAGGAGGAAGGGGAGAAGGGAGGAAGGGAGGGAGGGAGGAAGGGAGGAAGGGAGGGAGGGAGGAAGGGAAAGAAAGAAAGAAAGAAAGAAAGAAAGAAAGAAAGAA
>NW_012115266.1:5724617-5741179 GCF_000951035.1 Colobus angolensis palliatus
AAAAAAATAAATGAATCCAATTTAGTGGACACTGAGTGCTGTCCTTGCCACAGTTCCCCTCTGGTAACCACATATTCATTTGGCTCTTCCTTCCACGTGAAGGACCCACTCCTTGATTGGGTTCTGATCTTCCTCTCTATGCAAAACTTTTCTTGGCTCTCTGCACCCCACTGGCTCTTTCTGCATCCACCAACTTGGCCACATCTGACACAGGCATTGGGGTCGTGGCTTCTTTGGGGTCCATATAGCTTTTGCCACTGGCCTTCTGCTCCTGCAGCTACAACCTGAGAGTACAAATGGCCCTCCCCAGGCACATCTCGGTGAAGGGTCCCAGTGTGGCCCGGTGGGTTGCCCCCTGCCCATGTCTTCTACTCCCTGCGGGTTTGAGCCAGCTGTCAGGCTTCTGTCACTCCACCTGCATAGAAGCCAAGGAAATCGTTCCTTTGGGCAGGCAGGAAAAGGAACCACCTGGCCGGACCAGGGCCTCCTCTGCACACAACACACAGCAAGAAGGCTTCCGAGAGCTCGGCACACACACGATTTCCAGAATTAAAAAATCAATCCAGGGCATGAAGGGAGGAAAGATCTGCTAGAGAACAAAAGCTGCATTCTGGCAGATCAGATGGAAGAGCTCGCTCATGACGTCAGACACAAACACAGAGAAACAAAGGCAAGAATCAAAAGGTAAGAGGCTGAAGAATCAGATCTAGACCCTAAATTGTAAGGAACAGTGTTTCTAAAAGAAGAGAAAGGAACAAAAGGAGATATAGTAATTTAAGAAATAATAGAGTAGAAGAGAGACGTGAATCTTGTGATCTGAAAGGACTCCAGCCAGCAGCAATGAATAAAAAAATACACACCTGGCGAGATGTCTGAGCTCCAGGATAAAGAGAAGTCTTCGGAGCTTCCAGCCAGAAAGGGCCCTGCGACAACAGAGAGGCAGACTTCTCATTTGCATGGCTGGAAGTGAGAAGGGAGAGAACCAATTTGCCAACTAGTGAGAAAAGGCAGCAGACCAGGAAAAGAAACCAAGGGAAACAGACCAGAAAACCCTCTAACAAGTTGAAAATCAAATTGGAACAAAAGTCTCAAAAGAGTGGAAGACAGAACACGAGAAATAGCAGCCAACACCAAAGCGTGTTTGAGTTACATTTCCATGGATGACAATATGCCTGAGAAATATCATGTAATTAAAGGAGGGATGATTGAAAGGCAGGAAACATACTATAGGACAAAATGTATGGCCAGGTGCGGTGGCTCATGCCTGTAATCCCAACACTCTGGGAGGCCAAGATGGGTGGGTCACCTGAGGTCTGGAGTTCAAGACTAGCCCAGCCAACATGACAAAACCCCGTCTCTACCAAAAATATAAAAATTAGCCGGGCATGGTGGCAGACACCTGTAATCCCAGCTACTCAGGATGCTGATGCAGGAGAATCTCTTGAACCCGGGAGGTGGAGGTTGCAGTGAGCTGAGATTGTACCACTGCACTCCAGCCTAGGCAACAGAGCAAGACTCCATCTCAGAAAACAAAAAGAAGAGAAAATATAATAATACATGGGCTGAGACTGGAACTAAACATTCTCAGCGCATCTGCAAAACTCAGAGGTCGAGTTGGGGGCAGCAGCAAGGGAGTGAGGAAGGGAAGTAAAAGTTCTAGGCTTCCCTTTTGGGGTGGTGTGGGCAGAGCAGCCAAGTGAAACCTTAGGAGGTTGGGTAGTTTTAATAGTTAACTTGGATAGTAAGAGAGAATTCGAGGTTTAAATAAGGTTATTTAAAAGATGCAAATGTGGAGGGTGGTGAGGACCCAAGGTCCCAGGGCAGAGGCAGCATCCAGCGTCATCTGCTGGGTTAAGCCATGTAGTCCTGGAGCCCATGGTTGTGGCAGCTGCATTCTGACTCCTGGTCCAGCAGGGATGGTGTGGCCCTGGGACAGCCTCTGGAACGGTGGTGGGCTGAGTCCCCAGGTTCCAAGCTGTGCCAGAAATAGCGATTCCTTTTCAGGCCAGTTCTGAGGTGGCAATCAGTCACTCCTGAAAGCTCAGCGCCACACCTCCTCCTCCAGCTGTTCTAAGCATTGTGTGAGCACCCAATTCCTGGATGAATCTCTCTCTGCTTCCACTGGGTGATTTCTGTTACAAATAGTAACCATAAAATAAGATGAAAAGCATAAAAACAAGTATATCAATTGTCACAATAAATGTGAATGGGTTAAATTCCCCTTTTAACTTGCAAGTTCGAATTGGAGAAGAAAGAAGGAAGGAAAGAAAGAAAGGGAGGGAAGGAGAGAAGAAGGAAGGGAGGGAGGGAGGGAAGGAGGGAAGAGAGGGAGGGAGGGAGGTATTGAGAAAATCCCATTATATACAACTACTTTGGAAAACCATTTTCTCTCTCTATTACTAAAGCTAAATATACGTCCACCCTATGATCCAGCAAATATCCAAGAGGAATGAGTGCATATTTCCCACCAAAAGACACGTACAAGAATGTTCATAACAGTGTTACTTAATAGAGCCCCAAACTAGAAACCACCCAAACATCCATCAATGGTGGAACGGATACATAATGATGTATTCATGCAATGGACTGCTACAGAACCAGGAAAAAAAGAGCAAACTGCTGCTGCACACAGTAATACAGAGGAATCTCACTAACAGTAGAAGAAAATAGGCAGACACGAAAGAGCACATCCTGTGGGATTCGGTGGCGATGAAGTTCCGGAACAGACAGTAGAACACACAATGGCAACAGAAGTCAGAATGAAGCTTCCCTCTGGGAGGGGCATGAGGGGCCTGCCTGGGGGCAAGGCATGTCCTAGGCCTTGATGCGGGTGTTGGCTGCATGGGCATGGGTGTGGTCACCCACGATCAAGTTATCCTCTTAAGAGTGATGCATTTTGCACACTGTGCTAGAGTTGTACCTCAATAAATGGTTCATTCCAGTCATGCCATTTATAGAAAGATAAATCTAAAACAAAATGAAAGGAAATACTGAAAAGGAACTGACTTGCTGGAGAAAATAGAAACCCCCGAAGGAATACCTTTCAAGACCAAATATAACCTCCTTTTGTTACCTGCTCTTTTTCTGCTCTCTGTGGGAGTCAGCAGTGCTTCCTGGGGGCAAGAAGGGGACATCAAAGCCCCCCAGGCCTCCATCCCCGGCCTCCTCCCTGCCTCAACCCATAGAAAACCTGCTTCCCTCCCTCCTGGACAGAAGACAGTCTACATTCCTCCATCGGACATTGAGTAGACACCCACTGCATGCACCACACTGCACTGCTAGGGCCTTCTCCCCCCTCCCTACCCCTACGCACAGAAATCCTGGCTTGAATTCTTGCTAATATGTCACTTGGGCTACTGGAACTTCTCCCCCAGAGATGGCTTTCAACAGGGTCCCAGGGCCATTCAGGAAGGGTCCTGTCCCCATGAGTCAGCCACTGCAAAAAGGCACTCACCTAAAACAGACTGTTTCCATCCCTGTAGGCATGGGGTGGGGGTGGGGGGGCGAAGTCCCAACTCGCCACCTCCTACTGCGTCCACACCCTTGCTGTGGCCTTGTCATGGGCAGTGGATACTTCCCTGCTCCTTGACTTTGAGGTTGTCCATGGGATTTGCTTTGACCAATGGCACATAAGCAAAAGTGACCACCTGCCAGGTGCCAAGAAGCCTCGTATGTTCTACTCTGAAAGAAGCATGCCCCAGCTGAGCCACTCGTCCTAGGAGGATGAGAGACCCGTGGAGCTGCACTGCCCCCGTGAGCCACAGACCAGCAGGGAAAAGTGGAGCTGCCTGAGCCGCCCCAGCCAGAAGCCTGTGCCAGCCAAGCTCCAACCAATCTACAAAATCATGAGAACAATCACCATTGTTCTAAGCCACTGAGTATGGGGACCATTTGTTACATGACGCTGTTGTCCAGTAGCTAACTGATACATCCCATCACCTGAGAAATGTGTGATTCAGACCACATGAGGGGCACAACACCATGACAACCATTCAGAGGAGAGAGAGATCAATGTGGAAGAATCAAGAAGCTTCCTGAGCCAGGTGCAGTGGCTCACGCCTGTAATCCCAACACTTTGGGAAGCCAAGGCAGGCAGATCACTTGAGCTCAGGAGTTCAAGACCAGTGTGGGCAACATAGTGAGACCCCAACTCTACAAAAAAAAAAGTACAAAAAATTAGCCAGGCATAGTGGTGCATGCCTGTAGTCCCAGCTACTCAGGAGGCTGAGATGGGAGGATTGCTTGAGCCCAGGAGATGGAGGCTACAGTGAGCCGAAATTGCGCCATTGCACTCTAGCCTGGGCGACAGAGCAAGACCCATCTCGAAAAATTTTTTTCTAAAACAGCTTCGTGGAGGAGGCCTCCTGTTGCAGTCAGGTGCCATGTAAGAGGCTCGTGCTTATTTGCACCAGCATCCCTGTGGGTAAAAGCCATTGCACTGGCCCCGCTGAGGTCCCTCATCGTCACATGGCAGCTGGAGCTCAGCCGTCCTCACCAGGGTACCGACTGCACCCTGCCCCTCCCTCCTGGCCCAGGCCTCTCCTCTGCACACCTTCCTGGCCCTTTCCAGCACTGCAGTTTGAGACCCCTGCAGCCCTGCAGGGAGTGACTATCTGTCCCTTTCAGGGAGGACAGGTTTGGTGCTGGAGAATTCACAGCTTCCCAAGGCTGTCCACCCACATTCCAGAGAGACAGGATCACTGAAACCATGGAACAGGTGAAATTGCCGAGGAAGCCCCTGGAGACAAGAGAGCCAAGGACAGAACCTACGGGGAGACATCAAGCGGAGGAAGTGAGCCCCAGCCCCCAGGAGAGAGAGAAAACGTCCCAGAGGCCATGAGGAGGCCTCGTTTCCAGATGCTGTGAAGGGACTAGGAGAGGAGCCTCCCCCCAGCGCTGGGCAGCGGGAGGGCAATGTGACCTTTGAGAATTCTGCTTCCCCAGCACAACAGGGCGAGAAGCCGGCTCCAAAGGGCTTTCTTCAAAGACTAGCACAAGCCCCTGAGGGCTCTGCTGATTGGACACATTTCCCAGCCTGGTCCAAGGCCGCTGATGGTGTGTGCCCTCCCAGACAATACCAAAAACATGGTCTCCATTCTCTCCAGAAAAATTGGGCTAAAATTGCGCTGTTTCCTCTTTTTTTCCCGAGGTCACTGTATTCTGCTTCACTCCACATTCTTCTGTATAAAAGAGACCAAAGCTTATGAATAGGGTTGGGAGATGTCCCAAGGAAAAAAAACTTCAAAGCACTTTGGTCTCTCTAGCTGTGGAATGGTTGCTCCCTGGCCACCTGGGTCCATCAGTTCCTTTCTGGGAAAGTCACAGGGGAATTGGCCAAAATCCTGCTCAGACCCGTCCAGTCCCACCTCTGCCCCAGATACCAGAGCCCCTGGGGCAGCGGGGACATCAGTGGACTCACATTGCCCAATGCAGCCACTGTGCAGAGCCAAATTCATGTTCCAGAAGTTGTTAAAATATCCTCAGAAAACAACAAAGGTGGCCGGGCATGGTGGCTCACACCTGTCATCCCAGCACTTTGGAAGGCCAAGAGGGTGGATCTCTTGAGGCCAAGAGTTCCAGACCAGCCTGGCCAATATGGTGAAACTCTGTCTCTACTAAAAATACAAAAATTAGCTGGGCATGGTGGCGCATGCCTATGGTCCCAGCTACTTGGGAGGCTGAGGCAAGAGAATTGCTTGAACCCAGGAGGCAGAGGTTGCAGTGAGCCTAGATTGCACCACTGCACTCTGCACTCCAGCCTGGGTGACAGAGCGAGACTCCCTCTCAAAAAAAAAAAAAAAAAAAGAGGCTGGGTGCAGTTGCTCATGACTGTAATCCCAGCACTTTGGGAGGCCCAGGCAGGCTGATCACTTGAGGCCAGGAGTTCTAGACCAGCCTGGCCAACATGGTGAAACCCCATCTCTACTAAAAATACAAAAATTAGCCGAGTGTGGTGGTGGGCACCTGTAATCCCAGCTACTCGGGAGACTGAGGCAGGAGAATTGCTTGAACGCAGGAGGCAGAGGTTGCAGTGAGCCGAGACCGCACCACTGCACTCCAGCCTAGACAACAGAGCGAGGCTCCGTCTCAAAAAAAAAAGAAAGAAAATAAAATAAAAGGAAAGAAAAGAAAAGAAAAGAAAACAACAAGGCACTCCCATGTTGTGAAATCGCCCCTCCATAGCCTGTGGGTGTCCCTGGCCTCCCGCCTCTCCCTGTCTCCTCTCTCCTCTCTTTCCTCTCCTCTCTTTCCCATCCTTCTAACTTTATATCACAAAAGGGCAAAAACAAGGCTCATCTCTAAGGGCAGGGGAAACTGAGAAATGGACCCTTTGCGGGCAGCGTTCCCCTCTGGAGGCAGGAGGAACAGGACGGTCCACCTGGCAACACTCACAGGCTAGAGAATTTTGCTCTTTGACAAAAACAGCCCTGCTTGCTCCACAGTGGCCTGGGGCTGAAGGTCCTCACCTGGCATTTGTGTTGCCTTCTGTCAATCACCTCAGGGCCAGGGTGCAGCATTTAGGATGCTCTCAAGAATGCAGAAAAAATGTAACCAAAACACCCAGAGGTGAGGCATGATCAGACATGTCATCAAAGCCATGCTCTTTCTGTCTCTCTGCACGGTCCTCCTGCCGTCAAACCCCTGTGGTCGTGTGGTGGCCACCAGCAGCAGCTGGCTGCCTGGCTCCCTGATCACGATTAGTGGGAGAGGGTCAGTGGTGTGTAGGTAAGCCAGCTCTTTGGAGTGGGGACGGGTGTGACGAAAGGCTCTAATTTGTAGCATGTGCCACGTTCTATGGTATAAACACTCTCCCCATGGCTGATTTTTTTTTTTTTTTTTTTTTTTGAGACTGAGTATTGCTCTGTTGCCCAGGCTGGAGTGCAGTGGCGCAATCTCAGCTCATTGCAACCTCCCCCTCCCCAGTTCAAAGTTCAAATGATTCTTCTGTCTCAGCCTCCCGAGTAGTTGGGATTATAGGTGCCCGCCACCACACCCGGCTAATTTTTGCATTTTCAGTAGAGACAGGGTTTCACCATGTTGGCCAGGCTGGTCTCAAACTCCTGACCTCAGGTGATCCGCCAGCCTCAGCCTCCCAGGGTGCTGGGATTATGGACGTGAGCCACTGTGCCCGGCCACCCCATGGCTGATTTCAAGCCACTAATCTGACTACATAGTGGGGAGGAGAGGCACACTCTAGATGCCCACACAGCTCTGGCACAGAAATCCCATGGGACAGAGGACAGCATCACATGGATTGTTTAGACCCATCAGGGCCCATCCCTGGAGGCTGTGTCAGTTCCCTCCAACTTATTTTAGTGAGGGCAGGAGGAGGGAGAAGAGGTGTCAGGAGAGGCAGCGGTGAGGGTCACAGCCCAGTCCTCTCATCTCCCTCGCATTCCCTTCACAACATTCCTGCCTAGCCGGCCTCTTGCAGTTTCGAGCAACTACCCTAACACTGAGCCCAAAGAGCAGACCCCACTCAGGGCAGTGGGCAGTGGCTGATTCCTGGCTGGAAGAAAATGAACCGTGAGGCTGACAGCCAAGAAGACCTCAGGGATACCTGGAATAGCAAAAGCCAGCATCCCATAGAAGGCCCCAGAAACCCCCTCCAGGGCCTTTGTCATGCCTGTGTGGTGGGCAGCCTGCCTGCCTGACAATAGCCACAGCCATTGTCCGATGCAGTCCCAGCCTGGCCACCCCCAGGCAAACAGGGGACAGCCGGGGACACTCACTCTGCACTAGCTTGGGGTCTCTTGGTCCACCTCTAGAATCTACTGAGGGGGTAAGACGGTGCAAGGCCGGAGAGAACAGCCCTGCATCCCTGAGCACCTCTGTCCTAGTTCACGACCATGTTGTCAGATGACGCATTTTTCTTACAAGTCCAGAGCTTTGGGAAACCAGACAGAGAGCTTTGTAAGAGGTGGACACACCTACCCGAAGTTGGAGGTTCCTGCACCTGCGCCAGGGAGAGGATGGTGGATCTGAAAGGTGCCCCCTCCGTCGCCCGCTTCCTGGCCCAGAGCCACGTGGTAGGCTCTCAGTGATGCTTCCCACATCGTCTGTGCAGAAAACCTGTCTCTCTTTGCTGCCAGCAAAGCTAATTGCTGAGTTAATTGGCAATGTGTTGTTAGGTGAAAAAGAGCAAGTTATAAAACTGTATGTATAATTTGACATTATTCTCAAAGAAATATGTATGTATGTTCGTGTGTGTTCTGCATGTGTATGCATGCATGTGTTCATGTGTATACATGCATGTGTGTGATGGAGGAGTGTCTCTCTGTGCGAATATAAATGGACATAGAAAACAAGAATAGAGGCCAGGCATGGTGGCTCACACCTGCAATCCCAGCAATTTGGGAGAGCAAGGTGGTTGGATCACCTGAGGTCAGGAGTTCGAGACCAGCCTGGCCAACATGGCAAAACCCTGTCTCCACTAAAAATACAAAAATTAGCCGGGTGTGGCGGCACACCCCTGTAATCCCAGCTACTCGGGAGGCTGAACCAGGAGAATCGCTTGAACTCAGGAGAAAGAGGTTGCAGTGAGCCGAGATCACACCACTGCACTCCAGTCTGGGTGACAGAACAAGACTATCTCAAAAAGAAACAATAATAACAAAAAAAAAAGAATAAAGAAAAGAAAACAAGAATAGAACAGGAGCGCTCACCGGGAACAATTTTGCTCCCCACCCCAGGCGACATTTGGTAATGTCTGGAGACATTTCTGGCTGTCACAGCTCAGGAGGAAGGTGCTTCTGGCATGTAGAGGGTAGAGGCTAGGGATGTTGCTAACCACCCAGCAGTGTACAAGACAGCCCCGCAGCAGAGAACTGGCCGGCCCCAAGTGCCAATGTTGCCAAGGTTGACAGACCCTAATCTAAGCAGTTGCCCCAAAGGAAGGAGTCACCCGGGAATCATTAAAAACGTAAATTCTTAGCCCTTCCCCAGGTCTACTGACTCAGACACTCAGGACGGGGCCAGGAAATCTGTGTCTTTAACAAGCCCTCCAGGTGATTCCAATGCGTGCTCCGGTCGGAGAGCCACTAGTCTAAGAATAGACATCTTTTATCTCTGAATAGGGGCACAGTGACTTTTATGTTTTTCTTTTTCTCTATATTTTCTAACGTCTCTGTTTTAGAAATCACTACATATTACCCTTGTGATCAGAGAAAATATAATCTAAGGTCTTAATGAATCCATGACAGTGAAGTTTCCTTGTTAGCTGGGAAGAGAACAGAAGTTTCCCAGACCAGGATGTTAATCCTGGCTCCATTTAGGAAAACAGCTATGTGACCTTGAATGAGCAAGGTGAGCAGAGCCTCAGCTGCCTCACCTGTGAAATGGGGATTACAATGCTCCCTGCCTCGCAAGGTTCTTGGAGGGATGTGTTGAAATCCCAGGCAAAAGCACCCAGTGCTGTTCTGAGTTCCTGAGAGGTGGCCAGTCGGTCCAGCCAAGCCTACCTTGGGCAGAGGTGATCTTGCCCTGACGTGAGCCAGGCTCAGCATGGACAAGGGCTTCCCGGGCCCATCCTGGACCCCTCTCCTTCTAACCAGAGCTCACACGGCACAATCATTGTGGGGAATGGTGTTCCCTCCCCACGTTCGTAAGAGCTTGGTTTGCTTAAGCAACACCTCCTAAATGTTCACACGTATCCAGCCATTGTTTCTGATGAACGGGACACTGTGTTCAGGGGTATTGCCTCCATGCATCCATTAAACCAGATGCTGTCGGATACTATTACAGAACAAATGAAGTCTGTCCCACACTGGGGAGAATGCCAAAGACAGCACCAGCTCCACTGCCCAGGCAGCGACTGCATTGAGCACTTCTGCGAACGTGCACGACGGACCACGTCTAGACCAGCCCCACCCAAAGCCAGTCCGGCCAATCACAACTCAGATCTAGGTTGGGGTGGGGGGCAAGGGGCCCCACACACATTCAGGACTCAGGCACGAGCCTGGAGTAGGACTCCTCCATCCTTTATGCCTTATGGGTCACCCAACAAATCCAGGTGCACAGTTGGAGGTAAATAATAAAACAACAAGGCTGTTCTCATTGCCAGAGCAACTCCCAGCAGGACGGGGCTTGGCAAGGGACAAATGTCTGAATCAATTCTGCAGTTAGATGGCAGATGGCACTTTGCATGACCCTGGACAAGTGGCTCGACCTCGCTGGGCCTCCATCCCTACATCTGTGAACTGGGATGAAGGGCAAGCCCACTGAGGGAGCTCTTGCGAGAATCTGCGAGGTCACCGGCCTGCAGCGCTGAGCAACCCTCAGTCTGTCCTGCACATAGTAAGTGCTCATTAAATGGTGGCTCTTGGCCGGGCACAGTGGCTCATGCCTGTAATCCCAGCACTTTGGGAGGCCAAGGTGGGTGAATCACCTGAGGTCAGGAGTTCAAACCCAGCCTGGCCAACATGGTGAAACCCCGTCTCGACTAAAAATACAAAAATTAGCTGGGTGTGGTGGTGCATGCCTGTAATCCCAGCTACTCAGGAGGCTGAGGCGGGAGAATCACTTGAACTCAGGAGGCGGAGGTGCAGTGAGCCAAGATCGTGCCACTGCACTCAAGCCTGGGCGACAGAGCAAGACTCCATCTCAATCAATCAATCAATCAATAAAAATAAATAAATAGTGGCTCTTAACTGCCCCAGGCAGCTCTCGCACCATGGCCAGGCTCGCTCTGGAGTCACCTCTAATCGCTGAACACAGGGTCATTGTTCATTTTCCTTCTGAAGGATTTGGAATTCAGGGCATCATCCCCCCACCCTGGGACAAGGCAGGGTCCTCAGATTCAATGTTCTCACAGATGAAGGCCCAGGACATGACTCTGAGCAAAGTCATCCTGTCCCTTGGAGCTCCTGGGGAGACAGCTTTACATGCAGCCCTCAGCCCAGAACTAGGCACTCCTCGTGGCCCGAGGAAATTTGGGGTAAGGGGTCTGTCTTTGAGAGGAAGGGGTGAGGATCTACAGGCCCTGGAGAGGGAGCCAGCGTGAGGGTGGAAGCAGCCACCCCACAGGGTCTCACACCCATTGCCTCCCCTGAGGACCCATTTTAGTGCCTGCCCAAGCATCTGAGCTGGCTTAGAAGGTGACAGCATCTGGCTTTTAGCAAGAGAAAGAAATAACGATCCTCAGAGGGCCTGATGATTACCTGGTGGTTTCCTTGGAAACCAAGTCTCCTGTTCACCTTCCACTTCTTATCTGTCTTCCTCTTTCTCTCCTACCTTGATCTGGGCCAAGAATCCAAGAAGGGTCAGATCACCACTTTCAAAGCAGAGTAGGCCATCCATGAAAAGGAGAGAATCCCATAATTTCCCCATCTTTCATCTCGGGACCATATCTCAGGGTAACCAAGCAAATAAATGTGAGAGGAATGATGGAATTAGAAATTCATTTTTGTAACTTCTAATAAAGTGATCTATTCAGGCAATGGTTAAAACATGTCGGGGAAAAACATTGATTGGTGTTCCCAGTTAATAACGAGCCATCCCTAAATATGGTAACTAATGACAACAATTTCATATTACCTCTCACAGTCAGAGTTGACTGAATATGAGCTGACAGGCTCAGCTGGGCAGATCTCACCTGGGGCCTCTCATACAGTTGGAGTCAAATGGCAGCTGGGACTGGGGTGATTTGAAAACTCAGCTGGACAGGATACCCAGGATGTCTTCAGCAGTCTGGTGTCGGTACCTCGGCTGACACTGCAGGAGGCAGCAGGGGCTGGCAGGTCTCTGTCTTTCTCTCTCTCTCTCTCTCTTTATGTGCCTCTCCCCATGGTTAGCTTGGGTTTCCTCACATCATGGCGGTACAGAATAGTCTCACTCCTTCCATGGCAGCCGGCTTCACCCAGAGTGCCTGTTCTGAAAGACTGGAGACTTTCAGAGGACAAGGCTTCTATGACCCAGCCTCAGAAATCACACAAGGTCACTTCACCACACCCTAATGGGCAAAAGGGAGTCAGCCAGCCAGCCCAGATTCAGCCCTGGGGAGGTGACTACCTAAGGGTGAGAACACTGGGAGGCACATTCGTTGGGGACCATCTTTGAAGATAAGCTACAAGACAAGGAACTTTACCAAGGATGGGCAGAGCTGTCACCCTCTGAACCCACAGGTCCTTTTGACCATCACAAAAAGAGAGACAAGCCGACCAGACATGCCCCCGATAAGACAATGAGAAGCACCCAGAACTACCCATGTCCTGTTCTTGGGGAAAGAAAAGGTGAACCTCATTCTCATTGAGCCTCTAATACTGACATCCACTTACAGGAAGCATAGGGGAGGGAGGTGAGTCCAACGCCATGAGGAAGCAGACAGAGGAGTCCAGGATGTGAAGCAAACCTAAGGAGAAATAGCTAGGTTTCTACAATAAGACAATTCCATTAAATTTATAAAAGGAAGAGTGAGGATCAGCCCAAGACTGGAAGGACCTTAAGAAACTTAAGGTCCTGGGCAGGTGCTGTGGCTCATGCCTGTAATCCCAGCACTTTGGAGGCCAAGGCTAGAGGATCACTTGAGCCCAGGAGTTTGAAAACAGCCTGGGCAACATAGCAAGGCCTCATCTCTACAGAAAAATTTAAAATTCCCCAGGTGTGGCAGCACTTGCCTGGCTACAAGTCCCAGCTACTTGTGAGGCTGAGAGAGGAGGATCCCTTGAGCCCAGGAGTTGGAGGTGGCAGTGACCCATGATCGCACCACTGCACTCCAGCCTAGGTGACAGAGCGAGACTCTGTTTCCAAAAAAAAATAAATAAATAACAGACCTAATGACCAAACACTGCACATGAGTCTTTTCTGAATCTAGATTCCAACAGTATAAAAAGCCCATTTTAGGGCAAACAGGGACATTTGATTATGGACCGGGTATAAGATGGCCCCAAGGGGTTAATATTGACTTTGTTAGGTGTGATTATGGCTTCGTGGTTATGTAAGAAAATATCTTTTTTTCAGAGGAAGATACAAAGGTAAAGCCACATGATGACTGAGATTTTATTTTAAATACTCCAGCAGAAAGAAAGAGAAGAAAGAAAGAGGAGGTAGTGGAGCAATGTGGCCACATCGTTCTCATCATCTAATCTGGGTGACTGATGGGTATATGGGGCTTCATTGTTCCGTTCTCTCCACTCATGTGTGTGTTTGAAATAGTTTGTAATAAAAAGAAATGTTTTAAAGGGGAGCCTTGGAGAAGGAGCCTTTTATCCCCTACTGCTCCTGACAGCATGGCCTCGCACTGAAATCATTTGTCACCGTAAAGCTCAGCTGCCCAGACCTCGTCAAGCACAAATGCAGCTTTTCAAAGTCACCTTTCATGAAGCCAGAGGCCACGTTTCTAAGCTGTCGGCGGCCACCCCTCCTATTGTGAACTAGGGTCTCTGCTAAGCGAAATGGCAGATTTTAGCTCCCAAAGAACAGCGGGCCCTCCCGCCGACTCAGGATCACACATCCCCTGGGTCTGTCCCCATTGTGGGGTCGACATCGGCATCAAGCAGACCCTGCAGGCCACACGCTGTATCAGGGAAGGCTTAAAGCAGACAGAGGGAAGGAGGTCATATACATGGCACATACGAGTCCACATGTTCACACCCCCTGAAACACACACTGGTGGGAGAGGGAGAGAGAGAGAAGGTGAAGGCGGCGTTGGGGGATTCATTGGCTGTGGTCAGTCTCCTCCTTCAGGCTGGATGTTGCTTCTTCCTCTGTAAAAAGAGGGGGCCAGAGCAGTGGTCCCTCACCTCCTGGCTGACCCAGGAGAGACGTCTCAATGTAGATTTGGAACCCTGCCTGTTTTTGAAATTCCCTGGTGATTCCAAGGTTACGGTTGGTTGTAGATCAGCTGTTGGGGGCTCCAGGACCTAAGTCTATGGAGTCTGGGCCCCGGTGGAGCTCAGATGGGATGACTCAGACCTCTCCTGGGAGAGGAACCAGTGGAGAGGGCAGATTGCCACCCTGGCAATCAGAAGCCCAGGCTCAGCCCCGGCCAAGCAGAGCCACCATTTCTCAGGGCCTCATCCGCAAACCAGGAGTTGGTCGCAAGGCTGGGCCAAGGTGCCTACCTCTGACGTTCCGCAAATGGTAGAGGGTGAGAAGTAACATACTGAACCCCTGTTCGCCCCACCGTGGCTGAGCCTCAGTGCCTTTGGGTGGCTGGCTCGGCCTCTGACACCAACACGTGGCAATGCACAGCAACTTTGAGTGAGTTTGATTTCTGATGGGCAGGCCTGAAGCTTATATCTGCTTTCCAAGGAGAGCCCAGGCTGAGCCAGTGTCTCCTCCGGGAGATGTCATCTGAGCCCCGGGTCTTGCCTGAGCACACAAGAGACAGAGCTTTACAAGGGAGACACGTGAGATCAAGGTGTGACAAACGCTGAGGGGACAAATGATGTCTGTGTCTGGCTGCAGCAAGGGTACAGGCCCTGCCTGGGCTGCCCTTGGCCCCAGAAAACCTTGGGACCTACTACATAATCAAACAATGCAACCTAAGTGGACCTGCCAAAATGAACCCAAGTTGCATTCTTTCCCGTAACTAACCAGGCTACAGAATCTAATGTACCGGTCTATCTTCCAGTTGGGTGGTGACTCGGGGACATCCTTGTGCACACACATCTAGATGCACACAGAGTTCAATCGAAAGATGCCAAGCCACACTACAGACAAACCGGGGGCCCTGCCCACCCTCACCTGACTAGGCCCACCTTCTAGGGACTGCCCCTGTCCTTCACCAGGAAGGAGGGAGAGACCATCTACAGACTGGCCGAGACCTGAACCAGCAATCCATATATTGTGTCACACCATGAGCTGGTGACATCACTGGGAGGAAGCTCACAGGAGCCAGAATATTCTTAAAACATTCCTATTTCTAAAATAAAAAATACTCCTTCCTAACAGAAGTTCTTTCAATGTGGCAGGATTATAGGAGATGTTTCTTCTTTTTCTTTTTTCTTTCTTTCTTTTTTTTGGCTTAACTACATTTTCTACTCTTTCTACAACAATCATGGAGAGCTGTTTCCATAGAGACTTCAGCACTACCATTTGGCGCCAGATAATTCTTTGCTGCAGGGGGGATGCTCTGTGCATCGCGGGGTATTTAGCAGTATCTGGGCTCTTCCTGTTGGTAGTCAACCACATGCCCTTGGTGGTGACACCAAAGATGTCTCCAAACATGGCCAAAGGTCCCCAGGGAGGTAAAATCACCCCCAGCTGAAAGTCACTGGCCTGAAGAATGGCTGCTGAGGCCGAGGGTGAATAGCTGGAGGTGGAGGCAGCTGGGAGGGTGAGGACCAGAGCGAGCAGGTGCTTAGTGCTTCCCCAGAGCCAGGCGCCACACTCCACACTTCCCAGGCATCGCTCATCTGACCCTCACGAGCACTCAGTGGGGAGGGCCTCTCATCGTCCCCATTCTAAGGAGGCCAAAGTCATAAGACTATTAAGAAAGAACATCATGAAAATCAAAAGGAGAGAGATTCAAGGAGGAGTCATCAGCAGCTAAAGTATAAGGAGCTCCTTCAAATAAATATAAAAGGTATACCAGCAAATTAGCAACTTAGGTGAAATGAACAAATCCTAGAACAAGCTTGTCCAGTCTGCAGCCCAACACAAATCTGTAAGCTTTCTGAAAACATTATGAGATTCTTTGCCATTTTTTTTAGCTCATCAGCTATTGTCAATGCTAGTGTATCTTATGTGTGCCCCAAGACGATGCTGCTTCTTCCAGCGTGGATCAGGGAAGCCAAAAGATCGGACACCCCTGTCCTAGAAAGACACAAACTACAGAAACTGACTCTAGAAGAAACAGAAAATCTGAATACATTGATGACAAGTAAAAAGATTGGATTGATAATAAGAAAACTATCCACAAAGAAAAGCCCAGGCCAAGAAGCCTGCATTGAGTGAATTCCACCAAACATTTAAGGAATTACTACCAACTCTTCACAAACTCTGCCAAAACGTAAGGAAGAAAGAACACTTACCAACTCAGTCTGAGGCCACTATTACCCTGATACCAAAACTAGACAAAAACATCATAAGAAATGAGAACTACAGACCAATATTTCTTATAAATACAGATGTGAAAATTCTCCAGAAAATACTAGCAAAAGAAATCCAGCAACATATAAAAAGTGCCAGGTGTGGTGGCTCATGCCTGTAATTCCAGCACTTTGGGAGGCTGAGACAAGAGAATCTCTTGAACCCGGGAGTTCAAGACCAGACTGGGTAATAGAGTGAGACCCTACCACTACAAAAAAAATTTAAAAATTAACCAAGCATTGTGGCACATGCCTGTAGCCCCAGCTACTTGGGAGGCTTAGGTGGGAGAATTGCCTGAGCCGGTAGGTCAAGGTTGCAGTGAGTTGTGATCATGCCAAGGTACTCCAGCCTGGCCAACAGAGCAAGACCCTGACTCAGAAAAAGAAAGAAGAAAAGAAAGGAAAAGAAAAAAGAAAAGAGGCCAGGCACGGTGGCTCAAGCCTGTAATCCTAGCACTTTGGGAGGCCGAGACAGGCGGATCACGAGGTCAGGAGATTGAGACCATCCTGGCTAACATGGTGAAATCCCAT
>NW_012115266.1:5742304-5755887 GCF_000951035.1 Colobus angolensis palliatus
TTGAACCTGGGTGCTGAGGTTGCAATGAGCCAAGATCACACCACTTCACTCCAGCCTAGGTGAAAGAGTGAAACTCTGTCTCAAAAAAAAAAAAAAAGGAGTCCACTAAAAAACGTTACTAGAATTAATAAACAAGTTCAGCACAGTTGCAGGATACGTGATCAATATATAAGAACCAAGCCAGGCACAGTGGGCCGTGTCTGTAATCCCAGCTGAGGGAGGCTGAGGCAGGATTGCTTGAGGCCAGGAGTTCCAGATCAGCCTGGGTAACAACATAGTGAGACCTCCATCTCTAAAAATAAAAAATATGTATATAAGCCAGTTGTATTTCTACATACTTGCAGTGGACATTACAAAATGAAATTTAAAGGCCAGGCATGGTGGCTCACGCCTGTAATCCTAACACTTTTGGAGGCCTAGGCAGATGGATTGCCTGAGTTCAGGAGTTCAAGACCAGCCTGGGCAACATGGTGCAACCTCACCTCTACCAAAATACAAAAAAAAAAACAAAAAACAAAAAAAGCTGGATGTAATGGCAGGTGCCTGTAGTCCCAGCTACTTGGGAGGCTAGGGCAGGAGAATTGCTTAAACTTGGGAGGCGGAGGTTGCAGTGAGCTGACATCACACCATGGCACTCTAGCTTAGGTGACAGAGTGATACTCAAAAAAAAAAAAAAAAAAGAAAGAAATTTAAAAAGAAGCTTCATTTACAATAGTATCAAAAAGAATTTAAAATTTCAGAATAAATTTAGCAAAAGAAGTACAAAACTTATACATTTCCATACATGTATATCTCCTAGAAATCAAGGTGTGAATAGACAGTGACAGGTTGCAATTATTGAGCACCTACTGTGTGCGAAGCCTGTGCTTGGCACCAGATACATATTTTCTAGTGTAATTCTGTAGCACCCCTGGGGTTAGTGTTTTTACAGATCCACTGACTTTCTCAAAAAGCCCTGGGGCCAGAAGTGTTTCAGAAATCTGACTTCTTCACATTTTAGAAAGAGAATGTGATGCATACACACTGTGCATTATATAACATCCCCCAGTGGGCCTGGGGCACTACCCTGCGATCAAACATGTTAATATTTTCCCAGTGAGATGTATGAATATTCACACTGAGCGGAATAAATAAAGGCTGAAGTAGCTTCTCAGCAGCTCAGGTCATGTTTTGCAGAGCTGAGTCTAACCATGTCTGTTTGCCGGGGAGGATCTGCCTTCACCTCCTCCACGGACCCCTCTCTACGCATACTCTGGAAACTTCCACCACTTCAATTTCCCACTTCGTCTTTCCATATAAAACCTGTCTCTGGCCGGGAACGGTGGCTCACACCTGTAATCCCAGCACTTCGGGAGGCCGAGGCAGGTGGATCACGAGGTCAGGAGTTTGAGACCAGCCTGGCCAACACAGTGAAACCCTGTCTCTACTAAAAATACAAAAAATTAGCCGAGCACTGTGGCACGCACCTGTAGACCCAGCTACATGGGAGGCTGAGGCAGGAAAATCGCGTGAACCCAGGAGGTGGAGGTTGCAGTGAGCCGAGATCGCACCATTGGACTCCAGCCTGGGCAACAAGAGTGAAAACTCCATCTCAAAAAGAAAAAGGAAAAGGGGGAAATACCCACTTATCATCTACCTCAGGAAAAAGGCTCTGATCTCCTAACCTGCTCAAGGTTTCGCCTCTTCTGGGAAAACAAAAGGCCAGACGTGGCAGGGCAGATTCTGTTTTGAGTCCAAGACCTGCCATCGATATCCTGTTCCAGAATCTGTGTGCATCCCGTTGCCTGTTATTTCCAAAAACTTCTTCCTTGGATGCTTTGAGAGAATCCCCTCTGAATCCCAGCGTGAGCCTCGTCTACCTATGCTGGGTGCCTCTTCAGAGGCTGCTTAATGTCTTCATTCAACAAATATTTATTAAACAACTATGACATGCCAGGAATTCTTCCAGGCACTAGGACTGCAGCTACGAATAAAACAGACAGCACTTCTGCCCATGTGAGCTTGAATTCTAATGGAGTGAGAGATAGCAAGGAAATAGATGTATGACATAATGCCAGGTGGTGAAAAGCACTGCGAAGAAAAATAAAGCAGAGTCAGTGTATAAGGAAAGAATGGGGATGCTTTTTTTTTTGAGACAGAGTCTCGCTGTCTCATCCAGGCTGCAGTGCAGTGACACAATCTCGGCTCACTGCCACCTCCGCCTCCCAGGCTCAAGAGATTCTCCTGCCTCAGCCTCCCAAGTAGCGGGTATTATAGGCATGTGCCACTACACCTGGCTAATTGTTTGTGTTTTAGTAAAGATGGGGCTTCACCATGTTGCCCATGGTGGTCTCCAACTCCTGAGCTCGGACAGTCCGCCTGCCTCAGCCTCCCAAAATGTTGGATTACAAGCGTGAGCCATGGCGCCCAACCTAGGACCCTATATTAGATTGTCACAGATGGCCTCTCTGAAGAGGTGATATTTAAGTGGCAACCTGAACTAAAGAAGAGCAGCAAGCCATGAAGATATCTGACAAACAGAAAAGAACGCTCCAATGCCCTAAGTAGGAAATGGGCTTGAGGAAAGGAGAGAAACTGAGGCACAAAAGAGTCAAGCAATTCTGGTATCTAGCCAGAACTTCACCTGTTTCTTGTTGTTTGTTTCTTCGGAACAAGATTTCCACTCCTGTCACCCAGGGAGGAGTGCAGTGGCATGATCATGGCTCATTGCAGCCCTGACCTTCCAGGTTCAAGCAATCCTCCTGCCTCATTTTTTTATTTCTTTGTGGAGTTGAGGTCTCACTATGTTGCCCAAGCTGGTCTCAAACTCCTGGGCTCAAGTGATCCTCCTGCCTCGGCCTCCTAATGTGCTGGGATTACAGGTATGAACCACTGTGCTCGGCCAGGAACTTCAACTGTTAATTGAAGCCAAGCCAAGTGGCCTTAGAGGGGTGTTGCAGATGAGGACTTCAAGGAAAATGGAGAAAGTATGATTGGAAACTGGAGGAGAGAAAATTATTATTGTTATAGAGTCTGAAAGTTTAGCAGCACTGTTATCTGTAGTAATGTGGAAAGTAGAAAATGTACTTAATGGGCTAGGTGATCTTGTTAGGGAGATTTCCAGATCGAATATTGGAAGTGCCACTTCACTTCTTCTTCCTGTTTTAGTAAAATGAGATAGAAGAGAAATAAACTAAAGGAAGAACTGTTCAACATAAAGGTGCCAGGACTTTCTGGTTCTGAAAATTCCCATCTTCTATAGATGGCAAACAATGCTAAATTTAAGAAACAGTTTCTGGGGAAAGATCAAATCCAGGACAATATCAGGAAAACACAGTCTGACGACGAAGCTAGAGGAGTGACTCTAAACCCTTTTATTATATCATCAGAAAATGTAAAGGGTGCTTCAGAGAATCATTCATAATAAGGTTCCCAGGAAGTTTAAAGATATTCCTCAGCAGCCGGGTGCGGTGGCTCAAGCCTGTAATCCCAGCACTTTGGGAGGCCGAGACGGGCAGATCACGAGGTCAGGAGATCGAGACCATCCTGGCTAACACGGTGAAACCCCGTCTCTACTAAAAAATACAAAAAACTAGCCAGGCAAGGTGGCAGGCACCTGTAGTCCCAGCTACTCGGGAGGCTGAGGCAGGAGAATGGCATAAACCCCAGAGGTGGAGTTTACAGTGAGCTGAGATCCGGCCATTGCACTCCAGCCTGGGTGACAGAGCGAGACTCCATCTCAGAAAAAAAAGATATTCCTCAGCAGTGTCAGCAGAATGCCAAGGTAGAGACAGGCTTATCTCAAAGAGACTTGTTAAATAGAGCAAACCTCAGAAAGATTCATAGGGGACCCAAAAGGGTTTTACAAGAGTTGTATTGGCAAAAGCACTGCTAGTTTGGACTGAAAGAAACAGGTACAACACAAAATAAAAATAAGACTTTGGATTTCTTTTCTATAGGTAAGAAGAGAGCTGAGACAACCAATCATCTGCTAAGATAAGCCACCTTTCATGAAAAAGAAAAGATGACTCAGCTTCTAGACAAAGCCAACAGTCTCTAGGGCAGAGCCAAGAGCCAAGGCGAATTATTTCCAGCCCTTAAGGCCTAATGAAGTAACTTCCAATGTGTGGTCTGCTAGATTTAAGAATTGCTATATACTAATGACTCCTGTATGCCTCCTTTTATTTTTTTCTAAACAGGACTTCACTATGTTGCCCAGGCTGGCCTTGAACTCCTGGGCTTAAGTGGTCCTCCTGCCTCTGCCTCCCGAGTAGCTGGGACTACAGGCATGCACCACCACAACCAGCTCTATGTACCTCTCTTCTCAAATTGGGAATGTCTATAATGGTTATCTTATGCTTCTTACACTGTTGTATGTTGCAGGGTGCGGGGATACAGATAACTGCCTCTTTAGTTCACATGTCTTCAGATCAAGCAAAACTATTCTCAAGAGCTATACTTGAGGAGCCTTATCTGAGAAGCCTCATCTCTACCTGATTTGGATGATGAGATTCTGGACTTTGAGCTTTAATAAGATGAGACCTTTGGAGGCTGTGGGAGGAGGTAAGAGGATTCACATGTGGAAAGGATATAATTTATTGGGGGCCAGAGGGTGAGCTATGATGGACTGCCTCCTACATGGCCCCATATGATATCCTCTCCTGGTGTTTACACCGTTATTTAGTCCCTTCCCACACTGAATAGAGAAGACCTGTGTAGCCAATATGATATTGTAGAAATGATGGTGTGTGGCTTCTGAAGCTTTAAAGACATTGTGGCTTCTGTCTTGTTCTTTCCAAGATTACTTACTCTGGAGGAATTCAGCTGCCATATTGTGAGGACACTCAAGCAGCCCTGTATATAAGCCACATGGTGAGGAACTGAGGCCTCCTGCTAATAGCCAGTCCCAATTCCCCATCTATGTCAGTGACTCATCCTGGAATCAGGGCCTCTTGGCAGTGCAGCCTATAAATGGCTGCAGCTCTGACCAATAACTTGGCTACAATCTCATAAGAAACCTCAAATCTGAGCCATCCTGCTAAGCAAACCACTCCAGAATTACTGCCCCACAGAAACTATGTGAGATAATAAATGTTTATTGTTGCTTTAAGCCACTAAGCTTTTTAATAAATTTTTTTAATACAGACAAGGTCTTGCTCCATTGCCCAGGCTGGTCTCGAACTCCTGAACTCAAGCCATCCTCCCAACTCAGTCTCCCAAAGTGCTGGAATTACAGGTGTGAGCCACCACTCCCAGCCTGTTTTTTAATAATTTGTTGTGCAGCAATAGATAACTAATACAAATGGTCATCCATTCTTTATTTAAATCCTTCCAGGATCAGAGAATTCATCTATTCATTCATTCAACAAACAGTTTAATAACTGTATTTTCTACTCTGTTCTGGCCAAATAGTCACCACCCTTCCCTGTGGGAGCATGGTACCTCCCTAAGCCCATCAAGTCTGAAGACATACTTGATCATGTGATTTTCCATGGCCAATAAAATGTGAGCAGAGGGATATAAGCCACTTCTGAGCAGAGGCTTTAAAGTCATTTCTCAGTTCTGCTATCACTGTTTTTCCTGTGCCTCAGAACCAGCAGTTTCATAGCTGATCTTTCAGCCTGAATCCTGGAATGAAAAAAACATAGAACAGGCTCACTGCAGGCAATGTGCAACATTAACGAGAACAGCCCTTTTTGTTATAATTATTATAAGCCACTGAGTTTGGTACCTGTTTGTTACTTGGCATAACCAAGCAAAAGCTGACTGATACAGTCACACTGCATCCAGACCTGGTGGGATGACTTTTTTATCTGAGTCTTCTTTATCCTGGCTTTTCTCCTCAGAATGCTTCCCGGTTCCTAACTGTTTCTCAAAAATGTGCCTCCCAGGGTCAACATGATGGAGTCTGATCGGCCCAGGGCATGTTGGCCTTCCTTTCCAAGACCTGAGTGTCAAACACTCATAACATGGCTCCTTGAGACTTGGGAAACTTTGCTGCCTGGCAACCTTACAGTCTGGAACACAGAGCTTCCCACATATGGCTAGAGAAGAATGCCTCCAGGGACCAAAATGACGTCATGAGTCCACATTCTAAAGCTTGAGAACTTGACCCTGAGGATAGATTCTAACCTCCTTAGAACAACCTGCAATCTAATGAGCTTGGTGATGTGGCTGCCAAGTTTACAGCAGATTCGAAGGTATGAATTAAAGAGAAATCAAAATGTCAGGCATCCCAGCAGAATCGAGGAAATAAACAAGAGTTGGCTGAGCGCCAAACGGTGTCAGGCACGACCCCTTTCATGACCATCTGTAAAATAGGTATTAATGTGCCCATTTTACAGGAGAGGAAACTGAGGCTCAGATAGGTCACTAATTTGACAAAGGTCACAAGCTTGTCAATAAGGATTCAAATGGGCATATGGTAGACACAATATGAACGGCAGTTCCTGGTGCTGATTTTGGCATCAGTGTTGGTTGTAGGGAAAGCAGAGCCAGTGGGGAGGGAGAAAACCATGAGATGGGAGGGTAGGGGGAGATTTTCAGTGGAACAAGGTCCCAGGTGGAGAAGGGATGAGCCCTGGGGTATGGAAGAGTGGGGTACAGGGGAGAAGGGAGCACCTGAGAGCCCAGGGAACCCTGGAAAACCATCCCCACCTCAGAGAGGGACTTCCTTAGGGCAGGCTGTCCCTCGCTGTTCTCCCCAGAAGGCCAAGCCCTAGCCTGGGCAACACGACCTGGCTACTGCACCGCACTTCCTCCCCGGGCTCACACAGCGCCGGGCTCTCGCAAGACCATTTGTTGAGCTCTAGGAGTCTGGACCGATTGGCACATACGTATGGACCAGGACAACATCCAGTGCCAGGTTTATTGCTGCCAAGCCAGAATGGAGACTGCTTATGCCCGTGGAATTGAACTTGCCAGTGCCAGCCCAGGCACAAGAGCTGGACAACTGCCCCCCGTGGGGGCTGCCACTTGGAAGAGAGCAGAGGTGCAACTGGCAGACAGGAGGGCCCAAGAGAGCAGCTAGTGATCCCTCACTCAGGACCCTGCTTCTGTCCAAGATTGCCTGAGTCCCATTTCCTCCCGCAGAGGCACAGAGAGAACCCCAGTCATTCCTTCACCCGTTCTCTCCAGGGGAGGCCAAGAGGCTGCACATTCCCCTCAGGACAGACAAGTGTCCAGCCCAGCACTGCGTGTGGGCACAGACAGGAGGAGGGGCTGGGGCACCAGCATTCTCCATGCAGACACCTGACTAAGACCAGGACCACCTGGCATTTTGGAAAACTTGATGAACACCTTCTCAGGGTTTATCTAAATTATTCTTTTAACTTTTATTGTGGTGAAATATGTATAACATAAAATTTGTGATTTTAGCTATTCTTAAGTATACAGTCCAGTGACATTAAGTACATTGTTGTGTGACCATTACCACCACTCAGCTCCAGAACTTTTTCAACTTCCCAACCAAAACTCCACACTAACCCCCATTTCCCCCTCCCCCAGCCCCTGGCACCCACCATTCCACTCTCTGACTCTATGCATCTCACTCCAGCTACCTCCTATAAGTGGAATCCTACAGTATCTGTCCTTTTGTAACTGACTCGTTGCACTTAGCATGAGATCCTGAATGTCCATCCATGTGTAGCATGTGTCTGAATTTCCTTCCTTTTTAAGGCTGAGCAGTATTCCACTGTATGGATAGACCACATTTTGCTTAGCCATTCATCTGTTGATATGGCTTGGTTGTGTCCCCACCTAAATCTCATCGTGAATTGTAGCTCCCAAAATTCCCACTTGTGGAAGGGACTCAATGGGGGAATGGTTGAATCCTGGGGGCAGTTTCCTCTGTGCTGTTCTTGTGGTAGTGAATAAGTCTCATGAGATCTGATGGTTTTACAAGAGGAAACCCCTTTTGCTTCATTCTCGTTTCTCTCTCTTCTCTGCCACCATGTAAGACATGACTTTGCTCCTCCTTGCCTTCCGCCGTGATTGTGAGGCCTCCCCAGCCATGAGGAACTGTGAGTCCATTAAACCTCTTTCCTTTGTAAGTTAACCAGTCTTAATTAGCTGGGCGTGGTGGCAGGCACCTGTAACCCCAGCTACTCAGGAGGCTGAGGCAGAAGAATTGCTTGAACCCGGGAGGCAGAGGTTGCAGTGAGCCGAGATTGCACTGTTGTACTCCAGTCTGGGCAACAAGAGCAAAACTCCATCTCAAAAAAAAAAAAGTTAACCAGTCTTGGGTATGTGTTTATCAGCAGCATGAAAACTGACTAATACATCTGTCAGTGGACATCTGTGTTGTTTCCACCCCTTGACTATTGTGAAGAATGCTGCTAGGAACATGGGTGTACAAATCTCTTCAACGCCTTGTTTTCCATTGTTTTAGGTATATACCCAGAAATGGAATTACTGTATTATATGGTAGTTCTATGTTTAATTATTTGAGGAACCACTGTACCACTTTCCAAAGCAAGTTCATCATTTTACACTTTACCCTGCAGGGCACACAGGTACCAATGTCTCCACATCCACGCCAACATGTGCTGTTTTTTTTTTTATTATAGGTGTCTGACTGGGTGTGAAGTGGTATCTGGCTGGGTTTTGATCTGTGTCCTAACTATTAGTGATGCTGGGCATCTTTTCATGTGCTTTCATGTTTTTCTTTGGAGAAATGTCTATTCAAGTCCTTTGCCCATTCTTTCATTTGTTTGTTTTTCATTGTTGAGTTGTAGGAGTTCCTTATACAGTTTGGATATTAACTTCCTCTCAGGCTGGGCACAGTGGCTCACACCTGTAAACCTAGCACTTTGGGAGGCTGAGGTGTGTGGATCACCTGAGGTCAGGAGTTCGAGACCAGCCTGGCCAACATGGTGAAACCCCGTCTCTACTAAAATTACAAAAGTTACTCGGGTGTGGTGGCGCTACTCAGGAGGCTGAGGCAAGAGAATCACTTTAACCTGGGAGCCAGAGGTTGCAGTGAGCCAAGATCGTGCCACTGCACTCTAGCCTGGGTGACAGAGCAAGACTCTGTCTCAAAAAAAAAAAAAAAATGGTGTCTGTTGATGCACAACAGTTTTTAATATTAACGAAGTTCCATTTATCTATTTTCTTCTTTTGTTGCCTGTGCTTTTGGTATCAAAACCAAGAAGTCATTGCAAAATTCAATGTCATGCAGCTTTTCCCCTATGTTTTCTTCTAAGAGTTTTATAGTTTTAACTCTATATTTAGGTATTTGATTCATTTTAAGTTAATTTTTGTCTATGGTGTAAGGTAAGGGTTCAGCTTCATTATTTTGCATGTGGATATCCAATTTCTCAGCACCAATTGTTGAGTAAATCATTCTCTTTTTTTCTTTTTTTGAGATGGAATCTTGCTCTGTCACACAGGCCGGAGTGCAGTGGCACTCACTGCAACCTCCACCTCCTGGGTTCAAGCAATCCTCCTACCTCAGCCTCCCGAGTAGCTAGGATTACGGATGTGCACTACCATACCCAGCTAAATTTTGTATTTTTAGTAGAGATAGAGTTTCACCATGTTGGCCAGGCTGGTCTAGAACTCCTGACCTTAAGTGATCCACTCACCTTGGCCTCCCAAAGTGCTGGGATTATAGGCATGAGCCACCGTGCCCACCCTCATTCTTTATAATTTACTTAAATGCAGATAAACACAAAAGCTATGATTATTGTTCTTACAGAACTATAAGCCAAAACAAATTAAACACAAAACAAACGACCAGTAAAATTCAAACAGCACCAAATTAACATAATTGATGATGTCATTTTGCTAAAACTAAGTCCCCCATTACTCAGCAGTGGCCCAGTGGGTTTGATGGGTTGTTCCACCAGGATTCTCCATTGGAACCATGGCCTGAATGCAGTTGTCCATAGTAGCCTGCCTCTGTTCTGCTGAGACAAACACAAGCACCTGTGACCACAAACCCACATGGCAGTGTGTACTCACAACTGTGACCATGAACCCACATGGCAGTGTGCACTCACACCTGTGACCATGAACCCACATGGCAGTGTGCACTCACACATGTGTGACCACAAACCCACATGGCAGTGTGCACTCACATCTGAGATCATGAACCCACATGGCAGTGTGCATTCATACATATGTGACCATGAACCCACATGGCAGTGTGCACTCACACCTGTGGTCATGAACCCACATGGCAGTGTGCACTCACACATGTGTGACCACGAACCCACATTGTAGTGTGCCTCACACCTGTGAACATGAACCCACATGGCAGTGTGCACTCACATCTGCGATCATGAGCCCACATGGCAGTGTGCACTCACACATGTGTGACCACAAACCCACATTGTAGTGTGCACTCACACCTGTGAACATGAACCCACATGGCAGTGTGCACTTACACTTGTGGTCATGAACCCACATGGCAGTGTGCACTCACACCTGTGATCATGAACCCACATGGCAGTGTGCACCCACACCTGTGATCATGCACCCACATGGCAGTGTGCACTCACACCTGTGATCATGAACCCCCATGGCAGTGTGCACTCACACCTCTGACCACAAATCCACATGGCACTGTGTACTCACACCTCTGATCACCAACCCAAATGGCAGTGTGCACTGACACATGTGATCACGAACCCATGTGGCAGTGCACACTCATATGTAGTCATCCGGGTGGACCAGCATCAAGCATTTAAGTTATCAGCGACATGAAACTCCCAAAATTATTCTTGTAAGGGAATTGAGGGTGTTCAAAATATGCCTGAGGCCCTCGGGGAGCCCAGGTTAGAAAGCTTGAGTTAGGCAGATGTAACACACAGGCCTTCTAGAATGAATTAGGCTCACAGTGGCTTTTCCACAGAGTTAAAGGGTTCCGTTTACAAATGTAAACAATTGTCCTTACGGTTACATAGCTACGCCCTACAGGTTATGTGTGCGTAAGACACAGCTGTTTTCTCAACATCTCAATTCCTGAGCTAACCTCAAATGGGCCTCAGTAGTGCTTCCCAGCAAGCATGCTGCACTCCTGGGCCCATGCCCTCCTCCCACCTCCTCCCCTCTCCTCAGACCCCTGTCTTCCTCCCCCACTCCCCTTGGAACTGGTAACCTTGCATCCTTTTAAGCTAAGAACTTCCTCCACCCCCACCAGCACACCTGCCCCTCCCCCAGGCTCCAGGACATTGGGAGGTGGGTCTAGCATGCCTCCGGCTCCAAGAGTTTAATGACGTTTCTCCTCTCCACTCAGGCATCCCCTCAGCTCTCTGTCCTCCCCTCTTACATCTTAAACTCTCTTAATCTCTCTTCTTTTTCAAATGCCATCTTATTTCCCTTCTTCCCTTGACAGCAAAGGCCCCAAAGCCCCTCCGAAGAACAGTCTCTCCCATCTTTCCACTCCCACCCTTCCTGTCCTCTTGCAAAGCCCACTCAAGGTAGGCTTGCAGCCCAAACTGCCCTTGTCAAGGTCACCCCGCGCTGCCAAGTCAGCTGTCAGTCATGTTGTACTCAATCACCAGAGCATGGGACCCAGGTGCTCACCCTCCCTTCCTTGAAACTCTCCCTCCAGGGCCTCCAGGGGCCTTGTGCACCTGGTCTTCTCCCCACTCCTGCCCTGTCTTCCTCCTCATGGGCCAGCCTCTACTTGGGTGTGCCCGACTCACGCTTGCACCTTGTGGATCACATGAAAGTTCACACCTCTAGCCCAGGCCTCCCCTGAACCCCTGAGTCACAGCCAACCACAGCTGTGTTACAGGAAAGGGGTCCTGATCCAAACCCCAAGAGAGGGTTCTTGGATCTCATGCAAGAAAGAATTCAGGGTGAGTCCATAAAGTGAAAGCAAGTTTATTAAAAAAGTAGAGAAATAGACCGGGTGCGGTGGCTCACACCTGTAATCCCAGCATTTTGGGAGACTGAGGTGGGCAGATCACCTGAGGTCAGGGGTTTGAGACCAGCCTGGCCAACATGGTGAAACCCCATCTCTACTGAAAATACAAAAAGTAGGTCGGGAGCAGTGGCTCATGTCTGTAATCCTAGCACTTTGGGAGGCTGAGGCGGGCGGATCACCTGAGGTCAGGAGTGTGAGACCAGCCTGCCCAACATGTTAAAATCGGTTTCTACTAAAAATACAAAAAATTAGCCAGGCATGGTGGCACGCACCTGTAGTCCCAGCTACTCAGGAGGCTGAGGCAGGAGAATCGCTTGAACCCGGGTGGCAGAGGTTGCAATGAACCGAGATTGTGCCACTGCACTACAGCCTGGACAACAGAGTGAGACTCCATCTCAAAAAACAAGAAAAAAAAAAAGAAAAAATAGCCAGGCATGGTGGCAGGTGCCTGTAATCCCACCTACTCAGGAGACTGAGGCAGGAGAATCACTTAAATCTGGGAGATGGATGTTGCAGTGAGCCAAGATTGCGCCAGCCTGGGCAACAGAGCAAGACTCCATCTCAAAAAATAAAAAAAGTAGAGGAATAAAAAAATGGCTACTCTATAGGCAGAGCAGCCCCAACAGCTGCTGGTTGCCTATTTTTATGGTTATTTCTTGATGATCTGCTAAATAAGGGGTGGATTATTCATGCCTCCCCTTTTTAGACCGTGTAGGGTAACTTCCCGACATTACCATGGCATCTGTAAACTGTCATGGCGCTGATGGGAGTGTAGCAGTGAGGACAACCAGAGGTCACTGTGGTGGTCATCTTGTTTTTGGTGGGTTTTAGCTGGCTTCTTTACTGCAACCTGTTTTATCAGCAAGGTCTTTAGGACCTGTATCTTGTGCTGACCCCTTATCTCATTCTGTGACTTAGAGTGTCTTGACCGTCTGGGAATGCAGCTCAGGAGGTTTCAGCCTCATTTTACGTGGCTCCTATTCAAGATGGAGTCGCTCTGCTTCACACGCCTCCAACAGTTGGACCTCTCCACCTGGGGACATCAAACTCAGCCTGTCAAACCAACCTCCTCTCCCACCACATTCCCTGTCTTGCATCTTCACAGCTCCATCCTTCCTCTGGTTGCTCAGGTTAAGCCCCTTGGTTCCACAAATGGCCAAGAAGCACATGAAAAGATGCTCACCATCATTAGTCATTAGGGATGTACAAATCTAACCCTCAACGAGATGCCACTGCCCACCCTCCAGGATGGCTATAATTTAAAAAATCACACACAGACAATGGCAAGGGTTGGTGGGGGATGTGGAGAAAGGGGAACCCTTGTACATGGCTGGTGGGAATGTCAAAGGGTACTGCTGCTGTGGAGAACAGCTTAGCTGTTCCTCGCAAAGTTAAGCATGGAATTAGTATACCATCCTGCAGTTTTACTCCTGTGTATACATACCCCAAAGAATTGAAAACAGGTGTTCAGGCCAGGCGCAGTGGCTTAAGCCTGTAACCCTAGCACTTTGGGAGGCTGAGGTAGGGCAATCACTTGAGCCTAGAAGTTCGAGACTAGCCTGGGCAACATGGCAAAACCCTGTCTCTACAAAAAATTACAAAACTAGCCAGGTATGGTGGCGCATGTCCACAGTTTCAGCTACTCGAGAGGCTGAAGTAAAAGAATTACCTCAGGGCCAGGCTCGATGGCTCATGCCTGTAATCCCAGCACTTTGGGCGGCTGAGGTGG
>NW_012115266.1:5756362-5773228 GCF_000951035.1 Colobus angolensis palliatus
AAAAAAAAAAAAAAAAAGAATCACTTGGGTCGGGAGCTGGAGGCTGCAGTGAGCCGAGATGATGCTACCACACTCCACCCTGTGCATCAGAGAGAGACCCTGTCTCAAAATAAATAACTAAATAAAAAGGTAAAGAACAGGTGTTCAAACAGAAACTTGTACATGAATGTTCATAGCAGCACTATTCACAGTAGCTAAAGCATGGAAATGACACCAATCTCCATGGATAGATGAATGACTGAAATGTGGTCTAGCCATACAGTGGAACATTATTCAGCCTTAAAAAAGAAGGAAATTGACACCTGCTACCACATAGGTGAACTTTGAAGATGTTATGATAAGTGATTTACCAGAATAGGTAAATCCATAGAGACAGGAAGCAGATTCGTGGTTGTCAGGGGCTCTGGGAGGGGGAAGAAGTGACTGTGTAATGCATACAAAGTTCTCCTTTCGGGGTGATGGAAATGTTTGGGGATGAGACAGAGGTGATGATTGAACAACACTGTGAATGTACTAAATACCTCTGAATACACTCTAAAATGGCGAAATTAATATTATGTGAATTTTACTCGAATAAATAAACCAACCAATCAGCCTTGGCTCCTCCTTGGCTTCTCTCCCACTGCCACACATCCCACCTGTCAGTCAATCCCATCAGCTTTGCACTCAAAATATATACAAATATACCCAGAATCTAGGTTGGATGCGGTGACTGACACCTGCAATCCCAACATTTTAAGAGGCCAAGGCGGGTGGATCACCTGAGGTCAGACCAGCCTGGCCAACATGGTAAAACCCTGTCTCTACTAAAAATACAAAAATTAGCAGAGCATGGTGGCAGGTGCCTATAATCCCAGGTACTTGGGAGTCTGAGGCAGAAGAATTGTTTGAAATCGAGAGGCGGAGCTTGCAGTGAGCCAAGATCACGCCACTGCACTCCAGCCTGGGTGACAGGGCAAGGCTCCATCTCAAAAACAATAAATAAAATGAAAGACTTTTAAATATATATATATATACACACACACACACACACACACACACAGAATCTGTCACTTCCCACCACCTCGCTGCCTCCACACCAGTCTTAGCCACTATCACCTCCCAACAGAGGACAACAGGAGCCTGCTGACCAGCCTCCCAATCCAGTTCTGACCCTCAGAGTCCTGCACTCGTTGAGGCAGCCAGGGGGATCCTGTTAAATTGCAAGCCAGGTCCCATCTCCCACCCTGCCCCTACCCTAAACCTCCCCAAGCAGCATTGCATCATGGTCAAAGCCAAAGTCCTTCCCACAGCCCACTAGGCCACTGTGTTCTCCCAGCCTGTCCCCACTGTGATCCTGGGTTCTCTGCCTCTGGCCACCCACTGGCCTCGGGCTGCCCCCACACACCTGCTACCCCCAGCTCTTTGTGGGGGCTCCTGTCCTGACATCTATGGGCTTACTGCTCACTTCCTCATGCCTTTAGGCCTTCTTGGCTGTTCCTTCCTGAAGTTTCAGCTCCACCCCAGCACTCCCACCCCTTGCTTGATGTAGTATTGCCTGGCATATGGCATATTTTATTCCTTAGGCTTGTATCTATGGACTGACTCCCCCCCAAAATATAAGCTCCATGAGGGTGGGACTTTTCCCTTTTTTGTTCCTTGCTATGTCCTCATTGTGTGGGACAGTGCCCAGCATAGAGAACACGCCTAAGAAATATCTGACAAATGAATGGATTCCAATTCACTTAAGCCCATGTATTTGTATTTGCAGAGGCGGCTGTGTGTGTATGCGTGTGTGCGTGTGTGCGTGTGTGCACGCATGCATGTGTCAGACAGGCGTCCATGGAGACAGGAAACCAATAATGCAAAGACAACTCAGAAGATCTGCTGGCATGGAGGCGAGACTGCATGGAAGGATCCAGATCGGATTGGATGAGAGTGTCCCATTCAGGACATGGGTCACTCAAAACCACACACTTCAGACTTGGGTAATATTCTATGCCAGTCACATCTGTTTACAACACGTGGGGCATCTCCTGTGGAGGAAGTTGATAGTCTCATCCTGAGATAGGCAGAGCCCAGCGTGGAAGTGAGAGCCTTCATCTGGGATGAGGCAGCAGGAGGCAGGGAGGGGACACACTGGGGGACGTCCCGTGGGGCCAGGCAGTGTCGACCCAGCTCTGGCATAGCCTGAGAGTCCTCACCTCCTCAGATTTCACACCCTGGGCACCTCCAGCTCGCCTGCCTCCTCTTGACCCCAACCCCACGACCAGAGCTTTCTTCCGCTTAAGGCCCAGGAGTGCTATCTGCATGAACCAAGCTAAGGTGTCAATCTCGTTTCAGAACCACAGCACGGCTCCCCATAAAAGTCATCTTTATGGACAGATATTTCATGGCGGCAGCTTGAGAAGACTCACGTTTCTTAGGCAGCTGGTGCAGAGCCAGGAGAGCTAATCATGAGATCTGCCAGTCCCAGGACATGGGCTGTGGCTGGCGGCTGTGGCCGTCTTATATCAAACTCTCAAGAGTCACAGGGCAGCAGCATTGGCCCCCTCCCAAGTCATTCCAGATGGGATTTAAGGTGGCTTAATGAGCATTCATAAAATACAGCAAGAGAACATAAATTGAAAAGGGTGTGCAAGAAGAAATCAAATAAATGGGAACTACATGAAATGAGCCAGAGACAGGAGGGAGGGGAAAGAACAGGGGGGAGGGGGAGGAACAGGGAGGGCCCCCCTAAGCCAGCTGGAAAGTGTGGCAAGGACAGAGCAGATTCTTGAGGGGTGCGCAGGAGTTTCCTAGGCCAGGATGGAGAGGAAGGGCCTGTAGGCAGAAGACTGGGGTGTGCAAAGGAACCAGAGAGAGAAGGACGCGGGGAGGGGAGAGGGGGTGCCGGGAGGAAGGAGAGGAAGCTCAGTGGTTGTGGGGGATAGCGGGGGCGGGGGGGGACGAACTGTTTCCCGCAAATGCCTCAGCCATACTTGAGAGGATTCCCACTCCCCTCCCCATTCACAAAGTCCTGGTGCCCGTGGCCCGGCTGCCCAGGCCTTCATTCCCTGAGCTGCCAAGAGGTGCAGTGATTTATCCGATGTGGAGCTCGGGAGTCCGGCTGCACCGTGAGGTAGTGGGGTCGGGGCAGAGGGGCGCGAGCACTGCAAGGAAAGGCTGGGGCCTGCTCTCTGCTCTCTCCTCTCTCTGGACCTGCCTGAGCCCTAGGGGCACGGTCTGCACCATCTGCCTGTGAAGAGGAGCGCTTGATTCAGAGTGGGCCGCAGAGACCCTGGGTCCGATGATCCAGAATTCTGACAAGGAGCTTCTGTTAATTAGCTGCAACCCTCCCCTGGGTCCTGGAGTCTGTTCTCAGGTGACCGCAGAGGAGGCGATGCTGAGTGATCAACACGTCGGATCTCCAATTGTTGGTGCAATGACCAAGAAGGCCTTGGAGAATGTTAAAGAAACAATTATTCCATGACATTGGTAAAGCATGGCCAGGCCAGCTTCATCCAGGACCATGGAGATTGATACAGGGACCACTACAACACGGTCTTGCAGTCGGGGAGAGAGATTAGGCTCCACTCTCAATATAGCACAGGAAAGTAGGAATGTATAGCCAAGGAGTGTGGGGGTCAGTGGATGGAAAATTACCAAGGGGTAGGCGAGATTCTGCTTAAACCGACCTAACAGGATTCTTGCTGACACAGGCCAGGGTTCTTTCGCTAAAACTGGATTTTGTGTGTGTGTGTGTGTGTGTGTGTGTGTGTGTGTGTGTGTGTGTGATGAAATCTCACTCTGTTGCCCAGGCTGAGGTGCAGGGGCACAATCTCGGCTCACTGCAACCTCCACCTCCCGGGTTCAAGTGATTCTCCTGCCTCAGCCTCCCAAGTAGCTGGGATTACAGGCGTGCACCACCACGCCTGGCTAATTGTTGTACTTTTTTTGGTGGAGACGGGATTTCACCATGTTGCCCAAGCTGGTCTCTGACTTCTGACCTCAAGTGATCCGCCTACTTCGGGCTCTTAGAGTGCTGGGATTACAGGGGTGAGCCACTGCGCCCAGCCTAGAACTGCCTTTTACAAGGAAGTGCACAGATGGGCCTGGCAGAAGATTCAGAAGCCTGACAAAAGTTTGGCCAAGCAAAGAATCTTTACCTGTAACTCTCATTCAATGACCAAGACGCCGTTTAGGAGCTCTTGGAAGAGCCCTCATGATGGGGTGAGTATCCTTATATGAAGAGACAGGGGCCAGGTGCGGTGGCTCACACCTGTACTCCCAACACTTTGGGAGGCCATGGTGGGACAATCACTTCAGCCCAAGAGTTCGAGACCAGCCTGGGCAACGTGGCATGACCCTATCTCTACAAAAAAATTTTTTTAATTAGCCTGGTGTGGTCGTGTGCACCTAGCTATTTGGAGGCTGAGGTAGGCTCACTAGAGGCTGGAGGTTGAGGCAGCAGTGAACTGTGATCTTGCCACCACTGCACTCAAGCCTGGGCAACAGAACAAGATCCTATCTCAAAAAACAAAAACAAACCTTGGAAGGACTGGCTTTTGGGGCTCTGAGGACTATGAGAAAGGATCAGGGTTTCTGGCCACCCACAGGTCTTGAGTCTGTGCAGGAGGCGACTGGCTTTTATCGCAGATGTGGCTGATATTGAAGGGTGTGCCACAGCAGATGGAGTGACAGAAAAACAAAGAAGAATTTAGGAAAACACACACAGACACACACACACACAGAGACACACACACAGACACACACAGAGACACACACACACAGACATACACTGACACACACAGATACACAGAGACACACACACAGAGACACATACAGACACACACAGACCCACAGAGACACACACACAGAGACACATACAGACACACACAGACACACAGAGACACACAGACACACACAGAGACACACACAGACACATATGCCGAGACAGAGATACATACACAGACACACACAGAGACACACAGAGACACACACAGAGACACATACACAGACACACAGAGATACAGACACACACAGAGATGCACACAGACATACACACACACACACGGAGACATGCAAAGACACACACAGAGACATGCACACACAGACAGACCCACACACAGGCACACACAGACATACACACTCACACACATAGACACAGACACAGAGACACACACATACACAGACACACAGACATACACACAGATACACACAGACACACACACAGACACTCACACAGACACATACACAGAGACACACACACACAGAGACACACAGACACACACACAGAAACACAGACATACAGAGACACATTCACACACAGATACACACACACAGAGATGCACATATACACAGACACACACACAGACATGTACACACAGACATACACACTCACACACATAGACACCGAGACACACAGACATACACAGACACACACACAGTGACACACAGACACATACACACTCACACACAGACACACGTACTCACACAGAGACAGACACACATATTCACACACAGAGACACACACACATATACAGACACACACAGAAACACACACTCCCACGCAGAGACTCACACACACACACACAGACACACACAGGGGAAGGGTTTCATCTTAGGATGAGTCAAGGCTTGTCCAGGAGCTCACACTCCACAAGCGCAGCAGGCCCCTCAGCCGAGACCCGGTCCAGGCTCAGTGCCGCGGGGCTTTTGTGGGGCCCCAGGCCCTGGGAGTCCACTGCAGAGTTTTGCTCATTCGTTTGCTTTCCTTCGTCACTCAGTTTCTGAGCCAGCTCAGCAAACCTGGAGTTTAAATTGCAAAAGCCCCAAGGGTTCAACTCTGACCTTTGGCAGGGACAGGATTTACCCTGAAGCCCATGGGCCCTTCTCCTGAGCCGGCCCTTCCAGAGGCCAGGAATTCCAGGTGGAGCTAGGGTTTGTGACCCCTGAGCCTAATGGAATGGAGGTGGGGAGCTCTTTAGTAAAAGGATGCCAGGCTGGGTGCGGTGGGCCTGTAATCCCAGTACTTTGGGAGGCTGAGGCAGCCGGATCACCTGAGGTCAGGAGTTCGGGACCAGCATGGCCAACATGGAGAAACCTTGTCTCTACTAAAAATACAAAATTAGCCGGGTGTGGTGGCGCATGCCTGTAATCCCAGCTACTCGGGAAGCTAAGGCAGGAGAAACACTTGAACCCAGGAGGCAGAAGTTGTGTTGGGCCGAGATCGCACCATTGCACTCCAACCTGGGTAACAAGAGCAAAACTCCATCTCGGAAAAAAAAAAAGAATTTTAGGGGACACAGAGATTCAGTCCATAGAGGTGTGACAATACATATGAAATATTGCAACCAGAGATGCTCAGCCAAGCCCTAATGTCCCAAGTCTTATTAGGGTCAATCATAGAGGCATGTGGCACCCACGTGACTGACCTTAACTATTTCATCTCCAGCCCTAGCTTAAGTCAGACTGATACAGCCTGGTCCAGGGCCCCAAGTGAAAAAACACAGGCATTCCCATAAATAACATTGCTAACATAAACTGTCTCGGTGGCCCAAGGCCCCAGGTGAAAAAACACCCTGTTAGGCAGGATATTCCAAGGGCTCAGAGTTTATCTCCCAGAGGCCAGGCAAGGGCCAGTCCTCTCTTTGGAATGTGCAGGGTTTGGGCGGCCCAGGCCTGTTGAGTTAACCCCTTACTCCACAGGGCCTCTGCTGTATACATGGCATTACGCAGAGTTAGATTCCAAAGCAGGAGGCAAAAATCACGTGGAATCAGTGACCCTTGAAAAATCCCTCTGGAAGATGCTATTTTGGAGTCCTCATCTCTCAGGAAGTCCAGCACAGCTGGGCTTCCCTCCAGGGCTGCAGCTGGCTTGCACTGAGGCTGCATTGTGTGGAAAACGTGGTCTGCAAATCCTCCACTGGCACTCAGCTGTGACATGCTGGCCCTGGGGTCACCCTAGGGAGCCGCATCCCGGAGGGACCTCTCCTGCCCACTCCAGGAGGCCCACTGAGGGGCCTGCCTCCAACAGGAGCTCAGCAATATGTAAATGATTCCTTCTCCTTTTTCCACCAGCTACATTTAATACAATCTGCATAAGCTAAATGTGTATTTGATTCAACTCCTTTCCGGGGAATGAGTCTTCCTCTTGGGGTGAAGTCAAGAATAATGATCACAGTGAACACTCAGTGGGTGCTTGCTTTGTGACGGAGACATTTCTCAGCATTCTGTGGGTTAGCCCATCAAATCCTCACACCCTGCCTCTGAGACAGGGTCATCTATTACACGCATTTTGCGATGAGGAGACTGAGATGTGGAGACCTTAAATAATGTGTGTGGGCCAGGTGTGATGGCTCACACTTGCAATCCCAGCACAATGGGAGGCCAAGGCAGGAGGGTCACTTGAGCCCAGGAGTTCAAGATCAGCCCGGGCAACATAGTGAGACTCCTTGTCTAAAAAAAAAAAAAAAAAATTAGCTGACCGTGGTGGCATGCCCCTATACTGTCAGCTACTTGGGAGTCTGAGGTGGGAGAATCACTTGAGCCTAAGAGGTCAAAGCTGCGTGAGCCATGATGGTGCCGCTGAACTCCAGCCTGGGCAACAGAGCAAAACCCTATCTCAAAAAAAGAAAGTCAATAAATAAGTAACGTGCCCAAAGTCCCACAGCTGGTTGGTGGAAGGGGCCGCAGTTTTAACCTAGGCAGTCCAACTCTGGGCTCTGCCTCTCTTTTTTTTTTTTTTTTTTTTTTGAGACAGAGTTTCATTAGAAACTTTAAAAATATTTTTGCCAAGAAGGAAATATATCATCTTATTGTTGCCCAATTTTTTTTTTTTGACACAAAGTTTCATTTTTTGTTGCCCAGGCTGAAGTGCAATGGCGCGATCTCCGCTCACCGCAACCTCCGCCTGCCGGGTTCAAGTGATTCTCCTGCCTCAACCTCCTGAGTAGCTGGGATTACAGGCATGCACCACCATCCCCGGCTAATTTTGTATTTTTAGTGGAGATGGGGTTTCTCCATGTCGGTCAGGCTGGTCTCGAACTCCTGACCTCAGGTGATCCGCCTACCTTGGCCTCCCAAAGTGCTGGGATTACAGGTGTGAGTCACTGCAACGAGCCGGGCTCTGCCTCTTAACCACTATCTTCTTCTGCCTCTAAAAGGCAAATTAGCAGAATTATTGTAAACCTGAAAGCTAAGAAGGAGATGTGAACGCGTTCCGGCAGGACGCCGTCACTAGCTACTAGCTATGCATACAGACTCAAGCAGAAATGGAATTGGCTCAAAAACAGATCTTACAGCCAGAACAGGAGCTGGGAGAAAGTGACTGAAAAATGGCTGGGCGTCGTGGCTCACGCCTGTAATCCCAACACTTTGGGAGGCTGAGGCGGGAGGATCACCTGAGGTCAGGCATTTGAGACCAGCCTAGCCAACATGGTGAAACCCTGTCTCTACTAAAACTACAAAAATTAGCCAGGCGTGGTGGCAGGCACCTGTAATCCCAGCTACTCGGGAGGCTGAGGCATGAGAATCGCTTGAACCCAGGAGGTGGAGGTTGCAGTGAGCCGAGATAGTGCCACTACACTCCAACCTGGGCGACAGAGTGAGACTTTGTCTCAAAAAGAAAAAAAAAAGAAGAAAGTGACGGAAAAATTAAGGAAGTCATCCTGGCTGAACTGGAAGAAGAGGGGAATTCCCTTAGGAGAAGGGTTGGGCTCTTAGAGGTCAGGGGAGGCAGGTAGGAATGGGGACAAGGGAAATTTTACCGTCCCACCCTCCTAAGTGCCCTGGCAGAGGGAATTAGGAGAAGGAAGCCTTCTTTTGTTGTCACTGGATTGGGGAGATGCCTTGGAGATGAGAAATCTAACAGGGGTAACTAGAACACCTCCAGAGTCAGCTGGAATGGACCACCCGGGAGATTCCAGGGCAGGTGCTCCTCAAAAGCCTCCCTCCTCCTGTCATTGCAGGGGGCGCCTCCTTTAAGGAGCTGGAGACCCCAGGAGTGGATACAGAAAACTTGGCAGAAGTGAGAACGGTCCAGAAAGATAATCACAGAACAGACTGGACCCTGAATTTAATGGTGACCCTGTGATGTTAGGTGGGGAGGCAGGAGCAGCCCGAGCCCTGAGGCGATGTGCCTGGTCCATCCTAGGAGCTGGGGGTTCAGATCCAAGCAGCACTCTGGGTGCAGTCACGACTGGCTTAGATGTCGCGCAGAGAGAAGGTGTTGGGCTGAGGTTGGGGAGGGCTTTTTGGAACAACAGGTACTTTGGGCAAAATCAGACTCTAATGATTTTATCTTTCTCATTATGGGGAATCCACAGGGAAGACTCTGCAATGATCCAGGTCTATATCAGGCGTGGTCCCATCAGGAGACAGAAACCATGTGTTGTGTTAACAGAGGAAATTTAATATAAAGAATTATTAACTAGGCATTGGAAAACTAAAAATGCAAAAAAGAGAACTCTAACGGGAGAACCTTCCAGGAAGTTACACACACACCCAGGGCTGGAGGAATAAATAAGGGACTGAAATTATGAAAACACGGAAGCCTGGAATGCAGACCTCTAAGGAGCAGACAGAGTCAGCAGGTGCTGATGTCTCCAGAGGGGTGTGATGGGGCTGGTCTGCCTGCTAGAAAAACTGCAAACTGGATCCAGCAGCTACTGCAGGAAGGAACTGCCGCTGCCATGATGAAGAAGCTGTGTGAGGGTGATGCCCACAAGAACCTTCATCTTGTTCTAGCCTCAAAGCTGCTCTTTATTTTTATTTTTATTTTATTTATTTATTTATTTTGAGACAGAGTTTCGCTCTTGTTGCTCAGGCTGGAGTGCAATGGCACAATCTCGGCTCACCACAGTCTCCACCTCCTGGGTTCAAGCGATTCTCCTGCCTCAGCCTCCCAAGTAGCTGGGATTTCAGGCATGCGCTACTATGCCCAGCTATTTTTTGTTATTTTTAGTAGAGATGGGGTTTCACCATGTTGGCCATGCTGGTCTCGAACTCCTGACCTCAGGTGATTTGCCCACCTCGGCATCCTAAAGTGCTGGGATTACAGACGTGAGCCACCACGCCTGGCCAAAGTTGTTCTTTCTAACATCCCCTATTGTCAGAGCCCAGCAGGGAAACAGCAGGCAAAGCAGAAATATCGTTTGCAGAATTCCAACTCCATCATCACAACACAGAGAGTATAGAAGGCTGGGCTGGAAGCTGGAAGACCATAACTTGAAAACTGGCAAATTCTACCCCTTTGGCTACTCTGCATTCATGCACACCCCTCTGCATATATTTTTGGAGTTCTGTACAACAACAAAAATAACTCTGTGTCGCTACATAACAAGATGAAACTATCCTTCATACAAAGAAAGACATTCTCACTCTGTGTTAGTCTGCTCAGGCTGCCATAACAAAATGCCACAGACTGGGTGGCTTAAACAACAGCAATTTATTTTCTCAGAGTTCTGTAGGCCAGAAGTCCAAGATCAAGGTACTGTCAGGTTGATTTTTGGTGGGGTGAAGCCTCTTCCCGGCTCATAGACCTCACCGTGTCCTCACGTGGCCTTTCCTCGGTGTGTACAAGGAGAGTGAGGTTGGGGGGAGATCTGAGTCTTTTCCTTTTCTTATAAGGACACCAGTTCTATAGGATTCGGGCTCACCCTATGACCTCATTTTACCTTGATCACCTCCCTAAAGACACCATCTTCAAATGTCTTCACTAAGAATTAGGGCTTCGGCATATGAATTTTGGGGAGACACAGTTCAATCCATGACGCACCATCCCCCCAAAATGAGAAGATGCGAAGTCCCAACAGTCACTGGGTTCATCCTGGGAGATAAACACACCATCTGCCTTCAGGACGCATTAGTTCCTCCTGAGTCAGTCACCATCTTTTCTGAAAATTCTACCGAAAGACTAAATCATAAAGTTAAAAATTGTAAAGCTTACATAAAATAATATAACCACATGATGTAATGATAAAATAAAAGGAGGAAGAGGAGGGGAGGAAATATGCCTCACACCGCAGGAACCCCCTTTCCCCTTGGTGTTGGGAAATTAATCCCAGTCAGCAGACTAACCCTGTCTTTTGCCTATTGATCCAGTGACTGAGAACCCCAAAATGACCAGGTGGCCATCTCAACTTTTTTTTTTATTTTGAGACGGAGTTTCGCTCTTGTTGCCCAGGCTGGAGTGCAATGGCACAATCTCGGCTCACTGCAACCTCCACCTCCTGGGTTCAAGCGATTCTCTTGCCTCAGCTTCTCAAGTAGCTGGGATTACAGTCATGCACCACCATGCTCGGCTAATTTTGTATTTTTAGTAGAGACGGGGTTTCTCCGTGGTGGTCAGGCTGGTCTCAAACTCCCAACCTCAAGTGATCTGCCCACCTCAGCCTCCCAAAGTGCTGGGATTACAGGCATGACCCACCACGCCCAACCCATCTCAACTTTTGATTCAATAAAACAATGGCATTCCCTGGGGGAAGCATTGTCTCCTTGGGAACTAAGATTTCCAAACCAGTGGGGTTCAAAGTTGCTGGGAGGGGAGAAAAAAAATCTATGATTAGGATATTAGTTTTTATGAGAGAACCCACTCTCATTCCATCCCTTGATTCCTGGACCATGTATTCTGACCATGGAGAAGCAACAACAACATAAATTGATCAGTGACTCAAAGCATATCTGTCTCCTGTAGAACAGAACCTCCTCCTTTCGGGGAGTCGTCTCCCAAATGACGATGACTTACTGAAGTAAGTCTTTGCTGAGCTACTCTTCCATCCCATGAAGCCAGCTGCTTCTGGGTGATGGAATATTTGGTAAGACCAGAGACCCTCATGACCATAAAGCTATTGCCACACTTCTTTTGTCATGAAATGAATTCCTTGATCAGAAGCAATGTTGTACCATGATGGTGAATAAGACTCACAAAGTCCACGGGTGATGATGCTGGCAGAAGCATTATGAGCAGGGATGGCAAACACATCTCCAAAGTATGAGTCTCTTCCAGTGAAAACAAATCTCCATCCCCTCCATAATAGAAAGGGTTCGAGTAATCAACCTGCTACCAAGCTGCCTGGTCACCTGGATGCACCGTATCAGGGGCTCAGTGTCGGTCTCTGCTCTTGGCAGGCTGGGCACTCAGCAGTAGCGTTATCTGGGAGCCCTGCTGCCGGGAAGTATACATTCGCTGCTGAACCCCTGCATAAGCTCCATCTCTGCCACTGTGGCCACGTTGAACGTGGATACAATGAGCAAGCACTAGGCTGGCTGGGGAAAGAGGGTAACTGACATCCACAGAGAAATTCTCCTTCATCCTCTCATCATTGTGTCCACCTGGCTCTGAAGAGCTCCTCTGCAGGGGGTGCCCGCATCCACATTGGAAACCAACATCTTTGCATTCTGCGCCCATTCTCAGCACTCCACATATTTCCTACCCACACTGCATGTCACCATCTTTCAATTCTGTTTTTCCCAAATCCCTGACCATTCAGCTAAGCCAGGGGTTAGCAAACGTTTTCTATCAAATTTACAAATGTTTTAGGCTTTGTGGACCATTTGTTCTCCATTGCAACTATGCAACTCTGCTGTTGTCGCATGAAAGCAGCACAAAAAGCAAATACATGGGCATGGCTGTGTGCCAAAAACACCTTTTATTTACAAAATCAGAGGGTGGCCAGACTTGACCTGAGGGCTATGGTTTGCCAACTTCTGAGCTAAACCATTAGCAACTGCCTGTGAATGACTGTAGATCCAGATCCTCTGTCAGTCCAAAGTGGGAGCCCTACAGTCCTGCCTGAATATGTCTTTCAATGTCCTTCAGAGCAACCCCTGAATGAGGCTGTCATACCACAGGCACCCACTTCCAGTCAATGCCAGGATATGATGCAAAAATCACCTATAAACCAAACCGAACAAGTCTTCTCAATCACACATCCCTAAGGCCATAGGTGGGGATCAGAGTGTCAAAGGAGTCTGAGCCATCTGCTCCTGCAACTTACCTGTGCCTGAGCACATTCCCGCTTGAGGATAGATTGCTGCTGCACCGGCTGACCTTAGGGCTTGGTGGGTCTGATAACACCCAATTTCCACTGGACACCTTGGATACTGAGGTGTTCAGGGAGATCTCACCTCCAGGACTGGGGCCCTCGTTCCCCAACTGCCAAGATGGTTCACAGCTGAGTCACCCTCTGGCCCTGGCCTTCAGCAGCAGGGAGCTGCCTCACCAACAGATGTGACCCCACCCTGGAGGAAGCCTGCTTCCAATGGCTCGTCAAAGTAGGGGTGCAATGGCTTAGCTCTCTTGCCTGAATCTGGGATATTGCTGAAGAGCTAACCTAGTTCCAGAGCTCCCCAGGGAATTAGCTAGCCCTCTGTTGCAACTTCATCATAGTTCAACATTTCCATCTTCACAATTCCATCTCCTTCACTCCCTTATGGGTGTTATGTCCAAGAGTATTTCCCAATAAACCCCTTGCCCACAAATCTTCACCTCCAGGTATGTTTCATGGAAACCCAACCTTCTGAAACAGATGCTCAGGCCATTGATGTCCAGTGTTCAGTCCCTACCAGGACACAGCTGTAAGCCAGGAACTGTTTCTTGTGTTTTCTGTTTGTTTGTTTGCTTTAGTTTTTGTTTTTTGAGATAGAGTTTCTTTCTTGTTACCCAGGCTGAAGTACAATGGCACAATCTTGACTCACAGCAATCTCCGCCTCCCAGGGTCAAGTGATTCTCCCACCTCAGCCTCTTGAGTAGCTGGAATTACAGGCATGCGTCACCACGCCCTGCTAAATTTTTTTTGTATTTTTAGTAGAAACAGGGTTTCTTTATGGTGATCAGGTTGGTCTCAAACTCCCGACCTCAAGTGATCCGCTCACCTTAGCCTCCCAAAGTGCTGGGATTATAGGCGTGAGCCACCGTGCCCAACCCAGGAACTGTTTCTGTAAAGGAGAATCCTCTGCTGCAGAAGAGGGCATGGACTTGCATCAGAACCCTGGAGGCCTGCACAGTGATCCTCTTCCTGACACTTGCCAGCAGCCCATGCTTGACAGCAGCATCCCTGTCCACAAGCACATTCTGAGCATCATCAGTCTGTGGAGTCACAAGGCCCAAAGGAAGAGCACTTGCTGTGCAGGCTGGACTGGCTGCACAGTCTTCTCTTGATTTGGTCCCCACTCAAAACTGGTATCTACTGCATTATTATTATTGAGGGAGTGGGTTTGTTATTGAGGGAGTGAGTTTGCCCCCTCCTGCCCTTTCTCACTCACTCTTTGCCCTTACTCCATGTTATGACGCAGCAAGAAGGCCCTTGCCATATGCTGGCCCCTTGATCTTGAACTTTCCAGCCTCCAGAACCATAAGCCAATACATTTCTGATCAAATGGGTTGAAGTAAAACTCTCAAATGTAATGTATGCAAACCTCCCTTATTTTTGTGGTAAATGGTCCAGATGCAGCAACATATCCTTCACCTGGAAGGGGATATCTTGACATGCTTCAGGTCACTGGTGCCCCATAAACCTCCCTGAGGTGACAGACCCATGAATTTTTATGGGGTTCATTTCCCCCATCTCATTTTCATTTGTCTTACTAATGTACATGAAAAGTACTTGCTACTTCTTGCTCCTCAGGCCCTGTCTTGGTCCATTTTGTGCTGTTAAAACAGAATCCCACAGGCTGGATAATTCATAATGATCAGAAATGTATTGACTTATGATTCTGGAGGCTGGAAAGCCTGAGATCAAGGGACCAGCAACTGGGAAGGGCTTTCTTGCTGCGTCTTAACATGGTAGAAGATCAAAGAAAGAGGGAGAGAGGGCAAGAAAGGGCAAACTCACCCCCTCAATAACAAACCCACTCTCTCAATAATAGCATTAGCCCATTCATGAGGGTGGGGCCCTCATGACCTAAACACCTCTTAAAGGTCTCACCACCCAATACCATCCCAGTGGCAATTAAATTTCGACATGAGCTTCGGAGGGGATAGACATTGAGATCATAGCAGGCCCAATCAGCATAATGTTTCCCAAGTAATGTTCTGTGGAATGCAGAGAACAAGATCTCTGCCAACTACACTGTGGCAGAAAGTGGAAGGGTTGACGTGGCCCTGGGGCAAGACTGTGAAGGTGACAGATAAAAACAAACAGATTTTGGTGGTCCTTGAAAACTGCTATAGAGAAAAAATACCTGGATGGGTCAAAAGCTGCATAGCAGGTGCCGGGGAGTGCTGTTTTGCTCCAGGGAAGATACTGCACCTACAGCTGCAGCTGCAGCTGGAGTCACCACCTGGCTACGTTTCCAGCAACACGCAGTCCTCCAGGACCCAGGACCCTTCCACCTTCTGCACAGATCAAACAGACATGTGAATGGGCTGTGCTAGGAATCACCTCCCCTGCCACCCTCACATCTTTCCCGGCTGTGTAATCTCAGAGCAGCTGCCCAGGAATTTGCATTGCTCTGACTTTCTAGCTCAGAGGGAGAGGAAACTCCAGGGGCTCCCACATGGCCCTTCTTATCTTCATGGCTTTTTCTTTGCAGTTCAGAGAGCCCGAGTGGAGATTCTGCCTGTTGCCAGGAACGCCTACTCCAACTGTACATTCAGGAACTGGGGAAATAAGCATGGGGTAAGTTCATGGACCTGATGGGTCCACAGTGATTAAAATTTGGGCCCAAAACTCCATTTATCACTGGACCACCATGAGTGCTACCTTAACTGTGGTCTACAGTAAATAAAAGAGAAAAAGGGTCGGGCATGGTGGCTCACACCTGTAATCCCAGCTACTCGGGAGGCTGAGGCATGAGAATCGCTTGAACCCAGGAGGTGGAGGTTGCAGTGAGCCGAGATAGTGCCACTACACTCCAACCTGGGCGACAGAGTGAGACTTTGTCTCAAAAAGAAAAAAAAAAGAAGAAAGTGACGGAAAAATTAAGGAAGTCATCCTGGCTGAACTGGAAGAAGAGGGGAATTCCCTTAGGAGAAGGGTTGGGCTCTTAGAGGTCAGGGGAGGCAGGTAGGAATGGGGACAAGGGAAATTTTACCGTCCCACCCTCCTAAGTGCCCTGGCAGAGGGAATTAGGAGAAGGAAGCCTTCTTTTGTTGTCACTGGATTGGGGAGATGCCTTGGAGATGAGAAATCTAACAGGGGTAACTAGAACACCTCCAGAGTCAGCTGGAATGGACCACCCGGGAGATTCCAGGGCAGGTGCTCCTCAAAAGCCTCCCTCCTCCTGTCATTGCAGGGGGCGCCTCCTTTAAGGAGCTGGAGACCCCAGGAGTGGATACAGAAAACTTGGCAGAAGTGAGAACGGTCCAGAAAGATAATCACAGAACAGACTGGACCCTGAATTTAATGGTGACCCTGTGATGTTAGGTGGGGAGGCAGGAGCAGCCCGAGCCCTGAGGCGATGTGCCTGGTCCATCCTAGGAGCTGGGGGTTCAGATCCAAGCAGCACTCTGGGTGCAGTCACGACTGGCTTAGATGTCGCGCAGAGAGAAGGTGTTGGGCTGAGGTTGGGGAGGGCTTTTTGGAACAACAGGTACTTTGGGCAAAATCAGACTCTAATGATTTTATCTTTCTCATTATGGGGAATCCACAGGGAAGACTCTGCAATGATCCAGGTCTATATCAGGCGTGGTCCCATCAGGAGACAGAAACCATGTGTTGTGTTAACAGAGGAAATTTAATATAAAGAATTATTAACTAGGCATTGGAAAACTAAAAATGCAAAAAAGAGAACTCTAACGGGAGAACCTTCCAGGAAGTTACACACACACCCAGGGCTGGAGGAATAAATAAGGGACTGAAATTATGAAAACACGGAAGCCTGGAATGCAGACCTCTAAGGAGCAGACAGAGTCAGCAGGTGCTGATGTCTCCAGAGGGGTGTGATGGGGCTGGTCTGCCTGCT